>NC_058133.1:28198975-28374915 GCF_016433145.1 Gracilinanus agilis | reverse complement strand
GGAGCATGAATCATGTAACCATGTTAAAAATGAATATCAATAAATGTTAAAAAATAAATAAATACCTACTGACTGACCAAAAAAAAAAAAAAAAGCTGGAATTAAGATTGTTGGGAGAGATATCAACAATCTCAGATGTGTGGATTCTGCTCTGATGGAAGAGAGTGAAGAAGAATTAGGAAGCCTATTGATGAGGGGGAAAGAAGAGAATATAAAAGCTAGCAAACTTTAACACGAAGAAAATAAAGATTTTGATAACTGGTCTTATCACTGCCTGGCAAATAAAGGAAGAAGAAATGGAAGCAATGTCACACCTTATATTCTTGGGCTCAAAGATCACTGCAGATGGCATAAGCAGTCATGAAATCTAAAAGATGCTTGCTCCTTGGAAGGAAAGCTATGGCAAATCTGGACAGCATACAAAAAAAACCAAAAACAAACAAACAAAACAAAAAAAAAAACCAGAGACAACATCTTGCCAACAAAGTTATGATTTTTTTCAGTAGTAACCTATTGCTATGAAAGTTGGATTCTAAGGAAAGCTGAATACCACAGAACTGATACTTTCAAATTGTGGTGCTGGATAAGACTTTTAAGAATCCTTAGGTCAATAAAGAGATCAAATTAGTTGATATTTAAAGGAGAAGGAGATAGCAAAGGATGAGATGAACCTATAGTACCATGGAAACAAAGAACATGAGCTTGGACAGACTCATGTGATCACAAAAGATTGGATACAACTGAATGACTGAACAACAAATATGGAAAGAACTCTGCAAAACTTAAATGTAAATTAATTCATCATTTTTTAGATGACATCTATATAGAAATATTCCTAGAAAAGAACCTATTCTGGTATTCTTTCACCCATAAAGATAAAATGACATTTTGTAATTGAATAGAAAGTATTGGGCTGTCAACTCATCCTTGGTAGGCTTCCAGAAAATATCTATGGGACAACTCCAGGAGCCAAAAAACTGACAAGAAAATTAAATGAACTTCATCATGTTCCCATGGGGTTTTGATCACCGCTGGGTTTCCAGAATTTGAGAGTTCTTCAATGTATATAATTTGATTACAAGTATTCAGAATATCAAAAATATTTAAAACACTGTTCTTAAGTTTTTATGGATCAATGTTATGGATGGGAGATTAAGGACAATACTTTTATCTTAATATTCTGGTGGGAGTACAATTCATGTGATGAGTTCTCAAGGATATTGTGAGAGTTGTTATTTGTAATACATAGTTTTGTCATTGTTTTTGATCTTGGCCAAGTCTTTACATTTTAAAAGCTTTTGGCTCTGTGTACCTTGGAGAGCATGAGTATTTGGGGCAGCAACGTCTATTAAAAATGTGATTCTTGAGTTTTTATGGATCAGTGTTATGTGTAGGTGATTGAGAATAATGGTTTTGTGTGTTGAATTCTCCTGGATATTTTGAATTCTGTATTGGTAGTTTGAGCATTTGTCACCTGCCAGCTATGAAGTACCAAGTGCTTCTGTGTAGAATTATGGTCATTATGTCATGTTGTTCTGGTTTAAATTTCCATAGCCTGAAGGGATATCGTTAGACAGTTTCAACTGCATAATCAGCATTAATTACTAAGGCCAGACTCTTTAAGGATCTTGGGTGGTGGTGACCTGATCCTGGATTGCCATCCGTAAACAAATCTCAATGACTTGGTCATTGGCTCCTTCCACCACCACCGCCACCACCATCACAGCTGCCTTCCAGAGTCTGGGTATCACCTTATAGCCAATAAAACACAGAACAGAGAATGTCAGCTTTCTAGTCTTGGAGGACAGGAACTGCCCCATTTTTGACTCAGTAATCTTCAACACAGTACCTTACAGCAGGTGCTTGATTACATTTTTTGTTAAACTGACTGAATAGGAGGGACCTTAGAATAGAGATAATTAGTCTGTTAGAGCTGGAATTGTTGCCCACTGCTTGAGCATGCTAAGTGGGCAGTGAGGTGCCCAGTGGATAGAGTGCCAGATTTGGAGTCAAGAAGACCTGAATTCAAATCCTACCTCAGATAATAACTAGCTTTGTGACATTGGGTAAGTCATTAACCTCTCTTTCATAGCTCCAATCCTCATCTATTTAATGGAGATAACAGCAACTACCTTACAAGTTGTTTGTTGTGAGGATCAAATGAGATAATGGGCTTCATAACTTTTAAGCCCAGAAAGAAGAAGGAAAAGGTAGAAGAAATGGAAGAAAAGGAATATAAGAAAAGGAGGAAAGGAGAGAAAGGAAGGAAAAGAACAAAAGAGAAAGGAGGGAAAGGGATAGGGCAGGGAAAACAAGAAGAAAAGAGGGTAGGAAGAAAGGAGAAGGGAGTCAAGGCACACAGAGTAGAGAAGTGGGTCTTTTTGGTCATTC
Source organism: Gracilinanus agilis (assembly GCF_016433145.1). Classification (NCBI taxonomy): domain Eukaryota; kingdom Metazoa; phylum Chordata; class Mammalia; order Didelphimorphia; family Didelphidae; genus Gracilinanus; species Gracilinanus agilis. The sequence goes on along the minus strand of NC_058133.1, from coordinate 28,372,524 downwards.
CTTGGTGGTCTGGCTTTGGGGTTGATGAAGAAAAGAGACCAGTGGATGCTAGCTTGTCAATGTCTAAACAGCCCTGGGCTCAGTGAGGCGGCTCTGGATGGCTTGGCATTCCTCCTCCTAGTCAGGGCGGCAGGGGTGAACAAGGAAGGAGGGGCCAGCATCAGTGGGAGCTGTTGCCCAGGTGCACACCCTCCAGAAATGGCTTCTGGATCTGAGGGGAGGGACAGGAAGAGTGCATTCCCATCCAGTGCTGGGGTAGAGTACTGTCTAGGGTGATGTCCATGGAAGGAAGGCCAACACCAATGTGGTACCCACATTTCAAACTGGCTGAGATAAACATTTTGGAGCAAGGATGATGCCACCTAGTTCTGATTATATCCTAAGCAGAATTCTGCACACACCAAACCCAATGCCAGGGCCCCTGTGAGAAAGGGCCTCTGATTTTGGAGAAAAGGATGATGCAACTCCTGGAAGTGTGGTCACAGTCCTAACTGGGGGGACAGTATTTTCAGCTGTGCTCTTGGATGGCCTGCTGGTCTGGCTGTAACTTAAGATGACTTTTCCAAATTAGATACTAATCCTGCAGCCACAGATGGTGATTACAAAACAGCATTGTGGAAACTCTAGCAGTTCTGGAGGGAGGGGGTGGACCACCATTCACCCAGCATCTCTCTTTGTTTACCCAGATATAACAGCATCCAGTGTTGCCCCACAGACACCAGGGGGCATATATCAGGGTGGGCATAGGCAACCTGGAGCAGTGGTGACATATCTGCTAAATCACACTTAAACATCCCTTCTGGCCACATACTGACTCAGAAAATCACTAGTTAACATTACCTAGGTTCTACTGAATTTTTATTTTGTCAAAAATTTTATTGTCAGGTATTTTAATTACATTTTAATCATTTAAATCTAGTTTGGCTGCACTCTACATGGGCCCACACCAAGCTCTCTAAGCTCCATATTTGATACTCCTTTTCTAGAGCATCCTTGACTATAAAGTATCTTAGAGGTGGAAGGGAGCTTTAGGTTGTCTAGGCCAACCATTTCCTGAAAAATAAACCCTTTTGAAATACTCCTAGTAAGTGGCCATTTAGCTTTTCCTTGAAGACCTCCAGTATGATTGTTTGGAAGTTTTCCTTTCTGTCAAATCTAAATACGCAACTTTTCTTCACTGTTTCTAGTTGTATTTTGGGGTCAAGGAGAATAAATCCAACCTCTCTTCTGTAGAATACTCCCCTTCAAATACCTAAAGACAGCTATCATTTGTTTCCCCAAATTTTCTGTCCTTCAGGATGAATGTGCCTAGCTTCTTCAACTGATCTTTCTATTAAATACTCTCCAATCTCCTCCCCAGCCTTGTTAGCCTTGTTGATATGCCCAGTTTGTCAATGGATTTCCTAAAATGTAGCACCTCAAAGTAAATAATCCAGATATAGTCTGAGAATGGTGGAGGGCAATGGGGCTACTGTCACTCTAGTCCTCCACTCTGGGCCTCTTAATCCAGCCAAGGTCACCTATGTTTTACGGGTGCGGAGACAAGTCACACTGTGGCTTCAGATTGAAATCCAGGGCCTCTCAGACCTAGGTTCTTTTCATACAAACTACATTCTAGCCCTGCTCTCTCCACCCTGTACTTAAGGCAACTGATTTTATGAACCCAACATCTTTCTATTTCTCTATACCAGCCAGGGACCTGCCATTAAAGTCACCTGAAGATCAGTCCTATATGATACCAGGTTTCCTCAGAGTTAAAGTTGCAAACATACAGATGCAGGAAACCTTATTTTCTAGCCCAAAGCAGTTCTCACCCTGGAGACCTCTAAAATATTGCAAAGGTCTCCAAGTCCCTAGCTATCCCTGACTGCCAATATCTAAAAGCTACAAAATGGTACTATCTCTTAAATGACAGTATGAGAAATTATCACGTGTACCTTCTATAGATGGAATATTTGATATGCATATATATGAACTATTATTTTTCAAATCTATGTAGATACTATTATAAAAAACTCATTTTAAAAGTTTTGTTGGATTCACAGTAGTTTTAGAAATTCAGAAGAGGATTTATTATCTAGTATAACATGGGGGAAAAGTGTTTGTTTTGGACTCAGGAGGCCTGAGGTCTGAGTCTGGCAGTAGAAACTCAGTAGTTACAAGACCAAGGACAAGCCACATGAACTTTTGTTTCCTTCTCTGAAAAAATGAATATACTCATGCTTGTACTACCAAAAGCATTCTGTTAATCTTAAAGTTCCAGAAACATACCATTATTATTATTTCCTTAATCAAGAGATACTGCTATCATGTGGGGTTCCAGTAAATTTTTTGGCATCATAAGAGACAGAAAACTCAGGAAGGCTAGAACTACAAAAGGTTCTTAACCTGAGGTCTGTGAACTTAAAACCCCCCCAAAACTTTACAGTTCTATGTTGATATAACCCATTATAATCCTATGAATTTTCTTTTATGCATTTGAAAAATGATTCTGAGAAGGGGGCTCTAGGCCTTATTACACTGCTAGCCAGGAGTTAGGGGTTGGGAGGAGCTTCACATTTGGTGTGTGCCACCAGGAGAACAAGCTCTTCTGTTAAGACTCAGTTCCAGCACCTTGGCCTCTGAGAGGCCTGGCTGGCTCTCCCTGAACCTTGGTGCTCTTCTTCCTTTTTTCTTAACCCAAAAAATTTTAATTAATTAATTAATTAAGAATATTTTCCCATGTTTACATGATTAATGTTCTTTCCCTCAACTCCTCCCACCCCACTCCCATAGCCAACAAGCAATTCCACTGGGTTTTACATGTGTTATTGACCAAGACCTATTTCCATATTATTGATATTTGCACTAGGGTGATCGTTTAGAGTCTACATCCCCATCATATCCCCATCGACCCATGTGATCAAGCAGTTGTTTTTCTTCTGCATTTCTGCTCCCACAGTTCTTTCTCTGGATGTGGAGAGCATTTTTTTCTTATAAGTCCCTCAGAATTGTCCTGGATCATTGCACTGCTACTAGTAGAGAAGTCCATTACATTAGATTGTACCACAGTGTATCTGTCTCTGTGTATAAAGTTCTCCTGGTTCTGCTCCTATCACTCGGCATCAATTCCTGGAGGTCTTTCCAGTTCACATGGAATTCCTCCAGTTCATTATTCCTTTCAGCACAATAGTATTCCATCACCAACGGATACCACAAATTGTTCAGCCATTCCCCAATAGAAGGGCATCCCCCTATTTCCAATTTTTTGCTACCACAGAGAGTGCAGCTATGAATATTTTTGTACAAGTCTTTTTCCTTATGATCTCTTTGGGGTATAAACCCAGCAGTGGTATGGCTGGGTGAAAAGGCAGACAGTCTTTTAAAGCCCTTTGGGCATAGTTCCAAATTGCCATCCAGAATGGTTGGATCAATTCACGACTCTACCTGTAATACATTAATGTCCCAATTTTGCCACATCCCCTCCAACATTTATTACTTTCCTTTGCTGTCATTTTAGCCTTGGGGCTCTTCTTCAACTTATTTTTAGTTGTGTATACCCTGGATGCCCTGAGTAAAATGTGAACTTCCTGAGGACAGGCATTTATTTGTTTTCATTTTATCCCCAGGACCTAGCACAGCATCTGACACATTAAGGGAGATGCTTAATAATTGTTAAATTGAAATTGATACTTCCAAATGAATTTATGGATTCAGGCCACATTTATGGCACAGGCCACAGAGGGAACAATGAGGTTCTTGGCCAGAGATCTAAGTTCGTGGCCCTGTCTCAATTCAGTCACAACTTTCTCTGTCAACAAATAAAGGACTGGTCGAGTATCACACATATGAGGCTGGACTCAGTATTTTCTCAAGGTCCATTCTTGATCTAAGATCCCATAGGAGAGTTAAGACCAATAGCCTCCCAATACACTATGGGTCAGATGGGTCTTGGAATAGCACTTGGTGGGAACTACTAACCTAAGAAGTTTAATAAAACCTTGTACTTCAGCTAAATGATGGGGTCAAAGATCAGAAAGACCTACTCATTCATGGGAAAATGAGATTTCTTTGATTTGTCTCCCTTCCTCATATCTCTTGTCCAAGAAGTTACCAAGGCTGAGGCCTCAGTCAGTCAGTCTTAATCAATCAAACAGCAAGCATTTATCAAGGGCCTGCTATCAGCCAGACACTGTTCTAGGTGCTGAGGGTACAAAGTCAATAATGAAGTAGTCCCTGCCCTCAAGGAACCTATACTCCATCAGGGGAGAAAACATGAGCATAGCTGTATATATTCCAAAGAGTGCAGCACCCTTTTATCTGGCCCCTCTGTTTTCTTCATACTGTAGGATGACCCTGTGAGATGGCTATTCTTCTGCCTCCACTGAATCTGTCCATGTCCAATTTGATCTTTGCACTCAGAGATCATCTTCCTTATGTAGAGGTCTGCTTATATCATTCCCCCTTTCAAAAATTTCCAATGGTCTCCATTGACTACCCAGTAAAGTTCATACCCTTCTGGTATTCTAGGCCTTCTACAACTGGGCCCCACCCTATATTTCCAGTCTTTTATTAAAATGTTTCTCTTCAAACACTCCTCTCTCTCTGCTCGCCTCTTCTCCAAAAATGCCTTAGCCCAGCAAGTCCATGGGATATCTTCCTTTTTTCTTGTCTTTTGAATTCCTTCCTATCCATTAAAGCTCCCTCTTCTAGGAGGCCTTCCTTGCCACTCGACTTTTTCCCAAGCCTGGGAATGGAGTTCATCTAACTCTTTGTCACTGTTATGCCCACCTAATCATGTCCCAAAGAGAGAGAGAGAGAGGGAGGGATGGGGAGAGGTGTTGGACAAAATGATTTTTAAGGCTCCTTCCTGCTCAGAATCATAGGATTCTAAGACTGGTGGCTTATATCAAGAGTGTGGGTTCCAAAGGGAAAAGTCTCAGGGAGTGAGAAAGAGTAAGAAGAAGACATTCACCTCCTCTGACCAAACACAAAACTTCCAGTTAGCTAAAAGAGCCCTGAGGAGCAGTCATGCAGTCTTTGTTCAAAGACCTCTGTGGGATCTGCAAGGATCTGCAGGAAGTTACAAGGAAAGGGGGTTAAAACGCACTTCCTAAAAGACCTAATTGTCCTAAATTTGCTTTGTTGGGAGCCTGTGAAGAGTCTAGGATGCCAAGCAGACAGGAGGGTGAGTCAAAGGCCTGAAAACCATGTCATAAATAAAAGGACTGCTTGAAGGTCCTGGGGGTGGGATTAGGAGTGATGTGACCTGCAGATAGTTCCAGATAACAAAATCTCAGGGCTGGACAGGGCTTCAGAAGACATCATATAGTACTTAACAATCTCTCTACTCTTCTTGTCCTGAGACAGATAGATAAGACTTACTCTGCTTAGTGCCTTAGGACAGAAATAGAAGCAAGGGGGGAAGAGAGGTTCTTTCTTGCTTTATTATCTCCTCACTCCCCTCAGTGGAAGTACAATAACTTGTTATGTATATTGTTGATAATATTCCTACTTCTAGCAGAGTTTGAACTTGATCATGTTGGAGGTGCCTTTCACCTACGGAATTATAGGAACCTAGAGGTTTTCCTAGTTTGTTTCATATTGGTTGTCCAGTTTGTGTATTGGGACCCAACTAATCACTCTGACCTATCCAGCTTGATACTGTCCTTTCTGACCTATTTATATAGCTCAAATAATGAAAACGAATCTTTTAACAGTAGTTCCTATGTACCAGGCATTAGGGAACACAAAAAAGGGAAGCAGGCCCGGCCCTCAAAAAGCTAACATTCTAATGGAAGAATACAAAGGGCAAGGGACTTTTGGCTTCCCTCTGTTCTACTGTGAAGGATCAAATCTGGATCCCACATTCCATTTGACCCATAGTAATAGATCAACAAATATGATTCCTAGTTTTCCTGATACCCAATGGCCAGACCAAACACAGCTTCTCTTTTCTCTCTTTTGCATAAGACTGTACCCCCGGTGCTTTCTTTCTTGCTTCCCTCCCTCTCATAAAATCGTATCAAAGGAGTTTTCCATCTTGCCTCTGGCCCACTGAACTTCACAAAATTTGACTTCTGATTTGACTTACGTCTCTTCGGGGAAACGTGCTCAGCAACTTGAACTCATCCCAGGGAAAGCCTTTGGAGGCCACAAAGTCGAAGACAACTCGCAGCCGGCTGCTGGCCAGGAAGCGCCGCTCCAGAAACTCCCCACTGGGAGTTCGGATCCGGAGCTTGCTCACAGGCTCCGTGTTCTCTTCTTTGGGCTCTGGAGGCAGAGATTGCTCCAAGGATAGCCGAATGGCCTGAGAAAAGCAAAAGGAAGGCATGAGACTTCAGCATTTAACAGGGAAACAGCAGCAGTAGGTCCCATTTAAGGACAAAACTCTTGTGCCTCATCACAGCTCTGGGAGGTCAGTGATAACGGGGTGATTGGTTATACCTATGGCTCAGAGATGGAGTGGCTTGGCCATGGTCATATAGTTAGGAATAGAATCAGAATTTGAACCCAGGTCTCCTCTTCCAGAATTGAGGGCACTCTCCCCTGCATCTCTGATAGGAGTTAAAAAGGAAGCAGCTTATTTCCATTCTTCTTTCCAGAATTTCAACAATCCTGATCATGGGCCAGGCCTTGCGCCTGGACTGTGGAACCATGTATTTTTCATTTCTTAATATTAGCCTACAAGACAACTAATTAAAATAAATCCCACCTTTATGACACATATTATTAAAGCAGTTGTTAACTGCTTGGAGGGGATAGGTAATTTAATTGTTTGACGGAAGGGCTTAGATATTTTTGATTGAGGGGATAGTCATCAAATATTCAGGCCCTTCCTTTTCACAGACATTTAAGTTGGTAGGACCAACTAATGAGTCCTCCAAAAATATGTATTATGGCTGGAAATTCCACTTTCTACAGGTAAAAAAGCCCAAGTTGGCAATAAAATACCCATTAACAATCATATGGCAAAGTAGAATTAAAATAAACAAAACAAATAGCAGGTATGTGCTCAAAGAGAAATACTTAGGAAGGCCCTGGACTATATTGGGCTGGGAGTCAGTAAATTTGTTATTAAACTTGGACTCTTTGATCTGAAAGGATCTCAGATTGTTGAATGTCAAATATAGAAGGGATCTTAACATGTGGAATTAAAGCTGGAACAAACCTTATAAAGTCTTGGGTAAGAAACTGTGTCTTAGGTTGGTTATTTTCATCCCCATTGTTAACTGAAGGCAAGGCCTTCAGAAAAGAAAGGGAAATGATCTGGAAGGGCAAACAGCTGGCCAGGAAGATGCTGAGTGAAAAAAGGAAATGGATTTCTGGACCAAAGCTAAAAATGTAAGGATAACAGAATCCTGGCTAGGGATGATAACCACAAAGGCAGGGGCTGGAAAGAATGTAACTGGATGAAGCCCTGGATGTCTAATTCAATTTGCTTTAAGCTAAAGAGTAATAGGCCTATATGATCACCATGCTAGATATAATAGAAAGTAAATATAACAGGAGACAAAATTCGAAAAGAACCCGGCCATAAAACTCATGACTTCATATGTCTTTACCTAAATCCCCCAAGTATAGGTAACCAGGAAGGTAAATAAAAGATCCTAAATCAAAGAGGCACATTAGACCTTCGAGTTATCTTGGAGACTTGGGCTCACATTCAAAATAGAAATAGGACCAGAAGGGCAAACCTTAATCAGAAGTAACAGGATAGATCAAATGTATGAAAGAGGGACCTAGCAACTTTTGTTATTTTTATTTAAAATATTACTTTAAAAAAGTTATTAATACTTTCTGTTTCTACCTTACTTTCATTTGAAACGTCTCTCCTCTTTCTTCTACCCAAGGAGTCATCGTTTGAAACACAGAATTTTTAAAAAGAAGAATAATGAAGTTCAGTCAAACCAACCAGTCCATCAACTATACCTCATACTCATAGTCCCCAATTTCTGCCAAGAATGCAGTGAGTACACTTTTTTGACTTTTCTCTAGGGCTAAGATTCTTAGGAATCATAATTATATTGCATTTGGTTTCCTTTTTTATTATTTTTTGGCTCTTTATATTTACTTAGTTGTGGTTTTGTCTATCATTTTTCTGGTTTTGCTTCTAGCCCTCTGCATCTACTCATATATCTTCTCATGTATCTCTGAATTCTTATATTCATAATTTCTTAGAGCCTTCTTGATTACATTCTATTAGTACATTTCAATTTATTTAGCCATTCTCCAGTTAATAGGCATTCACTTTGCTTCCAGTCTTTTGCTAACACTTTTGCTAACTAACATGTGCTAACGCTATGAAAAAGCTACACTAATGTGAGGAAGTCCTAGACCCAGAGAAGGGACCAGAAATGATGATGTCCACATTCAGTTCAATAACCACTGATCACACTGCTGGGCACTGAACAAGTACTTAATAATGTTTCTTAACCGAGTGACTGGTTCTGTGCTTAGCACTGGGGATATGAAGATGCAGAAAGCTTACACTCTGCCGCCACACAACATACAACAAAAATAAATGATTGCTCTAAGAAGGAATGCATAGGAAGCATGAGCCTCCTAGTGTTGCTGCTGGAGTTCTATGCTCAGCTCTAAGTAGCCCATGTTAGGGAAGTTATTGAGAGGCTGGAGGACAAGCAAAAAGGAGAAGGGCCTGTAGATCTTGCCATATGAGGACCAGCTGAAGAAATCCGGGAGGTTGTTTGGAAGATGATTGACTTCAGAATCTCAGGGGTAGGGAGAGAGGTATGGGAGCTATAGTCAAGAATCTGAAGAACATGAAAAATGGATGATTTTGTGTTTTTTGCCTCAGAAATTGCAAACAATTAGTCCTGAGATCAGAAAAAGTCTTAATTACCCCAAACTTGACTGGGCTGCCTCAGAAAGGAGTGAATTTCTGATCAATAGAGAGCTTCAATAGATTAGAAGGGGCAGCTAGGTGCCTCAGTGGATAGAGAGCCAGGCCTAGAGATGGAAGTCCTGGGATCAAATCCTGCCTCAGAGACCTCCTAGCTGTGTGACTCTTAGCAAGTCACTTAACCCCAACAGCTTAGCCCTGATTCTACCCTGAAACCAATACTTAGCATCAATTCTAAGACAGAAGGTAGGTATTAAAAAAAAAAAAAAGATAAATTAGATGATGATTGTTCATCAGCCAACAAACATTTATTAAACATGTACAATGTGTGTATATTCAAATGTATGCATCTTTATATATGTGATAAATGATAAAACAAGGTGTGTGTGTGTAAAAAATTGGTGATAACCTCAGGAGGAAGGCCTTGGGGGAAGGTGAGAGGATGGTGTTAGAGGACGAGACTTTGAAAGGCATTTTGTGAAGATGGGATTTGAGTTGAGTCTAAAGGAAGCCAGAGAAGCCAAGAAGCGGCCAGGAGGAGGATGAGCATTGTAGACATGGGGGATACCAAGAGAGAAGGCCTGTAATAAGGAGCCGTTGTGTTACAAAGGAATTTTTCAGTGTGGGTCACACTATATTGCATCTGAAGTTCTTTTATGTGATCCTTTAAGACTTATTATGTAATAGATGAATGGAACCTTAGAAAAGAGACTGTCAAGAGCCAGGAGGATCCTTAGAACATAGCAGGAAGAGCTTAGAACTGGGGACATCAGAGTTAGAGGGGCTTTAGGACACAGAATGTCAAGAGTGGGAGAGGCCTTAGGACAGGGAGGGCCAGAGGGGGAGGGGCATTAGAATAGGGACTGTCAGGGCTAAGAGAGGCCTAAGACCAGGGGATGCCAGGCTGGAAGGGAGCTTAGAAGTGGCTTTGGGCCCTTATGCTCTCTTCCTCTAGCACTTGCTCGCTTGCTCTCCTTTCTCTTTTGCTCGTTCTCTCCACAGTATCACACTGTTTGCCAGCCCTGGTCCTCTAAACTCCAGCAGAGGGAATTGGGGAAGCTCAGAGCCCCCTCCTTTTGCACAGGGAAGGCCCAGACCCTGTTCTAACAGGCTTTCAGGGTTTGCACACAGTGAGGGTTACAGTCACAATCTACCTTCAGAGCCACCAGCAGAGATGGGTGAAGGGGATGGCTAAGGGAGCAAACTCCCAAGTGAGAAGAGCCAACAATGGGCTTGACAAAAGGAGACTGCTGAGCCAATGAGAGGACCAAGAGGCCTATTTCAAAGGCTGTCCAGACAAAGAGCCGCCATGTAAACATGTACGGTAGCCAAATAGCTGCTTACAGGAGGTCTGAAGGAACCCAAGGCCTGCTGGGCAGCTTCTGTTTGACTGAGCTAGTATCTCTTTTCCCATCTGAAGGAAGGACTTAGAAGCAGAAGGCTTGCATTCAAGTCCCTGCTTCAGTTCTTATATGAGCAAATCAATGTTTCCCTAAGCCTTGGTTTCTTCGTCTATAAAATGGGGATAAGGATACTTCCCCTATCAGGCTCCTAAGATTATTGTGAAGACATATTTTGTAAACCTTAGTGTTCTAGTAAGATGAGGTCTTACTATTATTGAATGAAAAATCTTTATCTAGTGCTTTTTATTTTTTTATTGCCCTCTAGATTGCTTTTAGTCTCCCTTATAAGACAAGTTTCCATATTGTTTAAAAGAATATATTTTTAGTAAAAGGATTGTTTATTTGACCCCTCTAACTTTGTAGAATCCTCTAAACAGGTAAGGATGAGCATCTCCCTCAATTCCCTGCTCCTGACCCTTGGCTTAGCCTCCATAACTTCTTCCTTCTCCCCAAAAAAATAAAAGTGAAAAAAGAAGAGACCAATGAGGAGATGGCAAATGGAATTAAGTCTAGAAAATGACACAGAAAGGAAGGAGATGCTTGCCTAGGAATGAAGGGAAGTTAGACTAGAAAAGGTAAGCTTGACTTGAATTGGGCCAAGTCTTCTGATGGCTGCAAAGATAAGTGTGGAAGGACTCCCAAAGGCAGGCTCTATCCTCTGCTCTAACCCACCAGTTCCCCAAGACACACACCTAGAGGGAGGAAAACATGTCTTTAAATGCCAGACTCAAAAACACCCACCTCCCGCTCTTCCTCCTGTTCTTTCCGCATCTGCTCCAAACGAGACTGTTCAGCAACTTCCCTCTCATGGGCTTCTCTCTGTTAGGAAAAGAAAAACAGTATCATGAGGCTTCACAGTGTCATCAGCAGCAGGTAGGCTGGCCCTGGGGTGGAAATGAAGCCTGAGGGGAGCTCCTTATCCTTTTCCTGTGCTGAAAGGCCTCCAATGCCTCCCTAGGGTCCATAGTAGCCCAAGTTCCCCACACTTTCCATTCCCTGTAGTCTATGCTCCAGCCAAAAGAGTCACTGTGGGAGGGACACACCTAGGACCTGCTGCTTCTTCACCTTAATAGTCCCCTTGATCTTCCTTTCCCTGTAACAATTTAGAATTATAGGCCAAGTGCTGGAAAGGGCCCATGAGACCATTTCACCCAACCCCCTCACTTGACAGATGAGGACACTGAGGCCCTCCAAAAAGGGGAAGGGACTTACTTGCCCATGGTCACTAAATCTCTCATCTGGCTCACCCTTTCACTGGAGAGACAACCCAATGCTGAGCAGCAGTCACAGAGATGGTCTTTGTGGCTCAGTTACAAAATTTCTCATGACCTTTTTTACACCTTGTCTCTTTGTCTCAACTTGACCCACAACTTGTCCTTAGTCTCCACTATCTCACAGGATACAAGCAAGAGGCCCTTACCCTCTCTATGCCTTGTCTGTTCAATGGGGAGAGTTACCTCATAGGGTTATGGTGAAGGTCAAAGGAGATAATGGATGTAAAATGTTTTGTCAACCTTAAAGTGCTACATAAATGCCCATTATTAATGACTAAAAGTGATGTTGTCAGGTCTATGCACAAAATTGTATATACATTTAGCTAAGTACTGAGCACTCTTCTTCTGTCAAAATTACAGCACGGCCACCATGGCCTATTCCGTTGGACACCTGCAGCAAACCTGCCTCTTAGGACTGGGCTATCATGAGACTTAAATGAGAGACTGGACACAAAGATCACTGTTACCTTTAAGGCACTTGGTAAATGTTTGTGAGGATGAATATGGAAGTTATGGGTGGGTGGGTTGGGAGGGGCAGGCTGGCATTAGTGTTTTCTGAAGATAGAGTTATCTGTCTCTGTTCTTCCCTTCTCCACCCCCTAGTGCCAGTGTGGAAGCTGGGCCAAAGGCTTGGATAGTAGCTGGGCTGACTACTGTGATGTTACTAGGGTTGGGCTCCACTAGGCACACTAAAGGTTCACTAAGTCTCCAGCTGATCCAAAAGGAAAAATGCCACCCTTAAGGCATTACTTATATAAAGATGAAAAACAAGGGTCTACATACACTAATTGTACTGAGCCCTGGAATATGACAAAGCTTCCTGGATAAGGCTGACCTAATCATCCAGAGCTTAAAGACAAAGTGAATAAAAAAATACACATTCCTCAGAGGATGATATGTAGCTCACTGCTTTAATCCATTAGTGTGCGGACCCTGGAAAGGTCCAGCAAATAGACAATGTGGTGGGATGGCAGAAATTCAGTTCAAGCTAGTGAACATTTACTATGTGTCTGGTACATGCCAGGCACAGTGTCAAGCTTTCAGGATACAAAGACAAATATGAAAAAAGTGTTGCCTCAAGGAACTCATATTCACTTGAGGGAACACAACAGGTAGCCAGAAAATCAAATACAAAATGTATACAAAGTCATTTTTAAGGGACAAACTGGATGTAGAGAAACAGGACCTAGGGTCCAAGGGTCTAGATTTGAATTTCCTGCTTTTCCAAATTATTATATGACCATGGGCAAGTCACTTGTCTTCTTTAGTCACTTTATATATATCTGTAAAACAAAGGGGTTGGACTAGATGAGTGTCAGGTAGGTGGCACAGTGGTTAGCACTTTGGGCCTGCAATCTGGAAGACTAATCTCTGAGATCAACTCTGGCCTCAGAGACTTACTAGCTATGTGTATGTGACCTTGGGCAAGTCACTTAACCCTACTTATCTTAGTTTCCTCAATTGTAAAATAAGCCGGAGAAGGAAATGGCAAACTACTCCAGGATCTTTGCCAAGAAAACCTCAAATGAGGTCATGAAGAGTCAGATATGACTGATACAACCAAATAACAGCTTTAAGATGTACATAATGAAAGATTCCATAGAAATCAATATGCTTTTCCCTCCATATACCCACCCCACCCTTTAGTACACACACCTTGGCTCTGTCAGCTTCGAGTGAAAGACGATAAGCCTCATCTTGCTCTCTCTTCATGTTTTCTCGGGCTTCACGCTCATCCTGAAGGAGAAAAAACAGAAAAACAAATTAAGAGACAAAAGAAGCCCACCATGTTGGCATTTGGGGAGAATCTGAAAGAGCTCAAAGAGTAACAGTAATTTTAGTTTTTTTTTAAGAAAAATCCTTTTAATTAACATTTATTTTCTTTCCCTTCCATCTTCTCTACCAAAAACAAAACCAAACAGACAACCTTGTTAAAAATACGCATAGTCAAGCAAACAAATTCTCACAGCAGCCATAACAAACACTTGACATAACTGTCAAAGAAATGTAGCCTAGGGAATGGGGTGCAGGATCCTAACTTGAGAACTGGGAGGGCCTCTGTTCAGGGAAGTTCCTGCCTCTGTCAAGGTCACAATTAGTGTCAAAGGAAAGCCTGAAATCTAGCTTCTCTGTCTTGAAAGTCAGCACTCTCTCTATTTCACTGCTCAGTTCAGGTCCCGCCACAGACACATTTTGACTGTGCTCTGGGTAAATCCTTGTGTCTCTCAGTCTTCTAGCAACACGCTGTTCAAGGAAGATCAACCACAGAAGGCAGGTTCCTTATAGGGGAGTTTCCTCTATCAGTGGAATCAAATGTCTAGTCTCTCTCCCAAATTAGAAGAAAGTACAAATATCATAACTTTAAAGTCTTTAAATGTATGTCTTCTCCCAGAAGGGGATACTTTGAAGATGACACTCCTCCTAGAGCAAAAAATAAGGAAGAAATAGACTATTCAAGAAGTGCTATCATTTAGGTCAACTCTGTTTACAGGTAAGTATGAATGGCCTGTCATTATGTTGTTATGCTCATATGCCCCAATGAGGTATCTTTAGTCTATATAGCTAAAGTCCTTTCATTTAGACTATATTCTATTGATGTTACAATTGCATGGCATTGTAACCAATCCCTATGAGCTAACAAAAGTATTATAAACAAACAACTTGGATTTAAAATAGACTATTGTAGGTACTGAGATGAATGACAACAGGGATGGCTTTGCTGCTGAATGGCCAGAGCATCTGTCACCTGCCACCCAGACAAAGGAGAGTCCTCTGAACTTGGCTGCGAGAGATGCTTTTACCATTTTCATCCTACTTTCCTAGCTCCATGGACATAGCAATAAAATGAAATGTGTTCATTCAAGTGTATCCTGTTCTACAGATTCCTTCTCCCTGAAATGTCCTTTCCTCCAACTCTCTCCACTTGTCAACATCCTCCCCATCCTTCATAGAATATACTGTCTAAGCTCAACTCTGTTCACTCCGGAGCTAGCATGGTGACCACAACCTGGCTTCCTCATCTGAGGTCATCCTTATCTTTGTGTCCTGAGGGTTTGGCACAGGGTCTGGTTCGTGGAATTAAGTCAATAAATACTCCAGAGAAGAACAGGCTTTCAGAGCTGGAAGGAAGGCATCTCTGAGGTTATCTCCTTTAATCTGGCTCCAAACCGAAAATCCTTTCTATAGTGTGCTCAACAATATACAGCCTTAACAGACAGACCAGTCTCTAATGGGAAGGGGAAAGAGGTGAGATCTATTCTCTCTAGTTATTAAGAAGTTCAAAAACATTTAGATGAAATAAGACTTCTTTGACCCTCCTTCCCTCACCCCAATTCTGCCCTCTGGGGCCAATCAGGATATGTTCAATCCTTCTTTCACGTGAAAGTCCCTCAATCACTTAAAGAGTTATTATTTCCAATTTATCCTCATGTTTCCTAAAATGCGCCACGTAGAACTGAACAGTGTCCTTCCTTCATGACTATTCTGACCAGAGAATAGAGGCATTAGCCTCACCTTCTGTAAGACACTTTATAAGACTCTAACAACCCTCTTAATCCCTTGGATTTCTTGGCTTCCATATCACCCTGATGATACATACTGAGTTGTTAACTCAAACACCTAGACATTCCGTCTAGCCTTGCCTTCTCCATCTTATATTTGAGAATTTAATTTATAGAAATCTAAATGTAATTCAGGACCACTAACCCCATACCATTTCACTGCATTAGATTTAGTCTCATACTCTTTTTGGATACTGGTTCTATTATCTACTGTATTAGCTGTTTCTCCCAGCTTTGTTCCAACCACAAATTTGATGAGTAGTCTATAAATGGTTTTTATCCAAGACACATATAAAAAAAGGTCAACTGTGCAAGGTCAAGCATGGATCCCTGAGGCACTTAAAGGATTTTCCTAGTAGTCTCTCTCTTCTCACATCTGCCTCCTGGCTTACTTCTAGTCTCAAACTAAAGTCCATCTTCTGCAAGAAGGCTTTCCCAAATTTTGTTAGTGCCTTCCCATTATTCATTACCTCTTCTTTCTCTTACATATTGATTGGACAGAGTTGTTTGTGTGTTGTCTCCACCATTTAAATAAGAGCAGAGACTTTTGTCTTTTGCCTTTCTTTGTATATAACCAGTGCTTAGCATAGTGACTGTCACCTAGTAGGCACTTATTTAGCAAAAAGTACTTGACTAACTGATTTGACTGCCAAAAGAAATGGGCCCAAAGAGGACAAAAAGAGGGCATGCTCTAAAGAAAAGATGTGTGCATACAGGGAACTTATGACAACTTATGACAACTTATACATTTTATTTTTATTTATTTTTAAAAGTTGCTTAACCTCTGCTTTATTGCTCAATTGTATTTTTATTTGCAAAATTTAGTTAAATTAATTTAGAATATTTTTCCATGGTTATATGATTCATGTTCTTTCCCTCAACTCCTCCTATCCCCCTCCTGCAGCCAATGAGCAATTCCACTGGGTTTCACATGTGTCATTGATCAAGAT
Organism: Gracilinanus agilis; assembly: GCF_016433145.1. Lineage (NCBI taxonomy): Eukaryota > Metazoa > Chordata > Mammalia > Didelphimorphia > Didelphidae > Gracilinanus > Gracilinanus agilis. Next base: position 28,356,495 of record NC_058133.1, on the reverse strand, counting down.
CTATTTCCATATTATTAATATTTGCACTAGGGTGATGGCTTAGAGTCTACACCCCCAGTCATATCTCCATTGACCCATATGATCAGGCAATTGTTTTTCTTCTGTGTTTCTACTCTCACAGTTCTTTCTCTGGATGTGGCTAGTTTTCTTTCTCATAAGTCCCTCAGAATTGTCCTGATCATTGCATTGCTAGTGATAGTAGAGAGGTCCACTACATTTGATTGTGCCGCAGTATATCAGTGTCTGTATACGATTCTCCTGATTCTGTTCCTTTCACTCCACATCACTTCCTGGAGGTCTTTTCAGTTCACATGGAATTCCTCCAGTTCATTATTTCTTTTAGCACAATAGTATTCCATCATCAGCAGATACCACAATTTGTTCAGCCATTCCCCGATCAAAGGGCATCCCCTCATTTTCAAATTTTTTGCCACCATAAAGAGTGCGGCTATAAATACTTTTGTACAAGTCTTTTTCCCTTATGATCTCTTTGGGGTATAAACCCAGCAGTGGTATGGCTGGATCAAAAGGCACAGTCTTTTTTTTTTTTTTTTTTAACCCTTATACTTTGGTGTATTGTCTCATAGGTGGAAGATTGGTAAGGGTGGGCAATGGGGGTCAAGTGACTTGCCCAGGGTCACACAGCTGGGAAGTGGCTGAGGCCGGGTTTGAACCTAGGACCTCCTGTCTCTAGGCCTGACTCTCACTCCACTGAGCTACCCAGCTGCCCCTAAGGCACAGTCTTTTAAAGCCCTTTGGGCATAGTTCCAAATTGCCATCCAGAATGGTTGGATTAATTCACAACTCTACCAACAATGCATTAATGTCCCAATTTTGCCACATTCCCTCCAACATTTATTACTTTCCTTTGCTGTCATGTTAGCTAGTCTGCTAGGTGTGAGGTGGTACCTCAGAGTTGTTTTGATTTGCATTTCTCTAATTATAAAAGATTTAGAACACTTTTTCATGTGCTTATCGATATTTTGATTTCTTTATCTGAAAAATGCCAATTCATATCCCTTGTCCATTTATCAATTGGGGAATGGCTTGCTTTTTTGTACAATTGATTTAGCTCCTTATAAATCTGAGTAATTAGACCTTTGTCAGAAGTTTCTGTTATAAAGATTTTTCCCCAATTTACTTCCCTTCTAATTTTGATTGCATTGGTTTTGTATAAGTTTTGTACAAAACCTTTTTAATTTAGTGTAATCAAAATTATTTATTTTGCATTTTGTAATATTTTCTAACTATTGCTTGGCCTTAAAATCTTTCCTTTCCCATAGATCTGACAGGTAAACTATTTTATGTTCACCTAATTTACTTATAGTTTCCTTCTTTATATTCAGGTCATTCAACCATTCTGAGTTCATCTTGGTGCAGGGTGTGAGATGTTGATCTAAAACTAATCTCTCCCATACTGTTTTCCAATTTTTCCAGCAGTTTTTGTCAAATAGTGGATTTTTGTCCCAAAAGCTGGGCTCTTTGGGTTTATCATATTCTGTCTTGCTGAGGTTATTTACTCCAAATCTATTCCACTGATCCTCCCTTCTGGCTCTTACCCAGTACCAAATTGTTTTGATGATCACTGCTTTATAGTACCTACAGTTTAAGATCTGGTACTGCCAGGCCCCCCTCTTTCACATTTTTAAAAATTATTTCCCTTGATATTCTTAATCTTTTGTTCTTCCAAATGAACTTTGTTATAGTTTTTTTTTAATTCAGTAAAAAAGTTTCTTTTTAGTTTGATAGGTATGGCACTAAATAAGTAAATTAATTGGGGTAGGATTGTCATTTTTATTGTTAGCTCATCCTACCCATGAGCAATTAATGTTTTTCCAATTGTTTAGATCTAGTTTTAATTGTGTGGAAAGTGTTTTGTAGGTGTGTTCATATAATTCCTGTATTTGTCTTGGCAGATAGATTCCTAAGTATTTTACATTGTCTAGGGTGATTTTAAATGGAATTTCTCTTTCTTTCTCTTCCTGCCGGAATGTGAACAACTTATACATTTTAAAAAAGAGCTGGGGGGCAGCTGGTAGCTCAGTGGATTGAGAGCCAGGCCTAGAGACGGGAGGTCCTAGGTTCAAATCTGACCTCAGACACTTCCCAGCTGTGTGACCCTGGGCAAGTCACTTGACCCCCATTGCCTACCCTTACCATTCTTCCACCTATAAGTCAATACACAGAAGTTAAGGGTTTAAAATTTAAAAAAAAAAAAAAAAAAAAAAGACATGATAGGAGATAGAAACAGAAGCACAGGCAAATAACAAGGGATGATTATAAAAGAGTAGTACAGGTCAGATTGTATTAAAGTCAAGTCCAGAATGAGCTGCGGCCAGTGATGAATGCCAAGTACAACAAAATAGGTTTGCTTTTTTCTGTCCCTTAAAGCTATGCTGAAAGGAAGAGAGAAGAAGAAAGAAGAAATAGAACCTCTGATTGGGAGTAGAGGAGACAATCATATAAGATAATGATGGGAAGGCAGAATTACTAATTTCTTATTCAAGATAAACTAGGAGAAGAATATCTAGCTGACCTTGGCAAGTTCAAAAGACCAGCATTGGAAGAATCACACACTTAGAGTACTGATCAAGAAATGGCCAATGGGATTATTGAGCCACTCACTGTCAGTCATCTTGAGAAAATGAGAGGTAATGGAAATGGAGATTCAAGAGTAAAGATGATGAATTTCATCCCAATTTTCAAGAAAAAGAACAATGTAGATTCTTCAAACTATAGGTCAGTGAACTTGGATTCTCAGCAAACTTCTAGGACATTTAATTAAAGGAAAGGCTTGGAGTTTAGAAAGCAAAGCAATTATGACCAAAAGTCAGTATGATCTCATCAAAAACAAGGCTAGCCTTATTCTTTTGGCCAGGATATTAAATAGGTAGAAGAGTGGAATGCTCTAGACACAATATACCTGACTTTTAGTTTTAGATATTTGACAAAGTAGGTGACATCTTTGTTGGCAAGACAGAGTTAAACCAAATAACATTATGGTTAGAAAGTTTCATAACTGGTCAAATGTCTGAGTTTTAAGAGAAGTCATAAATGGATATATGTCAACAAAGAATGTCCATTGGCATGCCCTGTTCTTAGCTCTGCTTTGTTCAACATTTCTGTCAACTTTTTATCGCTGACTTGAAAAACAGTTATGGTTAAGAAAACAAGAGATTTAGTTTCTGAAGACCTAACTTTCAAGTCTGGGCCTTGACATCTGTTACCTAATGAGCTTAGGCAAGTCTGTTCTTCAGTTACTTGATCTGTAAAATGAGGATAATAATATTTATACTATCTACCTCACAGGACTATGAGGAAAGTGATTTAAAAAATATTTTATTTATTTATTATTTCCACCTACGGTTATATGATTCTTATTGCTTCCCTCCCCTCTTCCCTCACCCTCCCTGAGCTGACAAGCAATTTTACTGGGTTATACATATATTATCATTCAAATCCTATTTCCATATTATTCATTTTTGTAATAGAGTAATCTTTTAAAACCAAAACCTCAAATCATATATCCATATCAACAAATGATAAATCATATATTTTCTTCTGGATTTTTCTACTCCCACAGTTCTTTTTCTAGATGTGGATAACATTCTTTCTCAAAAATCTCTCAAAATTGTTCTGGATCATTGCATTGCTTTTAGTAGCAAAGTCAATTACATTTGATCATCTCATGATGTTTCAGTTACTGTGTATAATGCTCTCCTGGTTCTGCTTATTTCACTTCGTATCAGTTCATGTAGGTCTTTCCAGTTCTTATAGAAATCAAGTAGTTCATCATTCCTTATAGCACAATAATATTCCATCACCATCATATACCACAGCAAAGTGATTTTTGAACTTTAAAGGCATATATAATTTAAGTTACCACAAGATGGAAGAAGAGATGGCATGATTATAAAGTTTGGAGATGAGATGCTGAGCAATATAGACAATATGCTGTAAGACAAGTGGTAGGATTTCAAAAGATTTCAAGAGAACTAGAATGATGGAAAAAATTCAATAGTATACAACTGATTAAGAGCATAAAGTCCTACACTTGTGTTTAAAATGTCAATTGTCCAGGTAAAGAAGAAACATGCAACACGAGATAAGAGTTTGTATGGAAGATTTTTAAATTTACTATAAGCTAAATATGAGGCAACAGATGGAAGGGTAAAAAAAAGGTGATCTTAAACTTCATTAATGGATTTGCCATAGTCTTATAATGAACTAGAAAAGGAAGTGATTCCTATTGTGGGAGATGAAATAAGAAGAAACATCAATAGAAGCATACATGCCTTCTGTGTTCTGGAAGGATCCTGGGTGTCCACCTCACTCAGGCTACCCACTGTTGACATGACTACCTCTAGTGAGGGGAGGCCATTCCACTATTGGACAGCTCTGTTCCTTGGAGGATAAAATAGAATTTGGCTTTCTTCCCCCTTTCTGCTTGGCTCTAAGTGGTCAGCATTCCTTCTTTCTTTTCTCCAACCAGACAGAGGGTAAGGCATCCCTTTGCCTTTCAGATGATACTTCTTTGTTTTTGTATTGAAGTCTTTCCATTAAAAAAAATCAAAACACTTCATTCTTTAATCTTCCAGACCAGTTGGAGTATGGAGAGTCAATCCTCAAGCCTGTTTACTATCTCTTCTATGAGAAAGAATAGCTTGGCCATGATGGAAACACAAAACATCTCTTCTTCTCAAGTCACTGCAAAATTTGCCCTGCTCTCCCTGATACCTGGCCATTAGATTCTCAGTCCTTGTCTTCTGGGTGAGTTACATCCCTGAAGAACTGCATTCACTATTCTGCTAAATCTTAGTAAAGGAGATGCATTGACTGAATTTTATAGTATCTGTCAATATGATTAAATCTACAATATGGAAATATGGTGGTGTTGTTGACAAAAAGAAAGAATATAGAAAGGGGAGTGGGTTTGAGAGGGAAATGAATTCTATTTTGGCTATGTTGAGACTAAGATGTCTATAAGACATTCAACTGAAAATGACCACTGGGCAGTAGTTGGTAATGTAGAAGAGTGGCCCAGGAGTCTCTGACTAGATATGTACCTCTGGGAGTCCACAAGAGACTTAATATTTGTCTTTTTTAGACTCATCTTAATGTTCTGAGTCAGTGAAAATCTTTTTGGATCCTGGCTTTTCTATCCAACATGTTAGTGATCTCTTCTACCTTTCAAGTACAAATTGGATAAGTAGCCAACAAGGACTTAATCCAAGCCACTGATTAAAGTATGAATGGCACATGGCTCTAGATACTTTTATTACTCCACTCAACACTTTATTTTCCAAGAATTCCTTTCTCCCTCCTACTAGCACTTGACCTGTTAACAATAAAGTAATATGTAAAATGAAACAAACTAAACACTAGCCATTTCTGACATCATTCAGCTATTTTGCACATATAGCTTCCTTTATCTTTTTTGAGATTGTGGAGATGACTTTGGTATACTTGTGAGAATAAAGAAGTGTTTATTAACTAATGTGTGTCAGGCACTGTGCTAGGCACTGGGAGGTAGAGAATAAAATGAGCCCTTCTTTCAGGAAACTTACATTATATTGGAGAAAAAAATTAAAAGAAGTAAATACAAAATAACTAGAAGGAGATACTAGTAAATGAGGATCAGGAAGGGCCTTGTTTAGGAGATGATAATTGAGTTGAGCTTTTAGGAAGGGGAAGGAGTGTGTTACTGGCACAGAGTCAGTTTGTGCAACCAGGCACAAACAGAAGGGAGATGGTATGTCACATATGAAGAAAAGCAAGTTGACCAACTGGTGGAACATGAAGTATGTGAAAGAGAGTAAAGTATGATCTGCATGGAAAGATGAACTGGAGTCAGACCATGAAGGGCTTTTATATCATTTTTTGACACTTATGTCAAATAGAGGAGTTAATTTGTATTTTATCCTAAGGCAATGAGAAGCCACCAGAGTTCACTGAGCAGGCCATTAATCTGCTCAGACCAGTGCTTTAGGAAAATCAGTTTGGCTGCTGTGTGGAGGACAGATTGAAGCAGAGGGAAGTAAGAGTTAAGAGGATGCTACTGAAACAGTATAGGAAGGGCAGATGGTTCAGTGGAGTGGATAGAGAACCAAGTCTGGAGATAGGAGGTCCAGAATTCAAATCTGACCTTAGACACTTCCTAGATGTGTGACCCTGGACAAGTCACTTAACCTTCATTGCCTAGCCCTTACCACTCTTCTGCCTTAGAACCAATACACAGTATTGATTTTAAGATGAAAGGTAAGGGGTTTTAAGAAAAGAAGAAAGATAGGAAAAAAAAGTCTAGGAAAATGGGGCTGAGGGCCTCAACTGCAGCATGAACTATTTTGAGTACAGAGAGGGAATTGATGTGAGAGATGCTAAGAAGGTAAAATAGAAAAGATTTAGCATGTAAGTTAAAGTGAAGGAGAATGGACTTCGAGATTACAAATCTAGGACATTGAAAGGGGGCCAGTACCCTCAACAGAACTTGGGAATTTATGAAGAGAACTGGTCTTGGGGAGGTCATTTGAGTCTGAGGTGCCTGTGGAACATTTCATTGGAAAAGTCCAAATCAGCAGCTGGAGCTCTAGGATTGGCAGGCATTCAGGAGAGGTACAGGGTTGGATCTATACACCTGGGAGTCATATATATAGAGAACAGAGATGGAACTGATTAAGTTGATGAGTTTACTGAGAGACAAGGACCCAGAACAGAGTCATGAGTTGATCTATCATTGGAAAGCAGGACATAGCTGAGTAAGAGATTGAGAAATGCAGGAGAACTGAGAGAGAGAGAATATCATTGAAACTCTAGAAGAGTATACAGGAGAGGGTGGTCACCACCATCCAAAGCTGCCGAGATGTCCCGAGGATGAGGGAGATTCAGCCATTAATAGATCATCAATAACTTTGCAGGGGGCAGTTTCAGTCAAGTGAAGAGGTCAGAATGGATAGTCAATGATACAGCTGCCACTGACTTGGTGACACAGAGCTGCCATCACCCAAATCTTTCGTTGTTCTCTCTATTCTAAACACTGGGCAGAACAGGAAGGCCTCTGGGAAATATAACCCTAGAAACACAGGAAAAGCTGGCCTAATAAACAAGGCTAGAAGTTGGGCTACAGACCTCCTTCAAAGCTCTCAGTTTTAGCAACAGTATTAGGTTAGCTGATACCAAAAACCAGGCTAGAGGTGCTAGTCCTCTCCTTTTACTTGCTGCCCTGAGATGAGGGAAAGGCAGGTGCTCTCCCTTTCAAGTTATTAGCAGCAGCAGCTGCTTTCCTGGCCCTACTGCTCAACTACCTTGCATCGACTGACTCTGACAACATGACGTGTCCCAATTTAATAATCCATGGACATAATATGAATAATATGAAATAATGAATAAAAATTAATGAAATAATATAAAATAAAAATAAATGAAATAATATGAATAAAATGAAAGATTAGCTTTTAATCTCCAAGTTGCTTCTATGAAACATGAAAATCTAAGATCTAAATAGGAGAAAAATTATTTCTGGAGGGCAAAAGATCTTTTCCTGAAGGGGTTGTTTTCTCTGGGGAAACACCTGCATAAGAAGGCTCACTGTAACGTTTCAGGCATGCATGGTTCCTGCTTTTAGGTGTGAAGGATTTGCTTAAACTACTCTTCCTTTCCAACATTCTTTAAGGGCCTGTCATGTTTCTGACACTCAAAACAACTGGGGAACCACTTGAGGGGAATTTAGAACAAGTGGAAGGTTTTAATTTGTATATGAAAAACATTCAGGCAGCTACGTTTAGAACCACCGCTCAGGAAGAAAATACAATGGCAAGCTGCATTAGCCCCAAAGCCAGCCGGCTGATATTGCATAACGAGAAAAATAAACAGCCTTTGTTAGGCCCTCCTGTTAGTGAAAACAAGGCCTGGGCAAGTTGGCTCAGCTGGGATGCAGCAAATAAGTTTACAGTAATAAAGTATGACAGACAAAGTGAAGGAAGAATGCAGGGTTGTGGTGGCTCGAGGGGCCCCACCCAGCTGAAGCTTGTCAGAAAGTGTTACTGTAATCCATGGAGAGGGCCCACCTCAGGCAAGAGAGCGGAAGGTGCTGCTGGGCTGAGGAGGTGGGCCAGGCCTCCTGCCAATGGGCAATCAGGCATTTCCTCTTAGGAGGGTCATTTGTGACCAATTCAGTCTCTATTCTCAGCATGCTGTGGCCAAGACTCTTTCTCCTGGTACATGCCCTCCTTGAGTGGGGAATCCACATATATGACTAGAGGCTGTCCAGTCTTTAACATATGTACACACACATACATGTACATACATATACATATTTCTCCCCTCTTCTCTAAAACCCATATCTTCTCTGTCAGTACCAATTCTAAGGCAGTAAGGGCTAGGCAATTGGGGATAAGTGACTTGCCCAGGGTCACAGAGCTAGGAAGTAAGTATCTGAAGCCAGATTTAAAACCAAGACCTTTGTCTCTAGGCTTGGTACCTTATCCACTGTGCTGCCTGGCTGCCCCCTGATGTTAACTATTATTGTATATTAGTGTTATTGGTCTGTCTGATCCCTCTTCTAGAAAGTAAACTCCAAGAAGGCAGCACAGTGAGCACTAAATGTTTGTCCATTTGATGAATCGTCTTTCTGTGATGCTGTCATTCTCAAGAAGGCAAATTTCACTCCTTACTAAAAGCCCAATAACCCCTCCTACAGAAAGTCTTGCTTGATTAGTTCTGCTGTCAGGAACAAAATTCCTCCTCACACTTGTGAGGGGGTGAAGGGATGAAAGTAGGAGGATTGGCGAAATGGGAGAAAGGAGAGAGGAAGGTAGAGGAAGGGAAAGGAAGGTAGTGGTCCAGCCCAGGCAGGGGGAAATTGACCAGAGCCCTTCAGGGGCTCAAATAAAAGACCAGAGAGCAACTTTAGGTTTAGAATAGTGGTTTTATTTAGATTTGGAAAGGGAAGGTCTAGGAAAATCTAGGAGGTAGCTAGAAAGGGAAAAAGATGCCAAGAGAGAGTTCAGGATCCAGAGCCTCTAAGCTGACCCTCCAGAGTAGAGAGAGCTCTAGGGGAGAGAGAGAGAAAAGGCACCAAACTTTCTCTTTAATACTTTCTCTGACACCTCCCACAAAGGATGTGGGAGTTGTCAGGGGAAGTTGTAGCAGAGAGCCCTGGGAGTTGTAGTCTCCCAGGGCTTATAACAATTTCAAATGACACACACTGAACTAAGAACTTACCTAGAGCAGTATTTGGCATATTGTAGGCACTTAATAAATGGTTGTTGCTACTGCAGCTGGTGTCCAAAAGAAGGCCTCATGACTACTTCTCAGGAGTGGTTTAGAACAAAACAATTCCAGGTGGGATTAGACTTTTTTGCATTGGACTAGAAGGCCTCTGAGATTCCTGCCAACTTAGAGCTGAAGGGGTTGCCATACTGGGCAGTCATTGCCCCAACCCCAAAAATAACTAACCAGCTAGGGATCCTGCAGGAAGTCAGGCATGAAAGAAAGAACATTGCATCTGGAGTTAGAGGACATGGGTTAACATCTGGCCTCTTTTGTGGGCAAATCATTTAACCTCTATGGGCCTCCATTTCACCTACAAATGAAGAGACTGGAGAAGATTAACCAACCAAGAAATAATGATTAAGTGCTTATGTACTGGGCACTCTGCTAAGCCTGATGATTTCTAAGGTTGCTTCTAGCTCTAAATTCTATGACATTATGACCTCAGAGACTCTGGGTAGCAAGGAAGGAGGCTGAATTCCCAAGAGGATCATTCCATTCTCTGGGTGTGGCTGCCTGTGCTGGAAGGTCTCCACAGAGCTCACAACTATCCAGCAGCTCAACCATGGACAGTTACTCCAGCCAACACTACATCTTGGCTCCAGTGTCCTTTGTATCTTCAGTGTGATTTCAATTGTGAAAGCAATATTGCTTTTGTTTTTGCCACATACATTCAAGTTTCCCTCCTAGCTAAAGAGAAAAGTCCTTCTTAAAGCATTGTTCACTGGGGAAGGTTCACTCTCTTTGTTATTTGCAGGAAGTATGCCTCAGATATTTAAGAAGAGAAAGAGAAAGGACAAAAAAGAAAACTCTTTTGAAATGCTGACCTTTTTAAACAAAAAAAGTATGGCTGGGTTTGGGAAGAGAAAGGTCCTGTTGGCTTCTCTTTGTGTGGTTTGGAATGACTTATTCTTGTTATTAAGAAAACAGTAACAGAACTCAGGCTCTATGTCCTATTTGCCATTGTAAGAGACCAGGAAAACCTGCCTATGGCTACATCAAGATAAAAAAACAATGGGCAAAGAAGAAAGACAAGGGGAAAAAAGAGAGATCTGAAAAGAAGACAACAAAGAAGGTTTAGCAAAAAGATACACAGTCTATGTAAGAGACTACAAAGCTGAGAGCTTCCTGATGTGGCAGTTGGGAAGAATGCCCTTTACATGCCATTGCTGCCCTATTGGTTTTAACTCTTGACTGCATTCATCTCTCTACCTGGGTCCAAAGGACAGATCTGGTGAGTTTGAGATGTGTTAATTCCATTCAATTCAACAAACAGCGATTACATTCTGACTATGAGCAGGGATCTGTGCTAATAGACACAACAAAACTTAGATAAGACATCCAGGTTCACAGAGTTTAACAGGAGGATAAAAAATAACTATTAACTACAGATGGAACATGGTCTGAGAAGTCAGGAGAAAAAGGCAAACAAGGGAGTTAGGTGAAGATGTAGGAAGGAAAGCCATGAGTGAAGGGGGAGGATCACAGAATGGGTGGCTTTGGAGTTTGTTGAATAATATTTATATGAATCTCCTTTAAAACAGGCTGTGTTTGCTAGAAGGCTACTAGAGAGGCAGAGCATGCTGCCTTCCCAAATAAGTCATGCTACTTTGGGACAATTTTAAGTTACTAGTTGTCCACTGCATGGAATAGAAATCCGAATTTCTGGAGCTTTCGCCTAATGCGCCAAGTTCTTCCCTCTTGGGTGAAGAAGAACAAGTCCAATTCCTAATTCCTTTGTTTGCTGAATTGAAGTTCTTAAAGGGCTGTTATGTTCCCTTCTCCATATAAAGTACCCCCAGTTCCTTTAATCCATCCTTTTGAGGCCTTTCCTCATCCTGGTCAATTTCTTCCAGATATTCTCCAGTTCCTCAATGCCTTGCCCTAAGGGGTGGTTTAAACAAGTAGTTCAAGGCTTTGTACATGTTGTCTTCCCCAACAGAATGAAAGCTCCTAGGACAGAGATAATTTTATTTTTATTTTTGTTATCTCCAGAATGTAGCACAGTGCCTGGAACATAATAAGGAGATACTATTGCCTCCCTGATCTTCAATATGATGCTCCCCTTAATGCAATCTAAAGCTGAATTAATTTGGTTTAGCTGCTAAATCTCACCACTGACGCATGCTAAATTTATTTCAGCCCAGCAACATCCCCAGACTTGTTGGAGGGGTTGCTCTGAGCCATCTCCCTCTTTTCTTTTTCTTTTTTTTGTAATTTTTTTTAATTTTAAACCCTTAACCTATAAGTATTGACTTATAGGTGGAAGAGTGGTAAGGGTAGGCAATGGGGGTCAAGTGACTTGCCCAGGGTCACACAGCTGGGAAGTGTCTGAGGCCGGATTTGAACCTAGGACCTCCCGTATCTAGGCCTGGCTCTCAATCTACTGAGCTACCCAGCTGCCCTCCCTCTTTTCTTATACCTAAGAAACAGATCTTTAGAGAACCCAAGTATAAAACTTTACATTTGTTTCTTTGAATTCCATCTTAGATTTGATCCAACATTCTAACCTTTCAAAATAATTTTGATTTGAGACTCTGCCATCTACCCATAATCATCCATCATCTTCACAGGAAAGCTGTCACCGTCAAAGTCTTTGGTGTTGTCAAATGTTCAATATCAGAAAGGAATCATTTTAGCAATGGAAATGACATTAAAGAAGAAGCATTACCAGTTACTTCATTGCTCTACAAAGGATCACTGAGACTTCTATTCTTACTTGTAGCTAAAAGCCAAGTTTCTCCTCCTTGGTCAAGATGACAACAATAGGAGCAGTCTTGCCTTCCTGCTTGTATCCTCAAAACTCAGTAGAATGCCTTGGACAGAGCCAACACTTTTGCTTTTATATTCATTGGTTCAATGTGTTTGCTATCTATCCATGTTTTATGCCATTTGCCAATCTGATGAGCATGCATTTATCCAAGGGTAGGGACAGGATCTGGATCTGTGATTTCACTGATATAGGGAACTCCTGGATGAGGAAGCTCCCTCTACGAAGGCAGACTTGCCCAGCCTCGGTAATATAATGTCTTAGTGACCTGCAGCCTTGAGAGGGAAAGTGACTTGGCAATGTACGGTAGAAATGGACCTCAAACTCAGGTCTTCACGGCCCCAGGGCCAGCTTTAACTATTGTGCCACTCTCTGTCACTCATGCTAGTCTTATATCCACACAAGTCACTGATAACAATATTAAACAGAAGGAAACAAAATAAAGATAGACTGCCTTAGAAGGTAAGGGAAAGCATTTCTTTCTTAGGTACTTTTGAGACCAATTATTAAATCAATTCTGAATCTTCTTAGACTTGTACTAGGTTCTAGCCCAGGGGTCAGCAATATGGCTCTTTCGGCAGAAGCCATAAAGTCAATTTTTTTTCAGGCGCTGTTACAGGAGTTCACACTGTGAGCACTGTACAGCTCTCATGAAATTACATTCTAAAAAAGGTGGCGTTTATGGCTCTCACGGCCAAAAAGGTTGCTGACCCCTGTTCTAGCCTGTACCTTGGTATCTTTTATATAAGAATGACAGGACACATGCTTCTCTAAAATCTAGGTAAATGTGTTTGATCAGCCTAGTAAATTTGCCAAAAAGAAAAGAAAAGAAGGTTGATTTGGCATGGCCTATCTTTGCTGCAGCCAGTCTGGTTCTTTGGGACCATAGAATCCTTCTGACCCAAAACATTAATAATATATTTAAGAATTTTTTAGGAGTCAAGGCCAAGCTCCCTAGCCAACAGTTTATAGGCTCCATGATCTTCATGTCCTCCAACACTGCAGTCCTTCTCTATGGTCTTTTATGCTCATGTGGCTTTAGATGTTTTGAATTTGATTGTTGATTATTTTCCTAATGCTGAACCACACTTGCATACCAGTGTGCAAGTAGGATAAATCCTACTTGGTCACAAAGAATGATTTCTTGGATAAATCATTTCAGTTTTTTGATAGGATTTTGTTCAAACTTTTATTAGTTGATTATCAATGATGTTGGTCTAATTTTCTTTCTGTATTTTACTTTTATCTTATTTAGGTTAGTCAGTCAACTTCCATTTATTAAGTTACTACTGTGTGCTAGGTATTGTGGCAAGCACTGAGATTTGTAAACCTCGAAGAATCCCCTCCCTGTGAGCTGTTAAGGGTGGTGAGAATGATGATGATTCCCATTGGAGCCAGCCCATTTGATTCTGAGTTTGCCCTGTCAGTTTTCCTTTCTAATCTGCTCTCCCTAAAACTTTTGTCCTTTACTCTTAGTTTTACCCTATAAGAACAGGCAAAACAGAAGGAGGAGAGGAATCAGGTTTGTTTAGTGTCATGGACAAATGTGATGGATTTAACATCTGGGCCTTTATCCAGTCACTGACAAGAACTGTTTAACAGGTCTACAGGAACGCTCCTGCCATGAAGATACTGATTCTTTAGCAGATATTTTGATGAAGAGTCTGAGGCCCCAATCTGTTCTGGGTCCCTATGACTGTCTTATTGTTTCATCATTCTTCTCCACCAGAAGGGCATAAGATACTTTAATCCGCATATTATTTCTTCCAGATTCCCCTTATCTACTATTTAGTGATCGTATTACAAAAGGAAATGAGGCAAGTCTGGCATGACTTGTTCTTGATGAAGCCATGCCAGCTTGCTGCAATGATCCCTTCCTTTTTGACATGTTGGGCAAACATTCTCCAAAGATTCATCCTAGAATTTTCCTAGGAACTAAAGTTCCTAGGCTTATGGCTTGCAGATTATGTTCTCTTCCCTTTTGTGAAAATGGAGTATTTGTACTTCTCCAATGATATGCCACTGCTTTCCTGTTTCAGAGGACCTTCCAAATATTGCTTATGGTGGCTCAGCAGTCACCCTGACCAGTTCTGTCAAGACCAGAGGTTTAGTTCATCCAGACCACGGGATACGGCTTCATCAGGAGCAGCTGGGCTGAACAATTTTGTTTGCATCAGAACTCTGCATGCATGACATCCTGCCTGATATAAAACTTATTTGTGCCCATTTCTTAACTCCCCTTCTGGATCCCAAACTCTTTCAGGATAGGTATCACATCTCCTTAACCCTGAGATTTTCTACAGTGCCAAGCACAGGATCCTCCCATACATTAAACACTACAGACATTTGTCAAATTAATGTTAATAGATTGTAGAGGCTTGCTGGGGACTTGGGTTCAAATATTGTCTTTGATGGTGGCATAGATATCTGGCAATGGATAAATTACTTGACCTCTCAGCCCCAGTTACCCATATTCAAAGGGATTTATGTTCTCAGAGATTTGGGAGCTCTTTTTAACAATGCCGATCAAAATTTACAAATGCTTGTCCTTCCTATGGGGCTTTCATCCAGAATCTTCCTCACAAAGCTTCCACCAACATGTTGAAAGCCTTACTTGTTTTCTTTCCAACATCATGAGGGTACCAGTTATCCCATGTTTTTGCCACATGACCGTGCCATCTTCTCAGTCATACAATGCCCCAGTGATATCCTTTATCCTGTTCTTCAGAATACATCATTCTCATATCAACAGCTCTGGGAAATCTGGAAGAACCACAGGTAGCCCTAGGAGCCACAGGACCTTATGCAGGTCCTTCTCACATAGTTGGAGCTGCACTGCTAAGTGTATGGGAGCAATGGCTTCAATATGACACTCTGGATTAAGGTTATAATATAATATTCGAGTTAATTTTAAAGAAACTGAGCCCCAAGGAGTCTTCCTTTTATAATCATTTCCTAGTCATAACTGAATCATAAGCTTAAGTTAAAGCCTTATTGTAATTTCCTTTTTAAAATGTTCTAAAGAAATTTACACTTGCCAGTGGAAGTCTTTCCTTCTTGTCTTCTATTCACCTGATCTCTGAGTTTTAAGATCAAAAGAGTATGCTTGCTTAGCACAGTGCCTGGCACATAGTAGGTGTTTAAGATGACTGACATACAAAAGAATTCTCCAAACTTAAAAGCTTCTTTTAGGTCTCTCACTTGTGACCTGAATGATAACTTTCCAGAAGACACTTTGAAAGCAAACAGAAATCCTAACATCTTGAAGCCAAAATGCAATCAAAAATTCAATTATATTGGGCCTTGGATTTTTCCCATAACCCTCATATTAAAATTTGTGCTCAGCATTAAAGGAATTAGAGTCAATTTCTTTACCAATGAGTTCTGGGGAACACAAATTACGAAGAAAGAGTGAACTGGGAAATCCCCATGCAAATAATGTGCATTCATATTCACATACAACATAATCAGTAAATCTGGCACTAACGAGACACCCAATCGACGTGGCTGAGGAGCGAGTTTTGTGCATTACTGTCAATCAATGTCTCTAGACCAGGATAAAGGTAATCTGGGAAGGCAACACACCTATTATTACA
Organism: Gracilinanus agilis; assembly: GCF_016433145.1. Lineage (NCBI taxonomy): Eukaryota > Metazoa > Chordata > Mammalia > Didelphimorphia > Didelphidae > Gracilinanus > Gracilinanus agilis. The sequence goes on along the minus strand of NC_058133.1, from coordinate 28,340,862 downwards.
AATTCCTAACTAAGAACAGTACTTCATTACTTTAAAATGTCACTGTCAGTCGACAGAGTAACAGATAAACATCTTTTTACTATGTGCCTGACTGCCTCCATCACTGTGTGATGGAAACACTGACTTGTTTCTATTATGAACTTAAACCACTTTGCCGAGAGCCGAGCCTCAGATGAACACCGTGCTGTCTGTCTGCAGAGCTCCACACAGCACCTTGGGCTGTCTATCTGCAACTTGTTTCCTCATCGTTCTGGCCAGGGGGTACAAATGACCTTGTCGGTCTTGTGTTCCTCTGCAGCCAAATGAAGATAATGATGCCGGCACTCCCCACCTCCCAGTGGTACCAGCAGAAAAGCACTTTGCATGATGAGGCTGCAAGTGCCATATAAGCATGGTGGTAGCAGTATTATTTTTCATTCAATTTTCTTAGGCAGCTGGCGACCCAGGAGATGGAATACTGTGTTTGGGATCAGGAAGATCCGAGTTCAAATCTGCCCTGAGGCATTCTTAGCTGTTTATCTCTGAGACTCAATTCCCTCATTTGTTAAATGAGGATCATAGTAGCATCACCCACCCTATAAAGCCTTTTGCACAGTGTTTGGCACATAGTAGGTGCTTCATAAATGCTCGTTTCCTTCCTTCTTTCCATAAATTGCCCTAAACCATATTCAACTGGATTTATCAAGATTCACAAAATCATTTAACAAACACTTCCTATATCCCAAGAGTTAGTATGCTGTAAGAAATACAGAGCTGGCCCCCAGCCAGGAAGATGCAAATTCAGGTCCTACCTTCACCACATCTTGGGTGTATGAATCTGCTCAAGTCATTGAACTTTGTTGGACTATAAGCAGTTAAGACTATAAATTGCAGAGTGGGTAAAGACCTGCATTGGCAGAGAGTTTCCTTACCTGGGAGTTCCCCACACCAATGAAACCCTGAGCCTCATTTTTCTCTTTGGTGCTTTATGTGGGAGTATTTTTCAGGGCTCTCCAGTGTGCCATTATAAACACTGATATTTTTAGGTGTGAAAATTTCCTATCATAGATATGGAGAATGTCAGAGGTGGAAAGGCCCTCTGAGGCTTTCAGAAATCAGAGATCACTCCCTCTCTAAGCCTTTTCTTCTCCAGATGAAATATCTGACCTCATTTCCATGGCAATTTTAAAGGTTAAGCTGCAAGTTCTTCTGTCTATAAAATGTTAGTAACATACCCACTGGTGAACATTACTATAACAAGGCAGTACTATATGGTGGGAAGATCACTGGGCTGGAAGTCAGGAGATCTGGTTCAAGGCCTCTAGCTCTATTATTAACATGTTGTATGACTTCTGATTAAGTGAACCTTTATAAGCCTGAGTTTCTTGATCTGTGAAAAGTATGGAAGATCTACCACCTCAATTTTTGGTACTTCCCATTATAGTTGTGATGATAAAATGAGATCATGTACTTAAATGCACTTTTTGGTAAATCATTAATGTGAGTTGTTAAAAATATTGTAAATAATAACACATGACAAAAATGCTATAACAAGTCGTTTTTCAGGACTGCTCAGGATACTCAATTGCTATTGAGGATATTTGAATACTCCTTTGAGATAAATGGCCTTAGAATTCAGGGGATCTATTAATTAATCCAATAAACACTTATTGAGTGCCTACCCCAAGGCATTTTGGAGGATTTTAAAAATGTGTCCATATCTAAAAAAAAGTTGATCACAACATCTCTATTTCTGCCAAGGAGAAGGAAGGATGGAGAAATGCATGATGAAAATCAGCAGTGTGTTGAAAGGGATATAGTTGCTTGGAATAATCTCACTGAGCAAGCTTTCAGGGTCACTTTCTTCACACACAGCCAAATAGAGGAGCTCCATGAATCCCCCTCTCTGCCAGTATTGACACAGGGGAGCACTGCTGACCTGAGCACCCACTATCACTATTTGTCCATCAGGCCACAAGTTAATCTTCATGAAAAGCATCTAGACCTGCTGTGACATTTGACCTTACCTCATCCTTGATATCTTCCTGCTGCTGGGCCATGAAGATCTCCACTGCAGCCATCAGCCTCATCATGAGCTCGTCCACTGTTGTGTTACCTAGCAACACAGGGAAGATTGCCGAACTTCACATTATTAAAGTTATTAAAAAATGGAAAGCAATTCTTGAATTAATCAGGAAGGAATAACTAGTGTGGGGAAAAATTACAGATTAGAATGCTTAATATCTCATTAAAATATTTTAATTTGTCTTTTCACTGAGAAGTTTGACATGTTCAACTAGAAGTGGTGATGGGCAACATCAACAGCTGAAAGAATTTATTTGTGATGGTCAGTGACATTCTGTCCATTAAAGTTCTATAATAGACCCAGACTTGTTTTCCCCAGACCACTGAGGCAGTCAGTTATTTAAAGAAGTTAATGAACACGTCATTATTTTGGACATGTTTTTGTTTCTGTGACTATTATAGGCTCACAGGCTGTCAGAGGTAGGAGAGGTTTCAGAATCTGCAAAAGTGGGAAGGGATCTTATTAGGCATCAGCCAATCTAACCTCCTTCTTTGACAAGGTCACTCCAGGATCTACACTTCTGTTGATGGGAGAACTCTATCCATCAGTGCAGACTTCAACTCTTCCAAAATGCCTAGTCTTTTGGTGCAGTGGATGGAGTTGCTTTTGGAGTCAAGTTTCACTTCTGACAGTGACTTGCTGATCCCTTTCCCTCTTTTAGTCTTAGTTTCCTCATCTGTACAATGAGGGGCTCAGGCTTGATAGTCACTAAGGCTGTTGGCTCAAGCTCTATGATCCTATTGTCCAGAGAAGATAAACGAATCACTCAGTCCCCCAAAATCAAGGGCCTGACTCCACACCTAGCACTGTTTCTGCCAGTCAAGCCCAGCTGTCCATCTTATTTACAGAGGAGAATATGATGTCACGCCAAAGTAAAGTCATCTCCCAAGTTTGTGAGGGAGTCAAGTTTACTAAACTTAGAAAGCACTACATGATACAAATCAGTGGCATTTCTCAAAGGGAATCATCAAAAAACAAAAACAAAAAAAGCCTCTATGGCTTCTTTTAATTTTGGAAGATAATCTTTTTGAATTTAAGCTTAACTTTAGAGTAATTTTATTCCCTGACAAAATTCTAGGCTGGCTACCCTGTAAATCAAGTTCCTGTATTTCATCAGACTCAATAAGTATTGTTCATCCCAGAATAGAGGCCACTTCTTTGAAGGCCCGTAAGAACTAGCTTTCAGGATGGGGGAGGAAGGATGATATTTTTTGGCTTGGCTCCAGAGGACAGAACCAAGAGGAATGGGGAGAAGTGGCAGACAAACCAGGGTAGGCTAGATGGAAGGAAGCATTTGCTAACAATCCAAATCTTTACTGTGGACTGGCTGACTACTTGCTGAGAATGTTGCACTGGGGATTTCTGTTCTAGTCAGGGCTGTCCTTGATAATGTTTTATATTGCTAGGGCCATTCTGCCATACTATTGGACTGCCCACCCCATCCCAGGCATCTGAACAGTGTTGCTGCAATAGGGAAGGGCAAGGAGAGGAACTTTTGCTTGAGACTACTGAAGAAGGAGGGGGAGGTCCTGCTTTTCTATTATTGAAATGACTAAGCATAGACTGGTGAACAGCAAGAACTTAAGGCAACAGGAATCTTGCCTAACAAATGTCTCAGGAATGAAGATGTGGCACAGGGGATAGAGTCCTGGCAGAGGACATGAAACTCCATCCCAGCCTTGCATGCTTGGGCAAATCACTGAACAGTGCTGAGCCTTGGTTTCCCTATCCATCAGATGAGATGTTGAATTTGATGGCTTCTAAGGTTCTCCATTCTAGAATAAAGTGACTACAGAGGGTCCAGTCATGATGAGCTAGGGGTCAGGGTATAGGGGAAACAACTTGACCCATCCCTGTACCTTGGCCTTATTGGTTTGTCAACCTAAGTGAATGAGATGAAACCAAGGTTATCTATCTAAGCAGATCTTGCTGAAACCATAATGGTTATTACCTTTCACTTGGATAGAGACAAGGTGGTAAGCTAGGGGAAAGCCTGCTAAGTGCAGTTTCTGGACCTCAGTTTTCCATTGGATAATGGAAGCAATTCAGTGTCTCAAAGTAAAGAGACATTAATGGCTGAGAAATGGTGAGAAGGTCTGATAAAGATGAACTGTTAGCTCCTGGATGACTCAAGTTCTTGCAGTGAAGCTTTGAAGTGATCTGAGATATGCCCCAAGCCCAGAAAACCACAAGATCCTATCAGATCTGAGAATCTCTAGGCCAAGGAATCAAGGCCCACCCATTGAAGGCTGGTAATTCATACAAAACTACCCATCTAGTAGGGAATTTGCCTCCAGGTCCTCTGACGAATAACAACAAAACAAAAAATGAAAAACAACAAAAATTGCTGACATTAATATAGTTTTGTGAAACACTATTATGTTTTGCAAGGTCTTATGAAACACTATCAAACTCAATTCGTCCAAAACAGAATTCATGAACTCTCTGTTCTGCCTCTGCCCTCTTCCAAATGTCTCTCTTACTGTAAGGATGCCATCGTCTCCCAAGTCACCGAAGTCTGCAATCTTGCTGACTTCCTTGACTCCTCATTCTCATTTACCTCACATGTCTAATCCACTGTCAAATCTTCATTTCTACCTTTATATATCTCCTCTCCACACAACAACCACTTTGGTTTAGGCCCTCATCACCTCTTCACTAGCTTGATTCAATTGTATCCTGCCTTAATTTTCTCTACTTTCAAGTCTTCTCATGACTTTTAAAAAAAATCTCTTGTCTTCCAACTTAGAATCAATACTAAGTATTGATTACAAGGCAAGAGAGTGTTAAGGGCTAGGCAATAGGGGTTAAGTGACTTGCCTAGGGTGACCCAACTAGGAAGTAATTTGAACCCATGACTTCCTGTCTCTAGGCCTGGCTCTCTATCCACTGAGCTACCTAGCTGACCCTCCTTCTTACAGGTAGGTAGCAGCAGAGCTGAGAACTAAAACTAGATCCTTTGATTTTAACCCAGTACTTTTCTCTAGATTGCCAACTTCTGTTTCCATCTTTGTATCCTCAGCACATAGCACAAACCCAATACATTGTCCTCTCTGGCCTCTCTGTAGTTGAGGCCATAAATGGTTACCCTCTCTGAGCACTCTTTTCTCTCTGGGTTTTTATGTCACTGCTCCATCTGGGTCTGACTGCCCTACTCAAGTCTCTTTCATTGGCTCATCTTCTCTCTGTCAATACAAGTTAGTTTAGGAAGGAAGAGATCTGGCATCTTGAGACACCAAGAGGGACTTCAGGTAGAAAGTGATACTTGAGCTGAGTCTTGAAGTGAGACCTCAGTGACTATGCCCACTTACAATACAGATGTTCTGCCCCTGACCTGAACAACTAGATTAGCTGTGTCTACACCAGTGACTGTTGCTAGGCTCCTTATACAAAATACTATGGCTTTGTGCTGAAAAATATCTTTCTGATCATATGGCTTAAGCTTCCCATCTTATAGAGGAGGAAATTGAGGTCCAGTAATATGTACAGGGACACACAGATAGCAGCAGAGCTCAGAATTAAATCCAGATGCTCTGATTTTAAACCCCATATCTTCTCCAAGGCCCCATGAAGGCTCTGGCACCAATGGCATTACAGCCCCAAGAACATGTCCCTGCACTGGGGAAAAGTGTGGAGGTCTTACCTTGTATTACATTTAACACTTCATTCGATGAGCGCTTTCCCATGATGATGAGGAAAAGTGGAAACTGATCTGTCTTTTGAGTTCGAATGGTCTGAGCCACCACGCTACCGAAGTGTTTTGTGCACATCGTCAGAAACCTACCAGGAGACAGGAAACAAGAGGAGGATGACCCAAGGGATCTTCCTCAGTACTGAGGTTATCTATACCATTCTGTGGGGGACATGTGGGCATGAGGCAGGGTCCAAAATACAGACAGAAATGGATTGCCTGGGTCCATCCCATACTCATCAACTCCCTGGCCTCTATATTTGCCCAAGAATTTTTACTTTTCTTAGTTAATTAGTGTAAAAAAATCTAACAGAGGTATCAAATATCTCTTATTCTAAGCACTGGCTTTGGCCCAGAAATCTCATGCTAGCATGTCCTCCTCCTTCAAATTCAAGCACTCAATGTCTGAAGGGTGTTTTCTCTGGAAGCAGTGGCCTTCTCACTTCATACTTAGTACTGGGATAAAAACAATAATTCTAAGCTTTTGACCAAAAAAAGCTCTGAGATATTAGCATAGTGAAGACTAGCATTAGTATTCTTACCACGATCAGGAATAAATGAAAAAACTGATAAAGCTTCTCTCCTCCATTAGAGGACTGTTTGAAATTAGCATTTCTTTCAAGAGAAAAGGGTAGCTTATGATATGTTTTCAGATCTGATGGTAAAAAGTAAATGTCATAATAATAATGAATTATGAAAGACCAAATGCAAATACAGAATGCTTTAATAAGATCCAATTTAATAAAGTCTGTAAAAATAATGGACTTTTAATAACACGGGTCACAAAAGGCAAAACAGTGGAAATTCTGAGGGCTGGCCACTGGTACTGGCTTATTAATTCTTAATTATGTTCATGAAAGGCAACTTAAATCGTGTGTTTTCTTATGCCTTATGATAATATTTTAGGTAACAACTGCTTTGAAATGTATGTTCTGGCTGATGAGCAAAGTCCTATTGTCACATGAGCTAGAAGGCAAGTCTATTTGGAAAGACAAACGGCATTAAAATACCATGTGCTCAGATTCATTGGAGACCCAAATTCACAACAGAATTGGCCCTTTTCACTCTTAAAGCCAGTACATTTCTTGCTGGGAATCTGTTCCTTATTGTGGAACCTTTGGCTGATTTTCCCCAAAGGCCTGTGATAGTAGAAGTTGCCCTCTGGTAAGAGGACAATGGTGCATTGGGGGGGGGGGGGGGGGTTGGGGGAGGGTGTCCATATTATCAGTGTTCACAATGGAACCTCATCATCCTGGTATTTGGTATATTTGGCAAAGACAATCATTGCTCATTTATAGTGACTGAAGTTTGATAATATGATTTCTATGAAAAACTTTGTGAAAACAGGTGTACAAGGAGCTTTATTCCCAACTGCTAGATGAAGAACCTTGAGGCTCAGGAAGCATGTGACTTTTCCCAGAGTCATGCAGTTAATAACTATGAGCTGGGGCCTGGAATCAAGGTTTTCCTGACTTTGAGGCTAATCCACGGTCTAATATATTAAGCTTCTACTTCATGGCCTTTTATTCCAGGCCCTCACAAAGCACTTTGTTCATTTCTCTCTAATGCATTTTACTATATGGCATTTGTCTATGCATCATACTCCTCTATGTAGACTTGGATCTCCTTGAAGGCAGGAGCCAATGTATTATTTAAACTATGCATCTCCCCAAAGCTCTGCATCTAGCAGGCATCAAGTCCAGGCTGTTCCTTCTACCTTCTACCACAAAACCCATCAAGTTTTCATTTAGCTCCAGCAAGAGGACTTCTAGAGATGGGGAAGAACTCAGTATCTTCTGGCATAGCCCACTCCACTTTGGGATGGCTTGAGGCATGAGTTAATTAATTTTCCCTACCATAAACTACTGGAATATTTCTGATTCTGCCCTTTGGGGTCAAATGGAACAAGGCTAATCCTTCTTCAAAGTGATGACCCTTTAGAAACCAAAAGACAAATATCATGCATGTCCTCATTGCCTCTTGATTTTCTAGGGTAAGGAAATGTCCACAGTTCTTTCAATTTTGGAAATGCCCTGAATAAAGCAGCTGAGAAACAGGCTTCAAAGCATTCTGTAACTCAAGGCCCTACAAATCCACTGCTGGTGTCCAGACATTTCAAGGGCTCCATGAAAAGTACCAGAACTATTCTGGGCTAAACCCTGTGCAAGAGGCATAAACTTCTAGACTAAATTTCCCTCAATCATGCCTAAGAGAGTTGTGTCTAGCAAAACTAGAAGACCACATCCTACTTTTCCTCCTCCCTCCAACTAAAATATTTGAAGCCTTTCTTGACCCTACTCTGATCATTTTGTGAATTCTTAAATCAAAAAATATCAGAGCCAACTAGAAGTCCATTTTCTAGGACCAGGAGAAAATGAGAACATGCTGCTTTCACACCAGTTGGACAATGTGTATCACACCATCCACTGAACAAAGAATGGGATATCCTGACTGAACAGGATACCCATGATGATGGCTCGGGTGCTTTCAGAAATCAATTTCAAATCAATCTGAAATGTCAAACTTTTATAAATCAGTTTAATTCAACAATTTATTTCATTATATCCATTCAATCACCAAATACTAAGCACCTGCTATGCTCAGAATTACCATTTTGGGAGGAGGAAAGACAAACAGAATACCATGAAGGGCAGCAGAGAGGCCTTAAGCCAACTGCTGATGGAAGTTCTGGGTGGAGGAGATGGGGAAGTGGAGGCAGTCATTAACTGGAGAAGGCTTCTTAGCAGAGACAGTATCTCAGCTTAATTTTCAGGGTTAGGGAGGAATACAACAGGTGATGAGGAGCATATTAAGCTCTGAAAGGTTATCTAAGTTTTCACTTTAACCACATTTATCACAAATTTCAAGGGTCACTTTTCCTCAAGAAAGGACAAGAATTCTTTGCTAACAGTCCAGTTTCTTGTATGTTGTGATAGAGAAAGTAATTTCCAGACATGTCATAAATGGTTGTCATCCTAGGGGAAAGGTACATTAACATGCATTGTACTATTTTCAGTTTCAAGCCTAAAGGAAAAGAATCAGGAATAAGGGCAGAATTGACATTCTGACTGCATTTGATTCAACCCTAGGAAGCTCCATTTTCCAAATGAAGGTGAATCAATCTATCCATTTGATGGTAGTTATACTAATTTTAATCTGTGCACACAAAATAATTTGAGGGCATATTTAACTGGAAAAGGAGGTAGTCAGGGAGGCAGAGAAGAGATAACATGGAAGACCAACTGATTGCCATTTGGTATGAGAAATGAATTACTCTTGAGATCTTCAGGCTAGCTGAATAGGTAGATCCTCTTTGGAGGACAGAGAAATTTCTGTCTATACCAGTGGAGAGAAGGTCCACACCAAGAAACAAGAGAGTCATGGAAGTAAGTACTTTCCTCAGAACTCTTGAAGGAAAGACATAATGCAAGTAGTTATACCTCCATTTGAATATAAGAAGTGAGAGACCTCCTGTGAGTTAAGTCACTTGCCCAAGATCACACAGTTCAGTTCCTACCTTTGATACAATATTTATGACCTGTGGTCAAAAGCCTTAATTTAAAATTCCCATCTCCTACTGAGGAGGAGAAGGTAGCAATCACATATGGGAGATCCTGGTTCAAATCCTGGCTCTGACATTTAGTAGCTGTGTAATCTGGGGCACAGGTATTGAATTCTCTGCTTTGGTTTTTTCCTCCATAAAAATAGTAATATTTGCAAAAAAATACTTGGAATCAGAGAATTGTTGTAGCCATAAAAAGCTATAGAAATGCAAGGTATGTTTGTGTATGTGTGTGTGCACACGTGCACATGCATGCTTCCTGAATAAATGAATAAAAAAAAATTAAAACCTCAAAATCCTTACCTTCTGTCTTAGAATCAATATTGTGTATTGGTTCCAAGGCCAGAAAAGCAGTAAGGGCTAGGCAGTAGAAGTCAAGTGACTTGCCCAGGGTCACATAGGTAGGAAATATCTCAGACCACATTTGAACCCAGGATCTCCCATCTCTAGGCCTGGTTTTCAGTCCACTTGAGCCACTAGTTGCAGAAAAAACATTTCTTAAGCATTGTGCTAATGACTTAGAATACCAAAAGAAGAAGTGAGAGAGACCTAGACCTCTAGGAACTCACATTCTAATCTGGGGAGACAACACATAAAACAAAGTCCAATTGTAGGGCAAGTTGAAAGGCCCACAAGGCCTAAGGGAGCAGAGGAGAGCAAAGGGCAAAGTTAAAGGCTCCTTCCATTGCATCATCTGGTTAGAGAATGGTGCTGAGGCCTGGAGGACATCAAGGCAAGGCAGTTGGTACCTCCCATCTCATTCAAGTCCTGTGAGCAGTCATGCAGCCTGGATAGGGCAAAGGAGGTAGGGCATCCCTTCCCAGGATAGGCATAAGGAGAAATTGAGGGCTCTGGGCTTAGATTTGGAAGAAGGATTTAGTAGGAATCTAAGAATGGAGTAGCATTTCCCAATAAGGAAAGGCCTAGAGCAGTGATTCCCAAAGTGGGTGCCACTACCCCCTGGTGAGTGCTGCAGTGATCCAGGGGAACAGTGATGGCCACAGGTGCATTTATCTTTCCTATTAATTGCTATTAAAATTAAAAAAAATTAATTTCTAGGGGGCTAAGTAATATTTTTTCTGGAAAGGGGGTGGTAGGCCAAAAAAGTTTGGGAACCACTGGCCTAGAGGGAGAAATGGAAAGGAGATTAATTTTACTACATAGCACTGTGACTTAGGGCCCTTTCCTGGTCTAAGTCTCAGAGAATGTCATTTTTCTTTTGAATGACTTAATGGCCTGAATCACACCTCAGTCAAAAAGCATTTACTAAGCACTTTGTATATGCCAGACATTGTGGCTTAGGGATACAAATAAAGAGAGGTAGGCCCTGCTCTTAAGGAGCTCATATTCTAGTGGGGGAAGTGTGCTCCTAATATGTAGATACAGGATATACGAGAAACAAATACACAGTGACTTTTGGACAGTAACAAAGAGGAGTAATCAGAAAAGGTATCTTGAAGGAGGTGGTCTTCTAGCAGAACCATGAAGGTAGCTTCCAAGAGGCAATGATCAGGAGGAAAAGCCCTGCAGGGAGATCATAGAAGAAAATCCTTGCAGAGGTCTAGTGTGAGAAGTAATGTATCACTAGGCTAGAAAGATAAGCTGCGCCCAGGCTGGGAAGGGCTTAAAATGCCGAAGACAGAAGTTTGTATTTAATTCTAAAGACAAGAAGGAAGCTGAAGCTTCTTGAGCAGGGAATGTAATGATCAGATGGAGCTTTAGGAACATTAACTTGACAATTTTGTGGAGGGTGCATTAGAAAGGTAGAAACTGGACAAAGGCAGAGCCCCCACCAGCAGGCTATTGTGATCACCTGGGTGAGGGGTTATGAAGATCTGAACCAGGGTGCTTGCTTGTGGGCTGAGGACAGAAAAAGAGACAGAATCAAAAGATTTTGAGGAGATCAGACCTGGGCAGTGGTTGGAAACAGAGCCCAAGAAGAGGAAGGGTTGATCATTCTTGGGCAAATGAGACCAGGTGATGGGAAGGATGCTGGTGCTCTCAACAGAAGTAGGGAAGTAAGGAAGAGAGGTGAGTTTACAGGGAGAGATGAGTTCTGTTTAGGACATGCTGAGTTTTTGGTGCCTATGGGGACAGCCTGCCTGGTAGAGATATAGAGATGTGGAGCAGGGGTAAGAGGGGTAAGATGAGAAAGACGAGGAATCAGGGCCAAATACGTTTATGGCTAGCACAGAGATAAGAGTGGAATCCATGAGAGCTCATGAGATCCCCAGGGGAAAAAGTAGAGAGAAAAAAAGAGGAGAGGGGCCTGGACAAATACTTTGGATATCTTCACATAGGGGATTGGTCATAAATGATGATTTATAGTTCCTGAAAAGGAGACCAAGAAGGATCAGTCCTATATAGGAAGAGCTCTAACAATTGAGCAGTGCCACAACCCCGAAAAGAGACAGGATTCATAGTACCCATCTACTCTCTATGTCTAGAATGTACTCCTCCCCTTCTCAACTTCTGCTTCAAGAAGCACTCCTCCATCCTTTAAGAGAAAGCTCAGGCACCATTTTCTATATCGAGGTGTCAAGTGTAACCTATATGTAAGGATCTCTGTGGGCTGTATATTGACTACTTAAAATGAAATTTTGTTGTATTTTTATTTCACTAAATATTTCCCAATTATATTTTACTAGGTACTTGAGAAGGTTATGGGTTGAATTTGGCCCCAAACTGTCTCTGTTCTACACAAAGTTTCTCCTGATCCCTCACTTCCAGTGTCCTCTCTCCCAAACTCCTTTATTTATCTACTTTCTATTCACACTCCATGCATTTATGTGTGTACTTGCTGGCTCTCTATTAGAATGTAAGCTTGCTGCATGCAGAAATGGCTTCATTCTTTAGACCTGTACTGACATCCAGCAGGATTTTAGTAAATGCTTTTTGCCTGGTAGTCAACAATATCAAAACTGGATAAGTCAAGAGGCAGAAGAGGACTGAGAAAAAGCAACAAAGACGGGAGAAAAGAGGTGGGGTGGGGCGGGGGCAGAAAGTGATGGCAATGAAGACTGGACTTTTGTGAGGAAGGAGAGACATAGAATGACGGCTTGAGGGGAACTAGGGTCTGTGAGGGTTTGGGAAAGGATGAAGGAGATGTGGGCCTGTTCGAAGGCAGCAGGGAGCAGTCAATGGATTAGGAGATGGAGGTGATGTGTGAGAGGCTTGTCTTCCTGGGGATCAAAGGCAGCAGCAGAAGGGCTGGTTGGCATGAAAAAGGAAAAGCACTGCCACATCCTCTGAAAATAGCAAAGGAAGTGAAGATGAGAGATAATGCAGAGGTGAACAGCTATAAGGGACTAGGGAGACAAGAGAGGGCACTTCTGACACCTGGCTTCAATTTATTTTTTTTTTCTAGTAAAGTCTCAGTACCCACTGAGAGGAGGGGAGAAGTAACAATGAATGTGGTTTAAGGAGAGAAGAGGTTAGGAACAATTGAGGCAGAACAGCCATCAGGGACAAATGAAGGACTTGGAACGTAGCAGTCTATACTCAGGTGAGGCTGGAACACATAAATTTATGGTGGAGCCAAGCAGCAGGGGCATGACCTTCTTTAGCAGTGTTCAATAGTGTGAGCAGGAGGACAGAAGGCAGATAATGGTGGAAACTCAGGGTTGGACTCTGAGAAATGGATGAGAAGTGAAAAGGCAAGGGAGCAGGCGATTCCAGGATTGAGGGCAGACTCAAGTCAAACTGAATGCCAGAGGAGGAAACCTGGTAGCCTTGTAGGGTTGAATTCTGGCCTGGCAGAGATGGGAGGTAACAACCAAGTCCTGAGCTGACAAGGTAGTTCCTTAAGAGACATGTCTGCAGCCATGCTAAGTTTTCTCTTGTTCTTATCAAAGGCTGGTCTTGACAACTGTATCTGATTCAAATGTGTTCTTCCTGAATATCGGTAATCAGATTAACAGAGGAAAAACCACTCTTTTTGCTCCAACATTATCTGTGAAACACAGTGACCTTTTTCACCAAGCAGTTATGGTTTTCACCCAAATCACCTGATGTAGCCACTGGTAAGCTCCTTTAAATGGTCTATGGGAAATAGTCTCCAAGCAGGTATTTTTAGAGGGTTAATTTTCTACTTTAAAGCAGGTGATTGGGGTATCGTCCACAGTTTTAGCCATCATCTATCCACAGACATGCTTGTTTGAAATCGAAAGAGACAATCACCTTTCCTCCTTTGCCCCTATTTCTCCTCTCAGGGCTATTAGGAAGCTATTCAGAAGTGCCCCCCCTCCCCCGGAACAATGCTGTGCAGTAATTATGACGAGTTGACAAAGAGCTGTGAACAATTACAGAGCCCATTTGGAAACCCTACACTAATAAAGTCATTAGATGCCGCCCTTGCCATGGTCCTTCTAAAGGCTTCTGAAGTTACAAGAACACACGGCATTGTTTGTAGGGACAATTGCTGCTGGCAGAAGCAAGCCTTGAGTTAAACCGGGCTGCAAATTGATCTTGACATTCTGTTAAGGCCGCCACTGAAATCAAAAGCAGAGAAGAGCAGGAGAAAATGAGTAGGTAGGATGTAATCATGGAACAGGAGGGGTTCCTCCTCACCTTCTCTCCTCCTCCTCTGCAAGACAAACTGGGGGAGAAAATGACAAACTCGCCTGTGGTTTAGGACTTGGATTTTTCAGAGCATTAATTTGGCTCAGCCCAGGATGGTTAGGCTGCCAGGTGAGACTTTTCCTTGAAAAGTACAAGAAGGAAAATGTGGCCAAAAAAAGAAAAAGGAGTGAGGGAAGAGCATATTAGGGGCAAATTCTTTCCACAATTGGTGGGCAGGATTCCAGAAAAACTTAGTACTCCAGGCATACAAAGGACAACCTGATTAGTGGACTGATAAGCAGGAAGGCAGTGCAATCTATTAAACACTGAATTTCAATATAGGAGATCTGGTTCATTTCTTGATCATGGGCAAATCTGTCCTCTCTCAGAACCCATTTCCCACTCTGTTATCAATACTTAGATCACCTACTTCACTATTGTTGTTGGGAGTCACAGATGGGATGAGGGGGAGAGAGAAGGCAGGAAACAAGTCCCAAACTCCCATTTTACAGAGAAGGAAAGAGAAGCCTCAAAGATTAAGGGTCTGCCACAAGGTCCCACAGGGAGTAAGGAAGAGTGGGGATTCAAGTACAGGTCCATGTACTTTTTTCTCCAATAAAATAGGGCCAGCAATGTTCATATACTTAAGGTGCTTCTGTGAGGAAAGTACTTTGTGAATCCTGAAATGGTTTAGAAATGTGAATTTTTAATACTATTATTGTTCTCTGAGCTCTGGAGCAGGGAGGCTGGGGGTGGGGGAAAGGAAGGGATGGCTCACAGCTGGAGAGTAATACTCATGAAGCCTCCATCAGCACAGACCTCAACCCTGAGGTACATCTGCTGGGTCAGGGGGAGGGCCGGCATCACTGAGGGGGTTAGTCCAAGGGTCAGTCTCTCTGAATATGGCTAATTACAGAGAAGGAGGATGCAGGTGAAGGGAGCCTGCTGACAATAAGGGCTTAAGTCAATTAACTCTGGCCAAAGATTCAATAATGTGGAAAAGGACCCCTTGGAGATGCCGGTGATCAGGCACCTGTCAGCTCAGCAGAGGAAGCTGGCCCTTCCCTGAAATCCTGTACCCAAAGCTTGAAGTTCAAAAGCTATGAGATTAGTGTAAACAGGCAGCCTGGGAAAGGAGCTCCTTGTGGTGCTGATTTATAATATACCCAGAGTGATGAGAAGCACCAGGGACAGTGAGATCCAGCATCAGAGGACCATGGTTCAGATTCTGGCTCTGATCCTTGTCCCTGTACGTGGACAAGACACTTCCCCTGTGTGAGCCTCAGTCTCCCAATGAGGCCGGAAGAGATTATCTCTAAGGTCTCATTGAGCTATCAGCCACTGGTCAAAGATGATGTCCACTCAAGTGCTCTGGGCCACTTGCATGGTGGAGCCTTGGGACCTTAGATTGTATCCTGATTCTGATATTTCCTGGCTGCAGAACTGCAACAAGTCAATTGAACACTCAAATTGAGAAAGCACACGTGTCCATTGCACTCTCATTGGAACTAGGGAAGTGAAGATCAGGCATGGTCCCTGTTCTAAACACCATAGACTCTCTGAGCCTGTTTCCCCTTCTATAAAATGAGAAGAATACATGTAAGTAATTGCCTGCCAGCACTGAGAGAGGGAAGAGGAGGGAGGAAGATAAGTTCAATCATATAACTTAGGAAAATTTGTGTGGAAACTTGTTAAAACATGTAATTGGTAATAAATGAATGAATTAAAAAATTACAGCTTTGTCACCCTTAAGGCGGGCTGGCATGGATCTGTGCCAGGTACCACCTTCTTCCTTCCTTTGGCTCCCTTCCCCATTAGAATGTAAGACCCTTCAGGGCAGGGACTATCTTTTGACTAGTATTTTCAAAGCTTAGCACAGCATTGGGCAAGGAGCTGCTGTTATGATCATTATTTTCATTTGCCCCACAGTCCAAAGACTCCGGCAGGAGCCAGAGAGGCCTGGAAATCATATCCCAGAACCACAGAGCTTTTATCTGAGCTAGGCTCAGTCTAGCTCTTGTGATCTTTCCCTCACAGATGAGAGGACATTTTGTTCCTTTTTTTTTTTTTTTAAAGGTGGGGAAACTGAGGTCTAGAGAGGTTAAATAACTTGACTAGTTATTTAACATTCTGTTAGTAAGCAGGCATCTAAATGTTGCTACAGTGACTATAGTGCTGAACATGGAGTCAAGAAGACCTGAGTTCAAATCCAGATTCAAACAATTACTATGTAACCCCAATAGAGTCACTTCGAGCTGTCAGCCTCAGATTCCCCCAACTGCAAAATGAGGATAAGATCCCACAGTGAAGGGGTGTTGTGAGGATTAAATGAGATAATGTTTGTAAAGCACAGTGTAAACCTTAAAGTGCTCTCTTCATGTTAATTGGCAATGATCATCAATAATAAGCAACAGAGGTGGAATTTGAACCAAGTTTTGTATTCTCTCCATGAAGTTACCTAACTACCTATGAGGATTAGGTAAAAAACTAGGAATGTTTAGTCTGGAAAAGAGAATACATAGGGGGAGCCCCACAGCTGACTCCAAGTGTCTAAAAGGCTGTCCTGTGGAAGACAAATGGGTGTTTTTTGGTTGGGCCTCAGAGGAGAGAATAAGACACAAGGGAAGTGAGCGGCAGAGGGGAGTCAGGTTTGAAGTCCAGGGAGGAAGCGCTGGCACCATATAATGTGATAACCACAGTATAGGGCTTAACTATGTAGGCTGACTGATTACTTTCAGAATGCTTCTCTCCTCATTACCTAGGCAGCTGAGAGGTGCAAGGGCAGGCCCTGCAGCCTTCTGTGCCAGAAAGGACATTTGGCACCAGCAGATCTGGGTTCAAATCCTATCTCTTCTATTTTGGGGTTTCCACATGCCACTTAACCTCTTTGGTCTTGTTCCCTCCTTTGGAAGAAGAGGGGGTTGGATGACACACATGACCTCTCTTGGTGCTAGACTTTCTAATTTTTTTGTAAGAGATGAACACAGGAAGGTTTAGAAGGTCAAAGGGAGCCTGTGGCTGAACTCAGCTGAGAACTTTGGTCATAACTGAGCACCAGAACCCAGAGCAGAGAGCTCTTCCATCCCCTGGAAAATGAGGGTCACGAGAGAGATTTGTTTTGGAAAGTTCTAAGTAGCAGGAAGGCTGCTGTCACCCTGTTGCATGGATGGCTTTTTGCATAAAGAAGAAAGAAGAAGCCCGGGCAGGACAGACATAATTAGACACCTCAACTCAGGAGAATCACCTCTGACCCAGGTGGTGAGAAAACTCCAGGGTAGTGGAGCCCTCTGTTTCTAATAAATTATTTAAATTCATTGTTCTCTTAGCTTTCTGAGACAACTGTGGCAAATCCATGCTGACTGCATCCAGGAGGGAGTATTTCCACCAAATCACTTTATCTTTTCATCTGCTTTCAGGAAAAACAGCCTCCTCTTGTTGGGCTTTAGCTGCATGTGGTGGACTTTTATGGAAGGATGGGAGTGAGAATGAGGAACAGGGCCAGGAGAGCAACATTTCCTTGGATTTCTACAACATTTCTGAGAAAATTGGATGTTCTCTATCTAAAGCTAGTCTTAACTTACTATACAATGATATAGTTCATTGCAAATGTGGCAATTAAAGGCTTTTGAAATTCCAAGAACAGGGTTGAGAGATGGGGGTAAACCCTGGCTTCCACAGCCCCAAACTCTGTTTTATTTCCAAATACATTTTTCTTTTGAAATGTTCAAGGCCTTCCTGGTTCTCTTCTCCTTATCACAAATGTTAGGCCATCCCAAGATGTTAAGGAAAGGGCCTCCCCACCCCCACCACCATACTTCACAATCCATCCTGGGCCTCATTGAGAAATAGCTCCAAAGCCTGAAACAGGGCCTTTATTTGGTGTTTTACAAAGTGTCATAAGGAGTTAATAGGACACAGCTGTACAGGCTCTGTCTAATCAGCAGCTTCTGTCGCTTTGGTCACCGCAGGTATCTGTGTAACCTGCACACTCCGATTACTAGTGTATCAAAGTTGTGCCACTTCACAGACTTCTTGAGAGAAACATAACAAAGCAATTACATGGCTGTTGATTGTCAGTCAGAAAAAACCCTTCTCCAACACTGTTTTTCAAAAGAATCGACACTGCAATTTTTTGTCATTGTAAAATAAAAGGGGCGAGGGAATTAAATGGGGACGGGAACAAAATAACAGCAGGTAGCCGGCTGAACTTCGCCACTACAGATGGTTTAGAAATAGTGTTTCCTTCTCCACAGAGCTGGGGGATAACAAGAAAGGAGGAGCTTCCTCGCTGCCACTGAATGGCAGTACCCAAAGGGTTAGCCCAGGCTCCAGGCTCCGACCGGCCTCATGAAAGGCCTCCGAGGCCGCATTTTTTGATCTGTTTTGGCCATTGCTTTTCATCACCTTTAACTGAGTGTGAATAATCACCCGATTTCATTTAAACAAATACAGGTGCTGAAGGGCCTTGCTCTCTGGAGCACAGGGAGCATTTCCAAAGCAGGGTGAAGAGAGTCAGCTCCCGCTCCGGGCTGCCTGGTGAAAGAAGGAATTCGTGGAGGAAGAAGGGACAACGGTTCTTGCAACCTGGCAGCATCAAGAGCAAGAATCATTTCTGTGCAGGTGCCCCCCTTCCCAATTCAGGACATCTGGCTCTGCTAAGGAGACAAGTGGGATGATTTCTAGCTGCTCTGCCTGTTACTTAAAGGGGGAGAGCAGCGTAGCCAGGCCCTGAAGTGAATTCATTTCATCTCTTGTTCACAGGCCAGCAGCTTGTGATTGTGAGTGTGTTAGCACACCCAAAGTAGCATCACGGGGTGTGCTGGAGCCACATGTGTAATTAAACACTTTGGACCCTCTCTCTGCTGAGAAACTCAAACAGGCTTGACTCGGAGAATTATTCCTCACTCAGAGATATTATGATGAACAAACTAAGTAAACTTCTCCCTGCGGTGAAGGAGGGGATTTTTTCCCCCTATTGAGAATATGGACGAATTGCTGGCTGGGTGCAAAAGAATGTGTGCAATAAGGCGATTACATCAATTAGTGTATGGTAGAGTTAAGCCATTCCCAACCCTCCTGGGCCGGGCCACAGGAGCGCTCTTCCTTCGCCACTGAAGTTATTAAAAGTAAACTCATCATTAGCACTATGTGGGACACTTCAATGTTGGGTGAACCTTAAATCATTATTGAAACAGACTTGCAGGGCTCAAGAAAATTCATGGTAATGATTTTTACTGCTTTTAAGAAAGGCTAGAAAAGTTGGGGGGTGGGGTGTATGCGCGCACGCGTACATGTGTGTGAGAAAGAATGTATTGTGTATCATCTATACATACATACATGCTTTGGATTTTTAGACTTAAGGGAATAAATCTCATCTATGGCCAAATACCTCCCAACACTGAAGCATTGTTCTATTAGCTGATCAAGGGCAAGAAGCACTGATCTAAGGAATTGCGCTAACAGAGGGCCTGAGGAGGCAGATTCCAGAATTCTGTGCTTGCTCAGACCAGAAACCAGTCTATAAGCCTCTTGCCATATGATGGCCCTTTTGTAGGGGTTTAGAGGTGGGGTGGGGGTCCAGGGAGGTTATCTTGGGAAACAGATCAATTACCTTGCTCTGTTTGCTTCTTTTGTCATATCCCATGCCCAGGTTATGAAATTCTGACTCAGATAAGAGACAATGGATTCAGCACAGAGCATTTGTGAGCAGAAGACGTTGGTTAAAACACTTTCATCGTGATGGAGGTAGATAGCCAGAAGCTTTCTCTGTAAAGAAGAGAAAAAGCTGGTCAGTCCACATGCTTCCCCCACTTCAGGTTTCTTCTCTAGTTTGACAATAGTGAGCAGGGATCAGACAGATCTGCTCCCCACCTGCCTTCTTCTCAGCATTATCCCAGCACTCGGCTTCCCTTACATGAGGTTTCAGAGGCTGGGGCGCCAAGGTGCCTCTACCCTCTGCACAATGCCCCCCCCTCCCCCTTACAGATTTCTGGTCATACATGCTAGGCTGTCTCAAGTGGAAACGGCAACAGGGTCACTGGCTTTCCCTTGAATAAAAGGCATGTGCCAGACTTCATATCGAATGCACATTTTCAATTTGTACAGACGCATTAATTTTGAATTGTTCGGTTATTCAGAGAAAAGAAAAACTCACTGAGGTCTGATAACCAAAAATCCTTTAAAATATTTTTATATATTTTTAATCTGAATAGTCAACATTCCCTTTCTAAGATCAGAGGAGAGGCTCTGAAATGCCATTTTCTTTTGATTTTCTTTCTAGAGGTGATCTGAGATCCCTTAAAGCCCCCCAATTATAAGCATTCCCAGAACTGAAAGGAAAGAAAACCAGAAGACACACTGAAGTCTGCATAGATTATTATAATAAAAAGCTCCATGGGTTTTCTCATATTGAAAATATTTGTCTCATATACCAATGGTGGGACTTGTCTGAAGGGCAGTTCTTCACATTTGGGAAACTGGCATGACAAAACCCCACAAGCTCAAGGCAGAAACTGAAATAGAAACCATGGCTTTTGTCGCATGCTGCTGTTTCTCTTGCATGCAACAGAGGATCCTATATGAAAGCAGTCATAAATGGTCAGACGAAAAAAAACGAGGGGACTGGTGACAGCTCATTTCTTGTTAAAACAAGTCTCTCCAGTTTACAAAGCATTATCTCCATTTTACACACTTGAAAAATAAATCTAAGAGAAGGGTGACTTGCCCACGGTCTGGCTGCCAGAGGTGCCAGGCATGGGCATTCAGATGAAAAAACCAGCCTCTCTGTCCAGCTCCCTCCTTCTGCCTCCTCAGCACCACGAGAAGTAACAAGCGGGCACTGGGATGGCATGGATGTTCTCTGCTTTAAGGTACAGCAGACACACAGCCCAATGAGAGTCAAAAAGTGTTCTATGAGGATGTGGTGAAGGAAAAGGTCAAGCAAGATCTAGGTCTTTCTTTTGGTGTTCTGTAGAAAAAGAAATAGTCCCCAGACACCATGTCAAGGAAGGCCAGAAAAGTGGGTGTAGGAAAAGGCAAGAAGAGCAAAGCTCTTCACCTAAGCCAGGGAGGGAGGGAGTGAAGATGTGATTGTTCCCATGCAGATAATAGGGAGCATGAGGCTCAAGGTCACACATTAAATGTACAGTCTGTACAGTCGCCTAATTCCCATTCTAGGGCTCTCTTCAATGCATGAGGAAAAAGCAGAGAGTATCAGTGATTTCTTTGGAAATTGTTGTAGAGGCAAGCAACACAATTTTGCATACGGGAACTTGGGGTTCAAATTCTGAGTTTCCCCCTCTCTGGGTCTCATATCTCTTGTGGGTAAAATGAGGCTGTACCAGACCATCTCTAACGCTTTTTACAACTCTAAGCCTATAATCTCTCAATTTCCAGTTTCCTAGAAGGTACGACATCTGAACTATCATGGTGACTGATGCTGTTCCCCAGAGTTCCATAAACTAGCTGGCCATGGTGGCAGAGAATAGAGTGGATCTGAAGACAGGCCAGGTCCTAGAACTATCTATGGGGCTGCTGGGTATGACCACCTGACTCCAATGTAGCTTTGGCTGACTGACTGGCTGGCTGGCTAGCTGTGTAGGGATCCTCATTGAGACATTTTATAATCACAGAGGTAAAGAGACAAGATGCCATTTGGGAGCAAAGAGTTATTAACACAGTCTACAGGTCTAGGACAAATCACTTTCTCTCTTAGAGCCTCAGATTCTTTATCTGGCATTGGTCTGTAAGGTCTATTTCTGCTCTAATATTCTATGGTTCTATTTTCTAATGTTTCATGTTCTAAAGTCCTTTCAAGCCATAATATTTATATCTATATTCTAAGATGTTCTATGTTCTAAGAAGATTTCTAGCTCTGACATTCTATGTTTTAAATTCTAAATTCTAGGTCTTACCATTCTACATTCTCAAGTTTTGATGTTCTGGGTTTTTATATTTCTTCTGTCTCTGAAAATCCCAGTCTCTTTTGGCTCTATAGTTTAATGATTTGAAGGCAAAACAGGTTGTAAGTTCAGATTACTTCTGAAGATGAGTTTAGGAACACCGATTCTTCTGAGAGATAATTTTTTAAAATGGCATTATCACTATTTTTGTAGGCTAACTCCAAGTGCATAGATGCCTGAGAGAAACCATCATGTAATTGTAAAGCCTACATTGTGAGAGCTGGGGGGGACTTTGAGGTCTATCTTGTGCAACCAGATAAGGAAACTGAGGCGTGGAATAACTAGGTAATTTGCCAAGGTCACAGAGAAAATGAGTGGGGGGGGGGGGGGGCTGCCATGGGGACTCGGGCTCTGGATTCCCAGCCCAGTCCAAAAGTGTTTCCACTCCACCAGGCTGGTGATTCTGCATGAATGCACCTCAGCAACTCTATCTAATGCATCACTGGGAACACTCAGCTATCCATTGAAAAATCAGCATCGTTCTGGCCAAACATGGTCCATGGTTAGTTAAATCTTTAAAATGCCCACTTCTTCAAAGAACACCCCAAAGGAACATTAGACTTTGGGAAAGAAATTAGTGATTTACACTGATATCGTGCTGATTTAATTTAAATGCTCTTCAAAACAAAACACACATGTGCCCGGCAAGGCCGTTAATAAGCCCAACAAGGCGAGTTCCACCTAAGTGCAGCCAACAATGTTGACTGAAACGAAACTTGAAAATCCAGGCCACGGATGCACAATATCATGTAATAAAACAGCATCTCTTTGGTGATATTTAATTTAAAAAGAAGAAAGAGGCCGGCCGAGATCGGGCACTGTCTGTTTGGGAGGATCAGCCACTCTGCATTTCAAAGCGCTGGTCCCTGCAATATCCAGGTTACTGTGCTAGAATCCCGACTATTATCCAGCCCTTGTAAGAGAGGGAGGGCAAAGATGTGTTTACTCAGTGATTAAGGCCTTAGAATAAGCCTCTCGCTCCTAGAGAGACAGCTCCCCACTTATTCATTTGGGCCAATTCACAAAGCCCTGAAAGATTAAACATCCATGCTGAGAAGACAAGCGAATGCAGACGGTGAAAGAGAAATAAAAATTCTTTAAAAACTCTGAGATGACTTCATTATTTTTCCACAAGGAAACTTTAGGAAAGTGTTTAGTTAGAAAAAAACCCACATTGACCTCTCTCTAAACCCTTAATCTTTCCTTTGTGGCGGGTCTGCTTTGTGGTAAGCGGCTGGCGCGGCTCGCTCACTCGCCCCCCTTTTCACTGGGAAAGCTGAGAGAAAGGCTCGGGAGCAACTGTGTAAGTTCCAAGGCCACTGTGAACTGAAGAGTCCAGTAAAGGACACTGCAGCGAAGCCCATTTTCAGCTCTAAATTCAGTGTACAAAAGTGGGCCCTGAAGAAAGCAAGCATCCTGGAAGGATGCTGGGCCTGCCCTGAGCTGGGGGCGAGGGAGGGTCAAAGGATCTCTGCTGGCTCACATCTGTTGGGTTCAAATATCTCCTAATGGTGGTGATGGGGGTTGGAGAGGAGAGAATGGGGTGGAGACAGACATATATTCAGCCTCCAGAGAGTTTTAAATCAGTCATGGGGAGGCTTTGGTCACTGGCTGGCTGAGACTCACTCTGGGGAAGGCAGAAGTAACTGATTCTGCATAGCAAGGGCAGATGGCACAATCAAGGGACTGTGCCCAGCAACAAGGTTGGGAACACAAATGGTAATGTGATCAGCTAACACCTGAGCAGGACAAGGAGCAGCAGCAGCAGTTTAGGAAAAGTGTGAGAAAGGTCTTCACTTATATCCACCTGGCTAGTCTTGAGTCAGCAAATGGGGGCTGGGAGCTAGGGGGTGGTCTGTCTTGCCTTTGAGGGACAGAGGGAGGATTCATATTTCTAGCAGTGTAGATTCTGGCCTTTAGGAATTCCTTTAGGAATCAGTCTTTATTAATAAATATTTGTTGACTGATTTATGGCTAGCTGTGGCCAAAAGACCCATCACACTATGAGGACCTTTTTTGGTGCAGAGTCTGGGCACTTAGGCTATATGAAGATTGCCCAGCTTGGCCACACCTTTTGGAGGTCATGAGCCATTGACATGGCCTTTGGGGTCCAAAGGACTCTTCCATGACGTAGGGCAGTGCCAGAAAAGGATCTGAATGGAAGTAAAGGAACACAGTGAATGAACAAGGGTCAGTGCAGAGGGGAAGTGGTCCTCAGATCACCCAACTGTGCTATTCTTCTCAAAATTCCTGTGCTTGGTAGGCTCTATGGTATCAAATCTCTGGGGTCCTAAAGAGCACCAGCAAAAAAATAATATTTTGGTACATGAGAAATGCCAAGAAGGTACCAATCTAACTTGGCTCTGAGCTACAAAGACCTCAAGACTTCTTTGACAACCTAGAGAAATTAGTTAAATAGAGAAAGATGCTGAGCTCCAAGGAATAAGAACAAGCTTCCTCACTTCTTTTTTGAAAGTGTGACAATCTAATGAGAGGACATCCATGGTCTTTGACTTAAATTATTTTAAATTATATGATCCAAAGCACAAATGATTTCTAAGGGTGGTCATTTTCCAATACACAGCTGCTGCTTATTCCGAGGATGTTTCTCCACTGGACAAAATCTAGTTGTTAATGTGGCACAGACTCTGCAGCATGGGCCTCTTTTAGTTTGGGGAATAGGAAGCCTAGAGATCTCTTGAAGGCAGAGGGGAAAGAATGGGATCTGGACTGTAGGACTTAGCTTCAAAGTTTCACTTTAATACTTCCTAACTTGAGGAATGTCCTTCTCTTTTCTGGGGCTCTTCGCATTTGGAGAATGATAGAATGAAACCAATCTTCTCTCCAGACCCCCAATTCTATGCTACCTACAAACAGCCTTTTTGTACAGGGCCCAGTCAGTGCTGGGCTGGAGATGACAGTCTTTGGGCTAACCCAAACTAGAATGGAGGTGTTAAGTATGCAGCCAAAATAGAAATATTTTAACAAAATAAATAAAAACATAATAAATATAGGTAAGATTCCCTTTTAAGCCTAAGTCAACATGTTTCTGCAGGGATCCTTCTGTATGGACTAATGCCCCACCTCCCTTCTATTTTAATTTGACATCCCTTGTTCTTTTTGCTCTCTTACAACCTCAACAAACAGTCATCCAGTGTCTGCTAGGAAAGTTCCAGCAATGAGGAGCTCAGTATCTAGGATGGGAGACATAAAAGGTGGGGACCTTGCCCTCAAAGGGCCCACAGTCTGGCTGGAGAAAAAGGAGGTGTCTTCAAAGGCTGAAACCTGCCATAAGCAAGTAATGTTGTTCTAAGGATCTGAGTTCCCCACAGGGAGAGAAGATGAGGCATGTCTCCCCCCCCATCCCTATCCCCTCTTCCCATCTGGAAAATCTGCATAAAAATTTTTGGTCTTCCCTTCATACTAGAGAATTTTTCTGAATTTTATCATTTTCTCTTATGGGGTATTTACAGTACTTTATTGTATATTTTGGGTTAAGAATTTCTGAATTTCTAAATTTTTTCTGTCATCTGCTGGCCTTTATGTGTTTTCTGAGGCTTCTGGGAAACTCTCATTTATGCCAACTCAGAATTTATTAAAACTATGATAGGGGAAGTCACAATGTGGAAGGGATAACTGTATATCTACTGCATCATTCCCAGAAAGAAGTCAGATAGTCTTGAGTTTTAAAAACCCCTCACAGTGTTTCAGGGACAAGGAGCTCACTACCTTATGAAATAATTCTGCTTTGGGATGGTGTTAGCTGCCAGGCAGGCAATTGTCCTGGTTCTGCCCTCGAGAGCCAAATAGAATAAATCAATTTCCTCAGCTAGGAGACAGTCCTCTACCTATTTGAAAAGAGCAATTATATTCCCTGAATCAATGCCTCCCCAGTTCCTTCAGTTGATTATGGCCCATTCAAGGCTCCCAGGACCTCAGCTTCGCTACTTTCTCCTCCCCCCTAATCAATACAGACTCTTTGACAACTTACTGTCTCTCTTACAATTTTCCCTGAGAGGAGGTCCTGCTTCCAATTCTGTTGACCAGAGCTTCTCTTAATGAAAGGCAGTAGGGTCCAAATGAAAAGCACTAGAGATTGGGGTGTTAGTCCCTTCTTTAACAAGAGCCAGTTGTGTGACTTGACATGAATCATTTTCCCTCTTTGTGACTCAGTTTCCTCTTTAAAAAGAAGTTGGAGGGGGCAGCTGGGTAGCTCAGTGGATTGAGAGCCAGGCCTAGAGACGGGAGGTCCTAGGTTCAAATCTGGCCTCAGCCACTTCCCATCTGTGTGGACCCTGGGCAAGTCACTTGACCCCCATTGCCTACCCTTACCACTCTTCTACCTTGGAGCCAATATACTGACTCCAAGACGGAAGGTAAGGGTTGGAAAAAAAAAAAAAAGAAGTTGGATGAGATCATCTCTAAACTCTCTCCCAGCTCTGACATCCTTTGTTCAAAGGTCCTCTTGGTTCTGACATTCTCAGTTCTAAGACTTCTTCTAGCTCTGATACTGTAGGCTTGAAATCTCCTTCCAACTCTGACATTCTGTGCTCTATGTCCATTTTGATTAGGCAGAGCTGGTATAAGCATTTCAGAGAGAAGGCACATAATGTGACACGCCTCTGGCCAGCTCTTCCCCCCCACCCCAGGCATACACATAGGTGGGTAGAAAGGAAATGAGATGACAGCAGATCCATCTGAAGCCTTTGGCTTGGTAGTTTCCCTCCAGAGGACAATCAACAGGGCCCCATAGAAGGTTTTCTTTCTGGAAAGGCAAAAATACTCTGACCATTCTCTTACTTTCAATTTGCTAGCCCAGTAAGGGGCCAAAGGCTTCCCAGGACTTGATCACTGGATCAAGTTTCTTAAAGCAATGGGGCAACTGGGTAGCTCAGTGAATTGAGAGCCAGGCCTAGATACGGGAGGTCCTAGGTTCAAATCTGGCCTCAGATACTTCCTAGCTTTGTGATCCTGGCAAGTCTCTTAACCCCTATTGCTTAGCCCTTCCTGCTCTTCTGCCTTAGAACCAATGTATAGTAGTGATTCTCAGATGGAAGTTTAGGGTTTAAAAAATAAGTATCTTAAGGCAAGGCAGAAATCTTTCAATAATCTCTCTCTCTCTCCCCCCTCTCCTTCCTTCTCTCTTTTCTTCTTCTCTCTCTATTTCTTTCTCTCTCTCTCCCTTCCCCCCTCTTTCCAAATATGATTTTATGGTATCGATTTTGAAGGAAACTCCTCTGGCTCCTCCTTTGGGAAGGGGCCTGGGTCCTGGCTTTGCTGCTCAATCCCTGGATGACTTTGGGGAAATCTCTGTCCCTCTCTGGAATCTCTAAACTCAGATACTTATTAATGAGTTTCCACCTCTGTAAAATAGAACATTAAACAATACCATCTTGGAACTCCCTTCTATTTCCGACATTCCATTTTCTGAGGAAAACTGGGCACAATGAAAGGTGAACCTCAAAACATGGCAAGAATCAGTGATAACGACTAAATCTTTATGGAAGCCACAAAAGGAAAGGGATCCTTCATGATGAGTATATTGGCATCCAGACAAATCATGAATTAGAGCTAGAATTAGAGAAAAAAGATTCTGCTGCTAAGAAGGTCACCTGGGCTGTCAGCTAATCATTTCATCTCAGGTATTTATGTGCAGGGCACACCAAAGGCAGGGGTGGACTCTGCCCTCAGGATCACATAGCTGGAATGTCTTTCAGGCTATATTTGAACCCAGGATCCCACATCTCCAGGTCTGGTCTCAATCTGCTAAGCCACTTCACTACCCCAGAATATCCCATTTTTTAAAGAGCTCAAATTATTGAGAGGTCATATGGTATAGTGGATGGAGAGCTGGCTTTGAGTCAGGAAGATCTGTGTTCTAGTCCTGCCACTTAACCATCTGGCTGTATGATCCAGGTCAAATCATCACCTCTCCAGACTCTGGGCAACTCTCTAAGTCTATGAAGTACAGAGAAGGTGTTGGCCTGGATTGGAGGAGAGAGAGGTGTTTATGCTGAGGAAATCCCAGGCCTAGCCTGAGCCAGATCTAAACTCTTCACATTTCCCCTCCCAAATTACAAGCCAAATTGCTACAGACTGTCTTCCAACCAACCAAATCCACAATAGACAGGAGAAAATAAAAGAAGGATGACAAGACCCTAAGGCCCACTTATCACAGACTTGTATCAGAACTGGTGTCTAAGCCTTTCACATTAGACAAAAACCCCAATGGAGTAGGTTGCTAGCTCTGTAAGTTGGACCCAAGTTCTTGAGAAAGCAGAAAGGATGGCCAAGAACATGGACCAAGAGTAGAGATATTTGCTTTTCTTAAAACAGAAACCAATAGTCAGGCGTGAAATGGTAAGTCAAATCAAACAGCAGATTCTCTTGAAAGGTAAGAATAGAAACAAAGACCAGGAAATGCCAGTTGGGGTTGGGGGTCTAGGTTCTGTTGCCAGACTGAACACCATTCTCTTCAATTTGATTATTGTGTTTGGCAACTAAAAGAGAAGAAAAAGGAAGAGAAAACTCTAAGGCCTAAGTGGTTAGAAAATGGATACTAGCTAATAGAATATAAAACTCAAGGCAGTAGCTTATAGACCAGTGTGAAACAGCATATTCCTAAAACATCGAATTTCTGAAGTTTTAAAGCAGATGATAATCTTATCTAAGGGGAAGTACCGTCTTCTCCATTTGACAGAAGAGGAAATTGAGGCTCAGAACAGGGCAATGGCTTGCCCTATTTAATTGCCAAGGTTAACTATAATGCTAGGTCCCTTTGGCATCTTGGCAGCCTTGTACTTGCTCATATGGTTCCCCTGGCCTCAAGGGGCTCAGCAGCCTTAGCAGCTGCCAGCTACATTGAACTTGAACCTTCCTACCACACCTCCAAGAAGCCACATAGCACCCAGAGACCCAGTCCTAGTGAGGAGAGCCATGCTGTCCTGGGGCTGTCCATTCTACTTGGGACAATTTTGATTGTTAGCAATCAGAGAAGTTCAAGGAAGAAGTGACCTGCCTGATCAAGGAAGATCTTACTTCAAGTCCAAACTGGCATCTGCAGGTTCTGCCTAGTGTTCCTGGTTTTGCTTTCTGGAGTAAAGAAGAACAAACTTAGTCCCTCTTATGTGCCACCCAACTGAAATTATCATCTACTACAACCTCCAAGCCTATTTTAGGTGAACTGCTGTGGAGATATACCTCTCCTATCTTGTACCTAGGAAAATGATCTATGGAAACTTAGGCTGGGATTTGGCATTTATCCCTTTTTTCATTTCCTCTGTACTGGGCAGGATAATTCTGAAGAAAAGAAAACTCAATATCTGAGGGGCCACATTGGGGAAGAAGCCACAGAGCAGCCAGTTGAGGCTGGAGGACAAAGAAGACTTCCTAACTAGAGTTAAAGAAGCTCCTTGGGGAGAGCAAAGGCCTTCAAGCAGAGAATGGATGACCACTTGTCAATTGTGTTGTAGTGGGGATCCTTTTGGTAAAGGCTACTGGGCTCCATGCCTAATCCACATATTAAGATTAGATGAAATAATAATCATACTACTTTAAAGTGCAAACTCTAGCCTGGTATGCATGGAAAACCCCCTACAAAGTGACTGCAATCCACACGGTTCATCTTATGACCCACTGTTCCCCCTAAATAAATTCCCAGCTTCAATCCATGTGACCATGCTCATTCCCTAAGCACAGGTCACCTTGCATCAGGTCATCATGAGCCCAAGGGCAGAGATGGAGTCTGATTTAAACTCTATCTCTCTCATTAATGATTTCTATGCTCTGCACACAGTAGGTGCTTAATTGAAGTTTGCAGAATTGAAAGTTGATTTCTCATTCATTCATGAAAAACACTAGAGACATGAAGATATATACAATAAGACATTGCTCTAAAGGAGATACCAAGGAACCTACACATTTGTGTTGTACAAGGAAGTGAGGTAAGTGAAAAGGAAACACCTACGCAAAATGATTTGGTAAATGTGAGGAGGGCCTGGAAGGCAAGAGATGGAGATGGATGGGCCCATTCACTCATTTCCTCAATAGACATTGATTCTATATCACTGTGTGCAAAGTCCTGTGGTGGGAATGTAAAGAGATATGAATGAAGGTCCTGTGAAGCCTCATGGAGCTCACCATCTCATAAGGGGTCTATGATTCCAACACAAGAGCAATGTACCATTATTACCATGATCAGTGCAGAAGAGAAGAGGGAACTCAATGAGAGATTATCCACTGGGAAAACAGGAAAGGCTTGAGAGAGACAGTAGCATTGGAGCCGAACCCTCAGATATCCAAAAAGAGTGATCATGGGTTAGGTGGAAGCCAAAATGCACCATTTTTTTGCCCTTGAGGAACTCATATGAGATTAGGTGAGAAGATTAAAACATACACACTAGATTAAATTGAAACAATTGTAGTAAAATAGAGTCAGGATCATAAAATTTAAAACTAGAAAGGATTTTAGGAGATAAGAGGAATGTGAAGGCCAGACCCAAGTTATTGGTCCAAGGTCACACAGTCACGATTCTAGTTTTGCTCCTCTGACTTCAGTCCTCATTTTGCAAATGGAAAAGGTTTACCCTAGAAAGCATATTTTCAGCTTTGCATGTTGAAGGAATCTATATAGTTAATAGCAACTCCTGGAACACAAGACATTGACAACTTCCTGAATTCTTCTAATTCCAATTCTAAATGGGCTCAGCTGATTGCCCTGGTGGAGTAATAATGAATAGGCCACAGAAGTTCATATAGAAGGGACCTCTGGGAGAAGAGGTATAGCTTGAGATCCAGTTTGTGTTGGACACAAAAAGAGTGTGATAAATAGGACAAGAGCTGAGTCTCTAGAATGTATTACTATTTAAAGAGGGTGAAGGCAATTTTTAAAGCTTCAAGGTGCCAGTCATGGTTGTTCATTTATTCTGTGAGCATTTAGTAGGCATCTGCTTTGTGCCAGGTACTAAGTATATGATATTAGCCCTGAGATGATCCCTGAGCTGAGCTTTGGAAGAAATGAGGGATTCTCTGAGGCAAAGAGAGAAGAGAGGCAGGGCACTACAAGAATGAGGAGCAGCCTATTTAGAGGTGGTACATGGAATGTCATGCATGGAGAATATTAGGAAGATTAGTTTGACAACACCAGGAATGAGATAACAGATGTATGATAAACCAGAAAGGTAAACTGGAGACAGGATGCAAAGGGATTTAAAGACTCAGCAAAGGAGTCTGTATTTTATCCTAAAGACAAGAAGCAACTCCTAGAGCTATGTTGGTGAAGGCGTAGTATGCATGCCCTAGTGTGCTGGAAGGGGCTGCTCTATTCTCCCTCAACACTGTGCCTGAGGAC
This sequence comes from Gracilinanus agilis, assembly GCF_016433145.1. Lineage (NCBI taxonomy): Eukaryota > Metazoa > Chordata > Mammalia > Didelphimorphia > Didelphidae > Gracilinanus > Gracilinanus agilis. The sequence continues at coordinate 28,309,674 of NC_058133.1, read as the reverse complement.
AGTTTTCACATGCCTGGTCCCTCCGCCCAGCAGCTGAATGCAAGCACTTCCTCACTCCACTCTGGGGTAATGCAAGGATTTCACAGGCGGCTTGAAGTTGCAGTTTGGGCACGGGACCTTGAAAAGGTTTGCCAATGTTGCCCTAGAGCAGTGATGGGAAAACTACAGGCCATGGGCCAAATGCGGCCCCCTGAAATGTTCTCTCTGGCCGTGGGACATTATTCCTAATCTGACGAATGCAACGAAACTTCAAAAGAGTTGCCTTAAAAACAGACTGATAGATGAGCATTTCCTTTCCTTTGGCCCCCCTCTTTAAAAAGTTTGCCCATCACTGCCCTAGAGCATTTGGAGAGGCTGTCAGACCTGTACGTTGCAAGGATCACACTGGCAGCTCTATAAGGAATGGCTAGGAGATGAGAGAGGCTGCAGATTAGGAGAAGTTACTAGAATAGTCCAAGGGATAGGTGAGGGAGTGATAGACAACTAAATTTGGAGGCCACAGGAATAGAGAAAAGGACAGATTGGAGAGCTGCTGTAGATGTAGAACTGAAAAGACTTGGCAAGTGACTAGATGTGGGGTTGAGGGAAAATAAAGAATTTAGGATGACTTCAAGGTTGTGTGCTAGGTTGCCTGGGAAAAGGGACCCTCAACATTATAGAGAAACATTTTTGGGGGAGAAAACAAGTTGTTTTGGGCATGCTGAGTTTAAAAAACCCACAGTATATCCTGCTGGAGATGCTTACTAAGCACCTGAAGAGCTATCTTTCATTAAAGGCTTTTGAATTCTGTAGCATAAATATAATGGCCCTTATTTTATAGAAGAGGCAGCATGATAACTAAGTAAGAAACACCCAGGGAAGACACTTAACCTCTAGGTCCCAAGCAACTCCTGAACTAGCTGGTACGGTGGAAAGAACTCTGGCTGTAGGGTGAATCTTGGCTCTGTGTGTCAAGTCAATTTGTGTGGTCAAGTCAATTTTCCTCTCTAACCCTCAGTTCTTTTATCTGTAAAATGAGATGGTTCAACCAGATGGCCTCTAAGATCCCCTTCAGCTTGATCTCAGATTCCATAATGACAACAGTATTTGTTTGGTATCTCTTACCTAGCATGCATGTGGATAAAATAGAGCAATGGCCTGTCAGTCCCAATTACAGGGACAGAGATGGCCCTGCCTTTTAGGAATTATTTGGAAAAGTCAACAAGGCAAGAGAACAGAGGCATTTCCCAAGTGGGTTTAACTGCTGCTCTGATTTGAGTAGGGAATGGAGACAAGATGGAAATAGAAATGTCTATGTAGATGGATCTTAAAAAAAGAATATACTAATTCTTCAACAATGTATTCCATTTGAAAACACTGATTAAACCCTTACTGTCAGGGGCAAAGCCTGGTGCTCTGGCCTGGACCTACAGAAGTAGAAGGCATTTACTATGTGCAGGGCCCTGGACTTGATCCTCTGGGAGATTGATGCAAAGGGGACTTAGTACTAGTTTCTTCTCCCAAGGAGTTCACAGTCTAAGTAATAATATCTGACATTTCCAGAGTTGGTTAAAGTTTTTATCATCTTATTTAAGTCTCATGATAATCCTGTGAGAAAGGGACTGTAGCTTTCATTAACTCCACTGTACAAGTGAGGACACTTAAATGTAGCTTTTATTAATGCTTAAGTTTCCTCACCTGTAAAATGGAGTTAATAAAAGCTGGGTTTGGAGAACATTCCTCAAGGTTGCCCTCCACCAGGGGAATTTTTTAGGCAAAAGAAACTCCCACACCTAGTCAAGGTTCAGGAAGACTGGAAGGAGAGACTACCCCAATGAAATAGTTGGATCCTGGAAAGATTGAGAAGTTACCCAATTAACCCTTTTGGGTTTTTTCCCAAGTAGCAGTTGGTTTTTTTTGTTCATCTTTTCAGCATGGAGCTAACTAAGGGGATGAAACTGATCAAACAGCCCAAAACACATCCATCTGAATGAGTACCACCTCCTCTTGGTTGTGCAGTGAATATAGCCTGGAGTTAGGAAGACCTGAGTTCAAATCAGGCCTCAGATAATACTTCTGTGTGACCCTGAGCAAGTCATTTAGCCTTTCTTTGCCTCAGTTGCCTCAACTTGTAAAAAGGGGATAACTACACCTACCTTACAAGGTTGTAAGGATCAAATGAAATAATAATTGTAAAGCCGCTATGGCTTATAAAGCCATGGTGCCTGGTGCTTTATAAATGCAAATTCCCTTTCCCTTCTCCTTCCTACTCCTTAAGAACCTTAGGTCAAATTTCTTGGGAGTGATTATGTGTGTGTGAGGGAGCAGCAAGCAAGATCTGATGAAGTAAGTCAGAGGCTTTTAGGCCAACCTACACACCAAAAGAATTTCCATTTCAACATCCCTGACAAGTGGCCATTGGCCAGGGGTGGGCGTGGGGCATCCTCAGGCTTGTCAGTGTGTTCCTTTCTCCAGTCACATATGGGTAATGGCCCTGAACAGGAGCCCAGCCCCTCAGGTACCATACTTGGCTTTAAATAACTTCACAGACTGAAACCACATAGAGGAGGGTGTAGAAGCTGAGAAACAGAATAATGACAGAATGAAAGGTACCCAAAGGCCTGGTAAGTCTCTACCCCTCTACTGAAACATACTCAATGCCTTCTGTGGACATCTTTGTGCTAAGGAAAACAAGTCTAAATGACTGCCAAAACTTTCAAAGATCCTGAAAATTGAATATAGTAACAGTCAGAAATGAGAAATTTCTAAAAATGTATTCTGAAATACAATGGCTTTTAGCAGCTGCTTTGCTAAGGGCAGAGCACAGAGGCAGTGAAAAAGGCAGCAGGCAATGTGGGCACTTTCCCCACCAAGTGCTCTCCAATTCAATCAGTTGGAAGCGGTTTTCATTAAGATGGATTGAGTGTGGCATCGTGAGAAACACTTTATCAAATGTAGTGTTTTACTTAGTGATTATCTCTATACCAGTTGATGAAGCTCCCCAAATCCTTTGTAATCCCACCACTCCAATAAACATTTAATGAGTATAGAAGTTCAAAAAGCCGAGCAGAGGATTTAAACCTTCAATCTTGTTTTTATTTACTCTTGGAACTCAATTTCTCACTTGAAGTGAAGAATGCTGGTACTCAAAGCTCATCTGTTGCCCTGGTAAAACTCATGCGCCTCCCACGGTTTAAATTAAACATTGGATATTAAGGGGAATGGAAAACAAATTTTAACTTTCCATTTCAGCAAAATGTCACAGTATCGGTCACTTTCACTTCAAGACTCCTGATCAGCAGTAGAAATTAACTTTTCCTCAATATGCTCCATTCATGAGTTTTCCAGAAAGAAAATAGGAAAGGCTTGTTCTTAGTTTTTAAGACATGAAGATGAAGGAGAAATTCAAGAAATTCAAGATTCAGTAATTTGGCAAAATAGCAATAATCATGTTATCAGTAGATAATCACATCCTACCATCCCAGCCAATCAGTAGGCATCTATCAAGTGCTTACTATGTGCCAGGCCTAGTCCTAGGGCCTAGGGATACAGAGACAAAAACAAAAGAGTCTCTTCCCTTGAGGCACATACATTGTACCATGGGAAAAACCCTGTATAAAACTACAAGGGAATGCTGGGAGAAGACACTCAGGCTAGACTGCACGGACAAGGTACCTAAGGTGAGCATGGAAGGGAGCCAGATTTCTAGGAGCAGAGTAGGGAGGGCAATCTGGACAGGGGAACTGTCCATGAAGAAGCATAGTGGCACAGCTTTGTGTGATGGTATCTTATGCCCCTACTTAACTTATGGCTCCTTTCCCAGTGCACAAAGGTACTTGATAAAAATAGGATAAATGTTTGTTGAATGAATGAATATCAGTCACTACAGACTGTAAAATAGTTACTGGGTAGAAGAAAATGAGCAACACACATTATGGGTTCTTAAAGCCTAGTATACACACTGAACTTGTCAGAGGACTTGTGTTCAAGTTTCTTCTCTGCAATTCACTAGCAGTGAGATTAAAGGCACTTGACTTCCCTCACAGCCTCAGTTTCTCCATCTGTAAAATGGGAACAATCATACTTGCACTATATACCATACAAGAAAACACTGTTGTGTGAGATGTGTTCTTTCCCTCTCTCTCTCCCCAACCCCCTCCAATATATATCTATGAGAGGGATGCTGTTGGGAAATATCTGGCCTGTGCCCTAGCTGATCTTTTGATAAATGCAAAGGAAACCACTCTGGCCCTAAGAGGACTAACTAAAGGCCTGGATTCAAGAACTGCCTCTATTTTGGAGATAGGACATCAGGAACTTCTTTGGGGCTTGGCTTTCTCTCTTCAAAATGAAGAGGCCAGACAAGATGATTTTCTAGATTTCTTCAAGCACTAATGCATATGAGTCTGGAAACAACTTTGCCAGCCAATTTGTCATTGTATTGGATAATTATGAATCACACAAAATAAATTGTGGCTCAATTCCCTTATAAGCAGAATAAGGAAATGGGTCTAAATGGCCAAGCCTTACTTTTGATGAGAGGAACTGAGGGAAGAATGGCAACAGCAACTAGGGTTTGGCCAGGAAAGTTTCCTAGTGATGAATGGCTCACCTCCTAAGGTAGCTTTCAGATGGGATGTGAAGGTGTCATTTTATCATCTCTAAAACAAATGGTCTCCATTCAGTCTTTTTTTTTTTAATTAAAAGAAATTTTTTTTAACCCTTACCTTCCATCTTGGTGTAAGGGCTAGGCAATGGGGGTTAAGTGACTTGCCCAGGGTCACACAGCTGAGAAGTGTCTGAGGCCAGATTTGAACCCAGGACCTCCTGTCTCTAGACTTGGCTCTCAATCTACTGAGCTACCCAGCTGTCCCTCCATTCAGTCTTAAATATTCTTTCCAGCTCAAACATTTAATTCTACTGAGCAATGGCAAAGATTTTCATCTGTCAAATAGCCCAAAGCTCATGAGCACAGAAGAAGCAATCAAGTAGCAGTCAAGCTGCTGCTAACAGTTACAGCATGCTTCCCAAAATCTGGCTTAGCTGGTCAGCATAGTGGACAAGGGGTCGGTTAAGTGGGTTAAGTTTCAAGCTTTAGTTCTTCCTTGAATTCATGAAGTCCAAGCAAGTTCCTGCCCCTGGGCCTTAGCTCTCTCCCCATAAGTTGCATGGGTAGGAGAGATTCTGCATCTTTTATAGCTCTTGGTGCTTTTCAGTTATGTGATTTAAAAGTAAGGCAGTAAGCGCACACATAGGACAGTTCTGCACTAGGAAGGTTTACTGCTGGGCACTCTTTGAGATGCTGTTTAAGGGGAGGGAGCTTCTGAACTCTGCCTTGGAAGCCTTCCTGGTATTTTCATGCTACCACTGGAAAGGCTCAGAGCTAGGCCTTGGCCTTTCCCAGTGCCTGGCACATTGAAGGGGCATCATCAAAATTTGCTGAATGACTGCTGAAAACCTGCCAGCATGACAGGCAGGCCTAAAATTCTAGTGTCTTGTTCTTTGAAGAGAGTGTAGGCAAGACACTCTTTTAGGGCCTATAGTCATTCTCTTAATTGCCTTTTTTGTAATATCACTTGATGAACAGATTTTCATTTCCATTTGTAACGAACTTACTCAATTTTATGTTGCAAAGTAAACAACCTGGAGACAGGGGACTGAAGGAAACTCAGGGCCAACCTTAGATACAGGGATTAGCCTGAAAGCTGCCAGACCTTTAAAACACCCAGCAGGTCCTTCTGTTTCTGGTATACCTACTGGGAACTCCAGGCTACTGGAGGTCTTAAGTATAGAATGGATAATCAAAAGATGGGAGGATATGGAGTTGGAATGGACATCCCCCTGAGTTTCCCTTATCCTTCGTGACCATCCTCCTAAACTCTTTATCCTAAAGAAGAGGAAACTGCAGAACAAAGAGAAGGATGCTCAACCTCTCAAGTCAGGGCCCTTTCCCCTACATTGTGGTTGTGCAGGTTTTTTCTCAAGCATGGAGACACTTGACCAAATTCAATGCTCATGAAATCTCTTCTAGCACTGAAATTCTATAATTGTTCTGAACTATTTACTCCAATTGAAGTATGTTCATTTTTGCAGAATTATTTTTAAGAAATGCCTCTCTCATTTTATAATCTCCAACTCAAAGGCCCTTCTAGGAGAAATGAACTTTTTCAACAGCCTGGTTTTCCTGTACTAAAGTAGAAACTTTCATAATGTGTCTCAACAAGAAATGAATAGGGAAATAAATGAGAGATCTTAAAACAGGACACAACAAAATCTGATTCAGAAAAAAAGTTTTAAGTAGTTTTAAGTAGAAAAAAAATCAAGTAGAGATTATATTCAATTGGTAGATATTAAAATCATCGCTTACAGGATCTGAAAACAAAATTGGTCGTCTCATTTATTCCCAGGACAAGAGACACTTTTCTGGGTTTCTCCTTTCCTCAGTAACGCCATACACAGTCATTGCTCTGTTTTTTACTATGGCTTACCCTCTTCAAGGTCAACTTTAAAAATCTGTCTTTGAAAATGTATCATTAGTCCTAAGGCCACAATGTGGAGATAGGTGAGAAGAATGGATAGGCTAACAAACTCAGATCTTCTGGTTTGGAGGGTATATCCTAGCTCTGAGCCAAGATTCCTGTTTATGGGGTAACCCCGGGCCACAGACAGTCCTTCTCATGTGACAGTGTCCCAGAGTTCACTTACATCTCGGGCTTTCCCATAGAAGGCTTCTTGGAAAGCAGCCTCTAGTGATCCAATAAAATAAACAGGATGGCAGTCTCCATATCTAGGGAAAAAATAAATACAATGAATCACAATGGATTTTATATTGGCTTTGATATTTCACAACTAAACGTTTAATGTTTTATTTAAAGAAATACAAGGTAAGGGGGAGCAAAGTGGCTCACAAGATAGAGAGCCAGGCCTGGAGATAAAAGGTCCCGGGTACAAATGTGGTCTCAGATACTTCCTAGCTGTGTGACCCTTGGCAAAGCCATTAAAACCCAATTGTCTAGCCTTCACCCCTCTTCTGTCTTGGAAATGACACTACGTATCTATTCTAAGAATTGATAAAAGGTTTTTCATTTCACCTGACCCTCTGCCCAGCAGCCCATTGGGAGTGCACATGGGGGTAAGGTGGGTGACTCACAGGGGGAAGAGCTTGAGGGGAGCAGAGCCCTTGGGTCACTCCTTTCCACCTTACTACACTCACTAAGGATATTCCTCAATTCACCCAGACCTCAGCCCAGTAGCCCAATAGGAGTGCTTTCTCTCTCCCCTGTGTGTGGGGTAAGGGAGGGTGGGGCATACCAAGCAAGTGGAGGGAAGGGGCATGGCATGAGATCTGGGGTGGTGGGGCCCAGTACTCCTTCTCTAAAACGATTGCCATTACTGTCTTAGAGAGTCAAATTTCAAATATCTACCTACACCTTCAATTAAACTTCATTTATGTTCAGTATTCCAACACTTTCAGAGAGAGTAGGGCACTTTGAAGTCAGTAATCCAACAAAGAAAAGGGATGTATATCAGACTGACATTTTTAAAATGCAGAAGAGAGGCAGCTCTGATACACCCCAGCCGGAGATGCTTGGAAAGTCACACAGCCCATCAGGACTTCAGGGAAGTCTCTGAGGCTGTCCATGCACATTTCTAAGAAAGGGCTAACCTACATTGGAGAGGGATATTCCCTACTCAGAAGTTCTCTAGCCCAGTGAAATTCCAGGGCTGGCCTAAGAAAAAGAGCTCTTCTTGGGCTAAAAGTACTTTAAAGATGGAGTATCACTGATTCTCTTTATGATAAATTAAAGGCCCACAGGGTGTAAATAGGAGTCTCTTTACTCTTCAGTCTTATTTAGGGCTCATAGTGAAACACTGGGCTAGGAGTAAAGAACCTTGAGTTCTGGCTCTGGCTGGGTTGGGAACACCAGGGAAGCCTCTGTAAAGTTCCTTTTGCTTTCTGACATAAAGCTTTGGACTCCATAAAATGAAAGGGATGGATGAAGCCATCTGAGGTTCCTTCTAACTCAAATGAATCTATTTAGTGGCTCAATTATTATTTCTTAATTTTCTTAAATAATCAATGAAAATTGAACTTCAGGGAAAATATACTATTTTAAAGCATAAGACAGAGATTATAGTTTACATGAACAATTTCTAAAGATTTTCATGATTTTACCAGTTTTTAAGTTTTATTTGTACTATTCTTACCTTGAAAAAAACCAACCCTAAATAAACATATCCTTTTATGAGTGGAGGGGCTGCAGTAGGAGGCAGTAGGAAGTATAGCCATGCCAGAATATCACTAAACTTTGCTAAGTAGGAAAATATCTGCCATTAAGGCCCTAGAGCAGTGATGGGCAAACTTTTTAAAGAGGGGGCCAAAGGAAAGGAAATGCTCATCTGTCGGTCTGTTTCTAAGGCAATTCTTTCAAAGTTTCATTGTATCATATCCTATTCATTGTATTCGTTAGATTAGGAATAATGTCCCTCCGATGGATAGAACATTTCAGGGGGCCACATCTGGCCCACTGGCCTTAGTTTGCCCATTACCGCCCTAGAGGATGCTTCAGTGTCAGGAATCTATGAATTTGTATAGAAACTCAACCTTGGGACCATTAAAAGTCTTCTTGACAGTTGTCTATGATGGAAAGAGACCTGGCTACCACAGCATTGTAATAGAAATATACATCAAGCTTATATGTTACTGATTTAATCCTACCTTGAAGAAAACTCTGCTGTAAATTGTAATAAGGCATCCCCTTCATTTTCTGCATTTTCTGGCACTAATTAAAAACAAAAAGCACAAAAACACACACAGATAACATCTAACCCCACATTTAAGAAACACATTACTGAACAAGCAGGAAACAAATGAAAGATTGGCACCTGCACCATGGCTTCTGGGAGAATTTCACCTACTAATGGCCTGTGCACACATTACGTGATTTTGGCAAAACAAAATGAACAGAAACCTTAGGGAACAATGAACATTCTGCCAGTCCTTTTGATGATACTCCAAGGAGTATACAAAAATGGTTGCCAGTTATCACTCAGGATTTTTGGCATTTTTCTTAAAAAAGCTGAAACATAGTTTGTAATTAAATTACATTTATAAGAATGGGGGGTGGAGGTGGGGAGAAAAGTCACATTTATTGAAAATGCCAAGTAAATGTATGCTTGTAATAATCTTGGCAGGAATTCAGAAACAGAATGGTAATCCTTGCCACCACAGTTTTTCCATTTTATGAATCTTCACGTTACCTCTATCTACCCATGGGGAGTGGGTATGTTATGAGGAAGAGGAGAAAGGTGGCACAAGTTAGCTTGCCTTAGGCTGGTTATGATAGAAAAGTAATGTCAGACTTCTTCACACTGCTCACTGGCCAGGGGGACCCACCAGAACCTGCTGCTGCTCTTCATTAACCAGGAGAATCTAAGCATGAGACTCAAGTCTTGTCAGCAGCAGCATGATATCCAGAGCACAAGGTTCTTTTGTATTTTTTTGGAGTCATTAGGACTCCAGAGGAGCGTGGATGTCAACTCTGGAGGACCTATTGTAGTTACTTTAGACCACTCCCTCAGGATCTGAGCACAATGGGCAGTAGAGACTATCAGACCCTTCTTGTTTGCCGTTTTGGATGGGCCTGTGTGCCAAAAACTCACTGATTCAAAGCTGGGCCCCAGAGTTATCAATACTCACTCATTGGTGATTTTCTCAATGCGGAGGATGCAATACCGAACATCTCTCCATCGTCCACCCCAAATTCAGGAGCATCTTCGAAGTCATCGCCGTCACTGTCACTAACCATGTGAACATCGGTGCATTGCTATTCAAGGAAAGGAGGGATGAGGTTTAGATTCCCCTCAGCAAGTCAAATGTAGACAGAGCCTCCCTCACAGAACACCGGTGCTTTCCTTAAATACTCTTCCCCTAGAGAGCCTGTCTATCTCTTATGCTCCTAAACTGTAAGTTTTCTTAAGGCAGGTGCTTCCCTTGAGGGAAAAACTTTGTGGATGCTGGTGGGATTAACCACAGAAGGTAGGCAATACTAACAGAATTTTAGAGTATGCTTCCCTAGAAGTGATTTTAGAAAAATCAGGTGAGGGAATAAGAAGACAGGTAGTAAGAAGTCAGCCCTAGTAAGGAGGACTGAAAGAAACAGGTGTAGAAGGCAGGTATGTTCTCTCCAGCCTCCCAAGGAACAAAAGTCTTTGGCAGTTTACTCCTACCCTCAAGGCCCACCAAAATTTGGCATCAGGCCTTTTATGTTCATTCACTTTTTAGGCCAAGAAAGGGCCCATGCCCTGAGTGTTTGTTCCCTCCTCCCTCTCCCTCCCACATTGTGTAGAACTATTTTTGAACTTTTGTTGAGACTTTTCCCTGTCCCTAGAATGTTCTTAATTAACCACACAATCAATCCACAGTCAAATGTTCTCTATGTGTTAAAGGATAGAGGCACAAAGACAGGGAAAAGCAGCCCCTCCCTTCAGGGAGGCCACAGTGTAATGGGGGAGACAACACATCAGGCACACAAACGTACAATGAAGAGTCACATCCTTCATGGAGTTGACATACCACTGGGGGATAGAATATGTTTCGAGATAAGAACATGAAGGACATATATCATAACATATCATGACTTGGAGGAGAAGAGACTAAGAAGTATCACCTCTTGCAGGAAAGTGAGGTCCTTAAGAGCAAAGGTGAGGAGGGAGAGCACTGAGGGTTGGCAATGGGACATGAAGAGTAGACCAAAGTGTTTTTTCTCTCTCTGGTATCTTTAACAGTTGATTGTGAATTCCATTTTGATCCCTGAATGTCCTCAGATAAAAGCATCATCTTGATTTATAACACTAATTTGCTATCCCTTTGAGCTGCCTCTTTTGAATCTCTTTTCTCCCAGAGTGATACTCCAGCCATGTGGTTCATCGGATGAGGAAGCCAAATGTGCCCCTAGTTTTAGGATCCCCAGATGGCCCATTACTCACGCCCCCAAACAGAGACTTCTGCACTTTCTTGTTGGATCATCCTGTGGATTGTCACTTGTGACCTGTGGCCCTGTGAGGGCAGATAAGTCGCCTGGATGTAGCCAAAATCAAAGCAGCACCAAATCTACACGGATCATTCTTCATGCTTACCTAAATCTTCAGCTCTTTGTCGTTTTTAGCAATGTCCCTGGAGAAATCGCTGACCTGCCCTGGACCTTAGTTCTCTTCTCTGAGAAATCACAATAGGCTCCAGAAGAGGTAGCATCTACTCAACTCTAAACTCTATGATCCTGGGGCAGTCAAGTGTCCATCTTCAATTTGGAAAAGCAGTCAACTAAGCATTCCAAATTCAATCCACCACGCGTTCACACAGTTGTTCTGCAATGTTACCTTCATAAAGCCCAGAATCTTGGAATCTTCTCAGCAACTCTGATCTCTTCAAAGGGAGGCATCCAAAAGCAGATTTGGGGGAGTCTCTCAACAAATTTCATGATACACAGGAGCTCCAAGGCTCTTCTAGGCAGTTACTAGGCCAAGGAAAGCATATTCTAAAACATGAGATAAATAATCTCATTTATTGATGCTTACTGTGGAGAACAAGGAATTTCTCAGTTCCATCTCCATAGGTTCTAAGGAGGACAGCTCAGTCCACCTTTAAAATAAAGTCCAGGTTCTTACATTCCATTTGGGATGTTGAGATTCAAAGATTATCAAGAAGAGACCAGATTTGTGATTTCACTGGGATTGAGAACTCTGGGATGAAAAGACAATCGACCAATATCTATCAGTATATCCTCTGCTGTCTCTAGTCTTGGAGAGGGGATACAAGCTTGGACCGATTAAGAGTCACACAGTTAGCATGTATCAGAGGTGAAACTTGAATTCAGAATTTCCTGACTCTGAACCTCCATGTATTAAGTGAAGCTGTCTCTCAATATCATACAGAAAGCCTGCATAGATACATTACCAGAGAAAACATACAATCTAATGATAAAGAAACAGCATGAAATACTTTCAGTTCCACAAATACCTGTGTAATATTTGCCTCTTATGTTTAGGGTACTGTTTTAGGGGCTGGGGAAACACACACACACAAAAATACCTGCCTTGAAGGGTCTTACATTCTATTGGGTATACGTTTATACAAATAAATAGAGGCAATGTAATTTTAAGAAGGGGAGCGGGGTACAGAGATGTACTCCTATAGGAAGTGGTACTTGATCAGACTCTGAAGAAAGATTCTGAAAGGTAAAGATGAGCAAGGTCATTCCAGATAACAGAGAAGAGCGTGCTATCTGCTCAGCTTGTCTTAAAAGGCTGACCTCTTTCTACTCCACACACAGGCTTCATTCTGGCCCTCCTAGCCATTGCTTTCATGAGACATTCCATCTCCTGACTGCCTTTATTTAAGTGATCTCTCATGTCTGCAATATACCCCACACCCTTTCCACTTTGGCCTTAGATAATCCACAGCTACCATTAAAGGTAGGCTTATGGGCTACCTGGGACAAGAAGATTTTCCAGGTGCCCCCCAAGAAGACTTATGACATTACTCTGCATATGTATTGCATTTGCTTCTCAGAATAGTCCATGGGCTACTCAACTGTTTTTTGTGTTATAGAGGACCTCTTTTAAGATATGCAGGGAAAGACTATGGATCTGTTTTTCAGAATCATTCTTTTAAATAATTGAAGGAAATGCTCAGTTTCATTAAAAGTTAGTGAAAATAAAGATTTTTCCCCCCACTCAGGTTTACAGACCCTCTGAGATCTACCCATGGGTCCCTGGACCCCAGCTCTAGAAGAATGGGAGCTTTCCAAAGGTGAATACCATACTGGTTTTGTTTTGACCCACTGAGTGCTTGGCATAGTGACTGGCACATGATAGGTACCAAATAAATGTGCGTTGTACTGAATCACACTGCACTGTGAAAATGCAAGGAGGTAGAAACTAGAATGCCAAGGAAGCACTTGTCAAAATCTGGTCATATAGGGCATCTGAAGATGGATGGCAAGAAGCCTTTAATACCCAGCTAAGGGTTGGTACTTAATCTTAGTGTCCAGAAAGAGATGATGGAGTTTTTTGTTTTTTGGTTTTTTTTTTGGTGCAAGAGAATGATATGATCAGACTCAAGTCTTAAGAAAATTATTTTGGAAGCTGTGTACTAACCTGAATTTAATTTGTCTTCTAAAATTTTTTCATTCTCTATGCAACCCAAAATGTCAATTTTTAAAGATAATAAGAAATGTCATGATTGGACTATGGAATTATTAATATTTGAAAAAAATCATTCAACTCCTCCTGGAAAAAGCATCAGACTACATATCAGCTGACTCATTTTCTAGTTTGGATTCTTTCAAAAGCTGGTTGCATGACCTTGGTTAAATGATCTTTGTGATATGTTGCTATAATCTTTATTATATGTTGCTATAATATCCTTGCTAGTATTTTATTTGAAATTTTGATATCAATATTTATTAGTAAAACTGGTCAATAGTTTACTTTCTCTGTTTTTGTTTTTCCTGGCTTAGGTATCAATACCATATTAATGTCATTAAATTATTTGGTAGGATTCTTGTTTATTTTTCCAAAGAGTTTATGTAGTATTGGAATTAATTGTTTTTTACATGTTTGGTGGAATTCACTTGTGAATCCATCTGGTCCTGGGAATTTTTTCTTAGGAGCTATAAATGGACTTGTTCTATCTCTTTTTCTAAGATAGGGATATTGAAATATTCCATTTTCTCTTCTGTTAATCTGCATAATTTACATGTTTATAAAAATTCATCCATTTCACTTAGACTGCTAGATTTATTGGTGTATAGTTGGGCAAAATAACTCCAAATGAGTGCTTTAATTTTGTCTTATCTTCATTGATGGTTTTTTCACCCTTTTCATTTTTGATACTTGTAGCTTGGTTTTCTTCTTTTGTTTTTAATCAAATTAACCAATGGTTTATCTAATTTATTATTGTCTCCCCCCTGCCCCATAAAACCAGCTTCTAGTTTTATTTATTAGTTCAATGGTTGTCTTACTTTCTATTTTATTTTGATTTTCAGGACTTCCAATTTGATGTTTAATTGAAGATTTTAAATTTGTACTTTTCCTACCATTTTTAGTTACACGTCCAATTCATTGATTTGTTTTTTCTATGTCTTACTGATTTAAATACTTAGAGAGAAATTTTTTCCTAAGTACTACTTTGGCTGTATTGCATATATTTTGGTATGTTATCTCATTGCTGTCATTTTCTTTTAATGAAATTATTGTTTCTATGATTTTTCTTTGACCTCTCTTATTTATTCATTCTTTAGGATTATATTTTTTAGTTCCCAAATAATTTTTGAACTATGTTTCTAAAGTCTTTAATTAAAGGTAATTTTTATTGCATTATGATCTGAAAAGGATGTATTTAATATTTCTGCTTTTCTACAATTGGTTGTGAAGATTTAAAGCCCTAGTTCCATGTTGGAGAACCTATGGCACACATGCCAGAGCATGCTGGAGGGGGCTCCATTCCCTCTTTCCATGCACCTGAGGACATTTCTCACAGGACCTGCCCCTCTGCCCAGCAGCCTAATGGGAGCTCTTCCTCCCTCCTCTGTCTGGGCTAAGGTAGGGGGCTTGCATGCAGCATGAAGTTTGCAGTTTGGATACTTGATCTCTAAGGTCTCTGAAGGGTTCACCATTACTGCCCTAGTTTACGGTCATTTTTTTTTGTGTAAGGTATATTTCTTTCTATTCCCATTCAACCTCCTACAGAGGTCTATTATAGATAAATGTTCTAAAATTCTATTCACTTCCTTAATTTCTTTCTTAGCTGGATATATCTAATTCTTAGAGGGAAAATTTGAGATCCCCTACTAGTAAAGTTTTGCAATTTCCTCTAACACATTTAAATTTTCCTTAACAATTTAGATGCTATATCATTTGCTTTCTATATACTTAGTATTGATATTACTTCGGTGTCTATGGTATCTTTCATTTCATTTGTTTATTTATTAAGCCCTTACCTTCTGTCTTGGAATCAATATTGCATATTGGTTCCAAGGCAGAAGAGCAGTAAGGGTTAGGAAATGGAGGTTAAGTGACTTGCCCAGGGTCACAGAGCTAGAAAGTGTCTGAGGCCAGATCATTTAATTTATTTTTTAAACCCTTACTTTCAGTCTTAGAATTAATACTTTTTATTGGTTCCAGGGCAGAGGAGCAATAAGGGCCAGGCAATGAGAGTTAAGTAATTTGCCTAGGGTCACATACATAGCTAGGAGTGTCTGAGGCCAGATTTGAATCCACAACCTTCTGGCTCCAGGCTTGGCTCTCAATCTATTGAGCCACCTAACTACCCTCTCTATGGTACCTTTTAGCAAAAAGTAGTTTTCTTACTTAGTTCTTTTAATTAGGGCTATTTTTGCTTTTGCTTTGTCTGAGATCATGATTTCTACCATTTTGTTGTTGTTTTTTTACTTCAGCTAAAGCATAATAGATTTTGCTCCAGCGCCATATCTGTGTGTATTGCTCTACTTCAAGTGAGTCTCTTGTAAAAAAACAAAACAAAGCAATATTGTATAGCATTCTGGTTTTTATTCTACTTTGTTATCTAGTTTTGTTTTATGGATGAATTCATCTCATTCATATTTACAGTAATGATCATTAACATGTATATGGTAGGACCCTTACTGCCAGAGGTTTGACCAGGCAGTGGTCTGCCCCAGGGGTCTCTTCTGCTTTCACACACCCCCTTTTCAATTTCACTTTTTTTTTTTAAACCCTTAACTTCTGTGTATTGGCTCCTAGGTAGAAGAGTGGTAAGGGTAGGCAATGGTGGTCAAGTGACTTGCCCAGGGTCACACAGCTGGGAAGTGTCTGAGGCTGGATTTGAACCCAGGACCTCCTGACCCTAGGCCTGACTCTCAATCCACTGAGCTACCCAGTTGCCCCTCAATTTCACTTTTTTTTTTTTAAACCCTTGTACTTCGGTGTATTGTCTCATAGGTGGAAGATTGGTAAGGGTGGGCAATGGGGGTCAAGTGACTTGCCCAAGGTCACACAGCTGGGAAGTGGCTGAGGCCAGGTTTGAACCTAGGACTTCCTGTCTCTAGGCCTGACTCTCACTCCACTGAGCTACCCAGCTGCCCCTCAATTTCACTTTTTAAAAAAGTGTTTGAATGTTATTTTTTTTTGGTAAGGAGGAGGCAGGAGAGGGAAGAGAGAGACAGAGTATACACACACACACACACGTATATACATATATATACATATATATATAGAAATAAATCCTCTGCGCTTACAGGAACCATACTATATTTTCCCTTCATCCCATTTTCCTCCTCTTTATCCTTCTCTCCCTCCTTTCACCTTGTTCCTCCTCAAAAGTGTTTTGCTTCTGAACACTGCCTCCCCCAATCAATCTTCCATTCTACAGGCTCCCCTTCTTTTATCCCTTTCCCTTCCTATTTCTTTGTAGGATAAGATAGATGTCTATATTCAACTGGGTGTATTATTCTGTGTCTCTGTGAGCTGACGCTGATGAGAGTAAGGTTCAAGCATTGCCCTACCCACCATATCTTCCCCACCACTGTAAAAGGCTCTTCCTATTGCTTTTATGTGAGGTAATTTATCCCATTCTACCTCTCCCTTCTCCTTTTCTCTAAGCCTATGTTGGTGAAGCCTTGGCATGGGTGCCCAGGCATACTGGAGCTGCTCTGTTCTGTTCCTCTTCTCCACAGTATCTGAAGACATTTTTCACATGTCCTATCCCTCTGCCTAGCAGCCAAATGCAAGAACCATCACCCTCTACTCTCTGGGGTAATGCGGGGCGTGGGGGGTGGGGGCTAATAGGCAGCTTGAAAGTGCAATTTGGGCACACAACTTTGAAAATGTTCACTAATGCTGCTCTAAGTACATCCCTCTGCCTCATTCCTTAATTTTTTTTGGGGGGGGAGGAGGAATGTCGTCCCATCATAGTTAACTTATATCCATGCCTTTTGTCTATGTATACACTTTTAAACTGTCCTAATAATGATAAAGTTCTTAGGAGTTTCAAGTATTAACTTCTTATGAAGGAATAGAAACAGTTTAGCCTTAATGAATCCCTTATGATTTCTCTTCCATGTTTACCTTTTTATGGGTCCCTTAAGTCTTGTATTTGAAAGGAAAATTTCTATTCACCTCTGGTCTTTTTCATCATGAATGTTTGAAAATTCTCTATTCCATTAAATATTAATTTTTTTTCTCTTAAGGATTATACTGTTTTGCTGGGTAGATGATTCTTGTTGAAGTCTTAGATCCTCTGCCTTCTGGAATATAATATTCCAAGCCTTTTGATCCTTTAATGTAGAAGCTGATGTCTTGTATAACCCAGACTGTGGCTCCATAGTTGAATTGTTTCTTTCTGACAGCTTGGAATATTTTCTCCTTGACTTGGGAGCTTTGGAATTTGGCTACAATATTCCTAGTTTTCATTTTGGAACTTTTTTTAGGAGATGATTAGTGGATTCTTTCAATTTCTATTTTACTCTCTGAATCTAAAATAGGACAGTTTTCCTTGACAATTTCTTAAAAAATGATGTCTAGGCTCTTTATTTGATCATGGTTGATCTGGTGGTACAATAATTCTTAAATTATCTCTTCTTAATCTAATATCTAGGTCAATTGTTTTCCCAATGAATTATTTCAAATTTTCTTCCATTTTTTTCATTCTTTAGATTTCATTTTATTATTTCCTGATATTTCATGGAATCATTAGCTTCCACTTGCCCAATTCTAATTTCTAAGGAAGGATTTTCTTCAATAAACTTTTGTACCTCCTTTTCCACGTGGTTAATTCTGCTTTTAAAGGAGTTTTATTCAGTGGATTTTGTGCCTCTTTTGTCATTGGCATTTTTTCTTTTTTAAAGTGTTAATTTATTCAGTATTTTTGGTGCTTCCTTTACCAAACTACTGACTCTTTTTTCATGAATTTCTTGCATCATTTACCTCTTTTCCCATTCTTTCCTCTACCTCTCTTATTTGACTTTTAAAATCCTTTTGAGCTCTTCTAGAAATTCTTTTTAGGATTGAGACCAATTCACATTTTTCTCTGAGGCTTTGACTATAACTGTTTTGACAATGCTGTCTTTTGAATTGCTGTTCCCCTTCACCATAGTAACTTTATATGTTAAGGTTCTTTTTTGTTGTTGCTTGCTCATTTTCCAGTCTATTTCTTGACTCTTAACTTTATGTTAAAGTTGGACTTTGTTCCTGGTGTGATAGAGACATGACCCCAAGCTTCAGGTTTTTCATGCTACTGTTTTCAGTGCTAGTTCTGAAAGGTCTCTAAGTTTCAGTTTTTCCAAAGTGGTAAGAACTAAGGAGAGATGCAGTCGCTGCTCTCCTAGCCTATTCTCTTGTCTGTGAGAGAACACAAGCACTCCTTTCTGCTTTGAATCTGTGTCTAGGGTCTCTTTTCTTGGTAGAGCTCCTCTTAGTCCTGGAACTGCAACCCAAAACTGTGACCCAGAACCACATGTAGGCAATGCAAAAGAATCCTGCACCCAGAGGCAGCAAAAGGTCCCTGGTAATCCCCTTCTGATCAGTTGTCTGACCCCTAAAACTGTCTGTGGGTTGATAGCTTTGAAAGACAACTTCAATTAAGTTGGCCCCAAGGTCTAATGTTGGCTTGCCAACACCTGTGTTATATTCTCACTCCAGTGAGACAGACCTTACCTGAAGACTTTTTAACTTGCCTTGGGAAGAAAAAATTGTTTCACTACATCATTTCACTGGTTCTATTGTTCCAGAATTCATTTTAAAGTTGTTTGGGAGCAGCCAGATGGTTCAGTAGATAGAAAGCCAGGCCTGGAGTCAGGAGGACCTGGGTTCAACTGGCTTCAGGCACTTTCTAGTTGGGTGACCCTGGGCAATCCACTTAACCCTCATTTCCTAGACCTTTATTGCTCTTCGGTTTTGGAACCCATACTTAGTATTGATTCTAAGACAGAATATAAGAGTTAAAAAAGAAAAAGAAAAGTCATTTGGAAGGGAACCTGAGAGAGCCCTGGTGAGTCTCTGTCTTCTCTGCAATCTTGGCACTGCCTCCATGAGCTCTTCATGTTCCAACAGATAATGACTGACTGATTAAGGGTCATGGATGCTAAAGAGATATTCCTACCTTGTATGGGGAGCTGGAAAAAATGAAGTCTCTGCCACCTCTAAGATTCTATCATTTGAACATTCTAAATTCAAGGCCTATATAAACCTTCTGTAAGGTATGTAGTAAATAATCTAATATGTAGGTAGCACAAGAATTAGACAGTAATCCCCAGTGTCTTACATAGGATCTGGCAGAAAGTTGGCTCTTAAAAGCCTATTGAACGAGTGAACAACATTCACTGATGGATATTTCTGGGTACTTACATGGCAGCTGATACTACCCTACTCTGGTAACTTCTTTCTCCCATGACCTTATGGCCTGAAAAGGCTAATAAAATAAAGTATTCTCCTCTATACCTCTCAAAGAAATGTGTAGTATAGTTAAGTCATGCTCTTGGCATGTAATACTCTGTATGTGTTACAGTAGACACTTAATAAACATTCAGAATTAAATGGAATGAAGAGGATATAATAGGACTTCACACATTCAGTAAAGCAGGTACACAGAGAAGGGCTCACTAGGTCCTGCTGGCTAATTGTGTATAGCCAGATGTTGCATGTACTGGATCACAGTTCTCTCTGTTTGTGTCTGTTTATACTTGAAACTCCATAAAGGCAGGGAACATTGTTTATTTAAATTCCCTAGCACACAGACTAGTATTCTACACAATATGATCTGTCTGAAGCATGAATGAAAGCTTAATATTTTTTATCAATGAATTCTCGTTGGTGAAGACTTTCAGTCTAACAAACCCTGAAAGGAACAGAGAAGGAAAGGCTGTAGATATAGAGAGAAACCAGGCACCTCTCACCTTGCAGAGAATTCTTTAATGGTTTTGAATAGCCATTAATCATTTTTTAGCTGGATCATTTAATATGATTGGCACTGAGTAGATACTTAACCTCCTTGAGCTGTATTCAGCAAAGGAGAGAAAAACAGCAGGAAATACTTGGGCTCCTCGGAATGAAAGCATTATTGCTGGAAAATTCTGCTAAAAGGGTGAAAAAAAAATAGTAAAGGGGTAGTGGGAGAATAAATTTTTCTCCCAGAGCAGTCTCCTGTGTATTTAAAAAAAATTTTTTTATTGTAAATGTAACCATTTATGTTATTTATTATAAATTATGTATTTATTATAAATGTAACCATTTATTATAAATATAACCAGCATCAACAAACACAATCCTTTTCAGACACAATGAAGGATACAAAAACAGGGTTAGTGCTTAAACCAGGAACTATAAATAACAATGAGAATGAGGACTCTTTGGGCATCTTTCTCTCCAGGTCCTACCTCTTGAGTCTCAATACCTGACCCTAACCCCTCAAATTTCCATAATATTTAGAGCTGGAACACCTTAGAACTTGGTCCCTCCTCCATTTCATAGATGAAAAAATTAAGGCTCAGAGAACAGAAGGGACTTGGTCCTATAGGTGACACAAGGAGCAAGGAGACGAGCCAAGACTTCTGAGAGTCCGATCTAGCACTTTTTGCTTGTAAGCATTATAAACATTACCTTTTTTATTTATCAGTTATAGCTATATACCCAAATGAAACTATAATCCCAACCCACTGCATGCCTCATGCCCATCTTCCTAGAAGTTTTCTACTTGCCCTCCTCTTTCTCCTGGCACTGTGAGGATACCAGAGGGCTCTTGGGCTGGTCACTGGCAAACTTCCCCTCTTGCTACATGACCAACCTCTCTTCTGTTTCAGTGACAAAGAAATAAATACCATGTTATAGCTGGGAGTTCAAACATTCACCAGAATCCTTTTCTCAACCTAATAAAAATGAGGCCAAGCAATCTTTGGGTACCATATTCAGAGGTGAAAAAGGAGAATCAAAGCCTTCATTATAAGCTAGTCTTCACATTGGAAGTCTATGTTTTAGCTCCTACTTCCTAGGGTACCCTGACCCCCTGTTCCTTGCCCTGGCTGGCCAAGAGGGCAGCCTTACCTCTTCTGACTCTTCCCGGGCTTGTGCTGGTGAAGACCTTCTCCCCACTGTGAGCTGGTGACAAGGGTAGGTGAGCCCTGCTGCAACGAGGCACATCTGCAAACAGAAGCAGTCACTAGTGAGTGGAGATCTTTCAGACAACTCCTATTGTAATGCTGGGAGATATATCTAGGAATCCTGAGCAGGGCATGCATTCAAGGGTTTTGTAGGGGAAAAGAACCAGAGAAATCATTCTATAGGCCAGGAAATGAAGCCCAGAGAGAACCAATACGGTCAGGGTCACGACTCTAGAGCAAGTGTTTCCCTTTTCTATCTTTCCAAGAACATGATGAGATGATGAAATGGCCCCACAGGGAATAAGAAAACCCCAAAGGGGCCCTGCTTGCAGGACAGAACTTGCTGAGCTTTAAGACCCATTTTCTTTACAGATACCCTGGAAGGTCAAGAGGGTAGAAATTAAAACTTTTCTTTTACAGAGGAGAAAAACGAATCTCAGAGAGGTAGATGGACTTGCATAAGTTCACAAAGGTGGCAAGATGCAAAACTGATTTTTGCATATAGGTTTTTGGATTTAATTTATTATTAACATATACCAATTAATAGTATGCCAATTTAATATAATAACAGTTCTATCAGCAGTGTCCTCATTTTTCTTTTTTACTCTTTTTTTAAACCCTCACCTTTCCACCTTAGAATCAATACAATGTATTGATTCCAAGGCAGAAGACTGAAAAGGGCTAGGCAATGGGAGTTAAATGACTTGCTCAGGGTCATACAGCCTCATTTTTCTAACATTTACCAAGAGGTGTGCCTCAAGAAGGAAGGCCAACTGGGGTGGGCCTACAAGAAACCAAGTAACAGGTCTAAAATAAATGGAATATATGGTCTTGCATTACTGCATTTATTTATGTAGTCCATACTTGTGATTTTAATGGTGTAGGAAACTGGTAAGTGAAGAAAGTCCATCCAATGCAGGTTAGTTTGTCAAGAAGCATTCATAAAGAGCTTACTACAGTGCCTAGTACTGGGTTAAATATAGGCAAAAAGAAAGACCAGTCCTTGCCCTTAAATAGTTTACATTCAAATGCTAAAGACAACATATAAAAGGAAAGTGAAAGGGTAGCCAGGAGAGGAAGATATGAGGGTGGATCAACAATAGGTCTGGAATTTCCCAATTAACTGTTGGTCATCTTAATGCTCAGCCTCTCCATTTCTCACCCCACTCAGTCTTGACTGGCCAGAGTTCTTCATAACTAACCCCACATTGCCTGCTGTTCTCTAGTTATCTTCATGACCATGTGACCACATTGTGCACTTCTAAATCTTGGAACAACAATCAAATGAACACCATCACACCTGGAAAGGACATGTTAGGGAATTTCCTATGGTTTCACTCATCATTCTTATGACTTCCAGATCAAATCACACCCCTCTTTGGACAAAACTTCCTTATGTGGGCTGTCTTCTGGCCGTAAAATCCTTGGAGGGCAGGAAACTGTCTTTTTTCCTTCTTTTTTTCCTTTTTTCCTTTCTTTAAAAATCGATTAGTTTATTACACTAAAATTCCCAGGTTACTCCTCCCTTTCCTCCCCACATCATTTGACAAAAAAAAAAAAGTGCGTGTATACTATATACTATGTCTTGCTTGTTTTAATTTATCATTCTTTCTTTGGAGGTGGACATATACAAGTCATTTTTCAAACAATATTTCTGTTGCTGTATGTAATGTTCTCTTAGTTTTGCTTGTTTCACCCTTCATCTTTTCATGAAGGTCTTTCCATTAAAAAAATTTTAACCTGCTCATCATTTCTTATGGCACAACAATATTCCATTACAACCATATGTCAGTCACATCTTATTTAGCCATTCTTCAACTGAGGGGCATCCCATCATTTTCCAGTTGTTTGCCACCATAATGAGAGCCCCTATAAATATTTTAGAACATATAAGTTCTTTTCCTTTTTCCCTGATCACCTTAGGAAATAAATGTAATAGTAGTATTTCTATGTCAAAAGGTATACACAATTTTATAACTCTTTGAGCATAATTCCAGTTTGCTCTTCAAAATGGTTGGATCAGTTCACACAATATTGTATTTTGTCCCTATTTTCCCACATCTGCTCTGACATTTGCCATTTTGCTATTTTATCATTTTACTCTATTTGATAGATGCGAGATATCTCAGAGTTTTGATCTGCATTTCTCTATTCAATAATGATTTAGAACATCTTTTCATAAAGTTATACATAGCTTTGACTTCTTCTTCCAAAATCTCTCTGCTCATATCTTTTGACCATTTGTCAATTGGGGAATGGCTCATATTCTTCTAATTTGAAAAAAGTTCCTTATCTTTTTCAAATATTAGACCTCTATCTAAGAAATTATTTATATAATTTCCCCTCCAATTTACTGCTTTCCTTCTATTCTTGGTTACATTAGTTTTATCTGTACAACCCATTTTTAATTTAATGTACTCAAAATTATCCATTTTACATCTCACAATTCTTCTCCTCTCCATAAACATGATAGATAATATGTTCCTTGGTCATGAATCCATTTTGACCTGTCTTGGTAAATGGTGTAAAATATTGGTCTATATCTAGTTTCTGTGAGACTGCTTCCAAGTTTTCCCAACAATTTTTACCAAATAGTGAATTCTTATCTCCAAAACTTGGGCCTTAACTTTTGTCCAACTCAAGATAACTATAATATTTTATATCTGTTTGTTGTATGTTTGTCATTCTCTACTGATCTCTTTTCTATTTCTTAGCCAATACTAGATAGTTTTGATAATTACTGCTTTATATTGCAGTTTAAAATCTGGTTCTGCTAGACCTCCTTCCTTTATGCCTTTCCCCATTAATTTCTTTGATATTACTGAACTTTTATTCTTCTAAATTAATTTAATTTTTACTTTTTCTAGTCCAATAGGATAATTTTTTGACAATTTAAGTGGCATGTCTATAGTGACCCAGTGTCATTGGCTTCCCTTACACTCTATATCTTGACTCTTCCTCCATGCATGGTATCTTCTCCCTCTTCATCTCAGTACTCTAGTTTCACCAGCATCAAGTGTCTGCAAAAGTCCTATTTTCTACAGGAAGCCTTCTTGATCCCTCTTAATTCTTGTGCCTTCCCTTGGTTATTATTTCCAATTTGTCATATTGTATATGTGTGTGTGTATATATAGTTTGCACATTAGTTGTTTGCATACTGTCTTCCCCACATAGACTGTGAGTAACTTGAGAGAAGAGACTAATTTTTTGCCTTTCTTTGTATCTCTTAAGGCTTTGCACAATACTTAGCACATAGTAAGCTCTTAATACTTCTTGACTGACTAGCTGAGTGGTCATCTAGCTGTTGCCTGAAAACCTCAAATAAGGAGAAATCCATGACCTCTTGAGGAGCTCATTCTATTTAAAAACACAAAACCCTTACCTGGGATGGTACCTCAATCACTGAACAAATTTTGGTATATGATAGTGATAGAATACTACTGTGCTATAAAGGAATGATGAACAAGGATGATTTCAGAAAGAACTGGAAAGATCTACATGAACTGATGCAGAATGAAATAAGCAGAACCAGGAGAATATTTTACACAGTAACTACAATATTGTGGGGTGATCAAATGTGATAGAATTGCTACTACCAGCTGGGATAATTCTGAGGGGCTTATGAGAAAGAATGCTATCCACTTCTAGAGAAAGAACTGTTGGAGTAGAAATGCAGATAAAAACATATGATTTATCATTTTTATTTGGGTATGTGATTTGAGGTTTTGGTTTTATAAGATTATTCTCTAATAAAAATGAATAATATGGAAATATGTTTTGAGTGATAATACATACATAACCCAGTGGAATTGCTTATCAACTCCAGGAGGCAGGAGGGAAGAAGGGAGGGAGACAAAATGAATCATGTAACTTTGGAAAACTTATGTGTAAACTTGTTATTGGAATAAAAATAAAGATTAAAAAAAAAACAACAACCTCTTACCTTCTGTCTTAGAATCAAAACTAAGTATCAATTCCAAGGCAGAAGAGTGGTAAGGGCTACACAGTTGGGGTTAAGGGACTTGCCCCAAATGTCACAGGCTATATTTGAACACAGGACTTCCTTCTCTAGTCCTGGTACTCTCTCCACTGAGCTACCTATCTGGCCATAGCCCATTCCATTTTGGGACAGATGAAATTGTTAAGAAATTTCTTCCCAGATATCAAGCTTAAAATCAGTGCCTTAACAACTTTTACCCACTACACCTGGTTTCACCCTCTGGGGCCAAGCAGAACAGGTCTAATCCTTCCAACAAATAACAGCATTTCTAAACTAGAACATAGCTATCAGGTTCCAAGGCTCTTTTTTTTTCTCCAGGCTACAATTCCCCATTTCTTCAAGTGACTTCTCATATGGCATGAACTTGAAATTATTCATCTGGGTTTTCCCATTGGATGCTTTACAGTTCATTAATATCCCTCCTAAAATGTTGTCCCTAGAATCAAATCCAATATTCCAAATAAGGTCTGACAAAGAGTGACACTCTTTTATCCCTAGATGAACACAGAAACTTAAAGTCCTCATAAACAAAATGTTATAAACAGCAAGAAAAAGAGATTACATGCTTCTCCCAAAGGTTTCAAGGGGTCTGGTGGGAAAAGCCTTGGTTCCAGCTCCACCTCTCATCTCTGGGGTAACCCTGGACAAAATGACTTGGCTCCCTGGATCTCAGTTTCCTCATCTACAAAGTAAGGTTTGGTTTTCTAATGTTCCTCCCAGGTCTGACATTCTATGCTCTCTCTTCCAAGTTCCTTCCGGCTCTGACACTCTGTTCTTTGACTGTTTACATTTGGCTTCTAATACGGTAATTTAGAAGTTGTGCTACCGCCCACCTGAATCTGTCTAACTGTGCACCTGGGGGCCCAACAATCTGGAGCTGGTATGATTGTGGTCTCTAGTAACAAAAATATCCATTAACACCTTCCTAAGGGAAGGCTGGGTGCGTCATAGGCTCATTGTTAAGGTAAGTTTAAACCCCAAATTAATGAAATGGCAAACAAACACTCGTACTGGCTATAAACTGAACAGCAAAACAGCTAATAATTGTAACTAAAAGAGGGAGGAAGTGAGGAGATTTTCAAGACTTGTCATTTGTTGATAGAAATATTTTTTTATTTCCATAATGCTTTCTGCTTATTAAGACTCTCTCACATCCCTGATCCAGTTTGCTCTTGTAAACTTCCCTTGAGGGAGGCAAAGGAGGTATTATTATTATTTCCATTTTAGAGATGAGGAAACAAAGACTTAGCCTGCATGATACCCAGGCTTTCTTATCCTTCTAGTGCTTCCCACTACATCTTTTTGATTCATGTTAAATACTGATCAATCCAATGAAAATCATTTATCATCTAGTACGTCCGGGGCACTTACTCTGTTAGACAAGAAACTTATATTCTATTGGAGGGAAAACATATACACATTAAGTGTATTCAAAATATGTATTGTGTGTGTGTGTGTATGTGTGTGTGTGTGTGTGTGTGTGTGTGTGTGTGTGTGTGTGTGGAGAGAGCGAGAGCGAGAGCGAGAGCGAGAGCGAGAGCGAGAGCGAGAGAGAGAGAGAGCGCACTAGGCAAGAGCAGAAAAAGAAGGAGGCCTCTTGAAAGAAGCAGAGGTGAGGGAGGAACATATATAAAACATGGCAGCCAGCCAGCACAGAGGCACCAAGATGGAGGATGCAGTAGACACTGGGAGGAACAGCAAGAAGGCCACTTTGCCTGGAACACAGAATACATGAAAGGAGGCAAGAAGCTTGAACAGCTAGGCTCATTGTCAGAATATGATGGGCTTAAATTCCAAAGCAGGTTTTTATCCTAGAGTTGAGAGAGGGCCACTGGAATTTTTTGGACAGGGAAGTGACATGGTTAGACCAGTCTTTGGGAACATTTTTTAGGAACCTGGACAGCTGTGTGGAGGATGGATTAGAAAGGAATTTGAGGAGGGAAACCAGTTAGCAAATTACTGTGACAGACAATGCAGGAATTGAAAAAAAAAATCTAGAAAATGGGAACTGAGACAAATCTCCCCTTAGCAACAAATACTTATTAAGAAATCACTGTATGTCAAACTTTGATATGGAACTCTCTTATGGAACTCAGAAGAATAAGACTCAAAGACATATAATTATAATCCAAAATGGATAGAGGGCTGATTCAGAAAGACCTGGGTTCAAGTCCTGACTGAGACTTATTGGTTCTGTGACCCTGGGCAAGTCACATGCCCTCTTAGTGTCCCCTGACAATTCTCTAACAGCCTCCATTGCCAAGAAGTTGCTTACCTACACTGCTAGTAAGGATTTCCTCAAGAGTTGCCTACATCAATGAATAAGGTATAGGAGGAAAAAAACAATAAAAAAAATGCAACAGAAATACAAAGTACAGGTACTGTATGTGATCTAAGGGTTCAAAAGTAACTATGGTCTCCGAGAATTATGAAGGAAGGCTTCCTAGAAGGACTGGTATTGGAATTGGCCTTTATAGGAGTGACAGGGATTTGATAAATAAAGTAGAAAGGTAGGGTAGTTCCAGCATGGAACTTAAATCCTATGATCCTATGACCTCAGTGATTTTTGTAACCTAAAATCCTTCACATTATTCAATGAGCCCATTAAAAAGACATTAAAAAGTTAAATGACTAAAAAAGGAAAATGATAAATGTTAGAGGGGATGTGAGAAAACTGGAACACTAATGCACTGTTGGTGGAACTGTGAACAAATACAACCATTCTGAAGAGCAATATGGAACCATGCCCAAAGAGCCATAAAATTATGCATATCATTTGACCCAGCAATACCACACTTGAGTCTGTATCACAAAGAGATCAGAGATAGGGGAAAAGGATCTACAAGTACAAAAATATTTTTAGCAGCTCTTTTTATAGCGGCAAAGAATTGGAAACTGAAGGAGTGTCATCAGTTGGGCAATTGTTTAAGTATGGTTATATGGTTATGACGGAAAACTTTTAAGACATAAGAAATGAGGAAGAGGAGTTCAGAAAAACCTGGGAAGGTTTATATGAATTGATACAAAGTGAAGTGAACAGAACCAGAAGAACAGTGTATAGAGTAACAGAAATATTGTATGATGATCTACTGTAAGGGACTAAACTATTGCCAGCAAAACAAAGTTCCAAGATAACCCCCTGGGACTCATACTAAAAAACAGACAGACAAACAAACAAACAAATTCTCCTCAGCCAACAAAGGAACTGTTAGAATCTGATTGCAGATCAAAGCATCAAAGCAAATTAGACTTTTTACTGCCAGCCAGACAGAGGGAGGGAGGGAGAGAGGGAGAAAATCCGAAAGGCAAAATGTCAGAAAACAATTTTCAAAAATTGTTTCTACAATGTAATTGAAAAAAATGTTTAATTTTAAAAAAGGCAGTTAAGCCCTTTGGATTGGATGCTAGAGACAGAACTATAATAAAGGAAGCAATTCCTGCTTGCAAGGAGTTTACATTCTAATAAAAGAGACAAGTCCATCACTAGTATATACAATACAATATAAAGAAGACACTATGGAGCTATTTTAAGTCGTTAAATCTGAAGTGATAAAGGAGGAAAAACACTAGCAGTTGGGGGGCAGTGAGAGAGAGGAAAAATTTTGTTATTCTTCACAGGTAAATAAGAAGGAGGTTTCCAGCACACTGGCTAGACCTTTTATTGAAAATTTATGGAGAGAGAGGGACAAAAATTCATCATTTTGATGAACAACAAAGGGCTATGTGCTGTTAACTAAGGAATAGTGCTGAGCCCATGTAGCCATTGGTTTAGCTTTACTATTAACAGCAACAATGGCTCACATTTCTATGTGCTACAGCTCACAAAGGATCTTCTTCTTCTTTTTTTTAATGAGCTTTTTTAGTTGAAATTCTTTTTACATCACCATAGATTTCCCCAGGATCATTCCCCTTCCCCTTCCCAAGGAACCACACCATATTAAAAAAAATAGTACAAAGACAAAAATTAAAATTAAAAATTAGCATAACTGATCAATACAGCAACAAAAATCTGAAAATATGCACAAAGTACAACAATTGTTGGCATTTCTTCTTTTGAGTCATGATTGTGCTGTATAATTTTGCAACATTTACTTGATTAGAAGGAAGGAGTGGTGTATGCTCTTTCCGTTTAAAATGCTATCATCGTCTATATTGTTTCCTTGGTTTTCCTTACTGCACTTTGCATCAGTTCAAGCAGTTCTTTTGATGATTCTCTATATTCATCATTTCCATTACATTCATGTTCCATAATTCATTTTAGTAGTTTCTGAATGATCTATTGGTCTTTGTTTCTCATTCTTTGGTAGCACAATAATGGGACTAGTTGGGGGAAGAAAAGGATGGGGAACCAGTAGAAGTCTCCAGTGGAAGGTTGGATTTGAGTTGTCTTAAAGGAAGTCAAGAAAGCCAGAAGGCAGAGGTGAGGTGGGAGAGCACTACAGCCACAAAAGCATGGCATAGGCAATGAAAAGGCATGGAAACTGGTGAGGAAGGTCCCATTCAGGTCAATAACAATGTGGCTTGTAGAGTAAGTGTAAGAGAAAGAAGTGCAAGAAGACTAGAAAGATAAAAAGAGACAAGATGTGAATAGATTTGAGAGCCAAAAAGATGATATGATACTTGATCTAGGAGGCAATAGGAAATCACTGGCATTTATTAAATACAGAGGATGCTATGGTCAAACCTGCACTTGAGGAAAATGCTTTCAGCAAAGCAGTAGAGGACTGATTAGAGACCAGAAATACTTAAGGAAGAGCCCTATCATAAGGCTCTTGGTAAAAACCTAGGTATGAGGTGTGGTTCAAGGTGACAACTACATGGGTGAAGAGAAGTAAACATATAAGAGATGGTGGAATGGCAGAAATTACAAGACTTGGCAATAGACTAGGTAGCTATATATGGGGTGAATGCAAGTGAAGGGCTGAGAATGACACTAAGATTTCAAATTTGTTGACTGGAGAGTGGTATCCATTCAAAGGGAAGCTAAGAGGAGAGTTTAGAGGGAAAGAGGTTAAGTTCTAGAGATGCTGAGTTTGATATGTTTAGTTTAAGACATATATAAAGACAGCTGGTGATGCAATACTAAAGTACAGGAGAAAGACTAGGGTTGGAAAGAATGATCTGTATGCAATTTGCATAGAGATGACAAACCTAAAGGAGCTAATGAAATCACCAAGGAAAGGTAGAATGGATGAAAGAGAGCCCAAGACAGAGCCTTGGGAGACCCTGGGTGTAGATATTCACAAAAGGCATTTAAAAGTCTATTTCCTCTATAAGAAGCCCCTTTTTAACTTAGACTTTTTGCTGAAAGTCTTCTATCACAATGGTGGGAATAGACATGCCTAGTACATATCTCTGTTTTTGTCTCATTTGATGTCTGGGTCACTAAACAAGGTTCCCTATCTTGCTTCTCTATTTGTATTCCCAGAGTTTAGCACAATGCTTTCCTTATAGTAAGCATTTTAATGCTTTGTTCATTCATTCATTCATTCATTCATTCATTCATTCTGTTATATTTTTCAAGAAATTGTGAATGATTCAGACATTTGGATTGGTGATATGTTGTTGAAAGAAAGGTTTTAAGGTGATGTTTGCTTTACCAAATCAAATGCAGTCCAGTAGGATCTTGTCTTCTCTCCTTCAATTAACTGTTCAGTAGTAAAGGTGTGGTTTACTGTGGGATATCAGTTGCAAAAGTCTTTTTGTACTCTATTAAGGTCCTCATTAAGGATGATTTCAAGGAGTATGTTGATGATAATTATGGGAATTTTATATCTCCATATAAGATTCAGGATCTTTTTTCATATCTTTGCTCTCTTCCCTTTCTTCAGACACCTTGTGAATCCTCAACAGTATAATACCTCTAGACACACCTGGTCTAATCTGCCTGATTTTCCTGTACTGTCTAGTGACAGCTCTACCTTTTCTAGGTAGAAAAGCCAGCAGATCACCCCTGCTATCCTCCTTACTCTCTTAAATCTTCAGTCTCTGCCTACCTACTGGATACTTCCATAATGTCTATAAATATGTTGATGTCTCTCTCATCCTTAAAAATCCTCACTTTATAGATGCTACTTTGCCTCAAGCTAGCTTTGTATATTTCTCTTCTCCTCAGCCAAAGTCCTTGAAAATCATTTCTAATTGTTGCCCCCACCTTCCTCTCCTCTTATTCTCTTCTGCAATATGGCTTCTGAATTTATCACTCTACTTAGACTACTGTCTCCAATATAGATTTTTTTTAACCCTTATCTTCCATCTTAGAATCAATACTGTGTATTGGTTCCAAGGCAGAAGAGTAGTAAGGGTGGGCAATGGGAGTTAAGGGACTTGCCCAGGGTCACACAGCTGGGATGTGTTTGAGGACAGATATGAACCCAGGACCTCTCATCTCTAGGCTTGGCTCTCAATCCACTGAGCCACTCAGTTGCCCTCTGCTGTCTCCAATATTACAAATAATTGAGTAATTGGCTGGTCCTCGTCTCTCATGACCTCTTTAAACTGCTGACCTGATATTCTCCTCCTGGACACTCTTCTCTAGGAGCTTTTTAACTTGACATCTCTGGCTTCTCCTACATGTATTCTGCTGAATCATCATCACTTATGCAATGTCTTCTACCCACTTGTGTCCCTCAAGGCTCTGTCACAATCCTATTCCTTTTTCCTCTACTCTGTCTCTCTCTGGATGATCTTTTTTATCTCCCATGGGTATAAAGACCTACTTTGTGCTGATGATTCTGAGATCTATTTATCCAGCTCTACTTTATCTCCTGATCTTCAGTTCTGCATAACTAAGTGCTTGTTGGTTATCAGGACTGGATGTCCTATTGTTGTTTCAGTCATGTCCAACTCTTAATGACCTTATTTGGGGTTTACTTGCAAAGACAATGGAGTGGTTTGCCATTTCCTTCTCCAGATCATTTTAGAGATGAAGAACTGAGGCAAACAGGATTAAGTGATTTACCCAGGGTCACACAGCTAGTAAGTGTCTGAGGGTGGATTTGAATTCAGATCCTACTGACCTCAGGTCTGGTACTCTATCTACTGAGCCATCTCACTGCCTTTGGACATTCCACATGCATCTCAAATTCAATTTCTAAAATACAATTTACTATCTTTTCCTCACTCACTCTATCCCTTTTCTGAACATCTTTATTACTATTGAGGGCATCACCATCCTTCTGGTCACCTAGGTTTGAACCTTCAGTATTATTATTTTCAACACCTTTCTTATCTCTCATAATATTGTGATTAATTTTTCTAAAATCAATGTCTATCAACGAATAAGCTACTATGTTCCAGACCCTATGAAACAGAGATATGCATGTCTCAAACTAAACATAGTATGCAAATATCTCCTTTCCACTCATCCAGCCACCAATTTTATTCAGGCTCTCATCACCTCTTGCCTTAACTACTGTGACAGGCTTTTAATGAGTCTTCCTGCCTCAAGTCACTCTTCACTTTAGTTCCAATTCATTCTCTACTTTAATGGGAAGGTGATTTTCCTGAAGTGTAGATCTAATCATGCCACCCTCTGCTCAATAAACTCTAATGGGCTAGTGGCTCCTTCGACTCCCAAGACTAAATCTAATGTGCTTTTGGGGAATTTAAAGCTCTCCATAATCTGGCTCCTTCATACCTTTCCAGTTTTCTTACATTGTATTTTCCTCTACACATTGTAAGATCCTGCCACATTTTTCCTTGCACTCAACCTATTACCTCCACTTCGCTTATGTAATGGTTGTACCCCATGTCTGGAATTCCCTCCCTCCCAATCTCTGACTCTTCCAAGCAAGGGCTGTTTTTTGCCTTTCTTGGTAACTTCAGTGCTTAGCACATCACATTGTTATTAATCAATGCTTGTTGACTGGCTAACTAACTAAACTGGTGTTGCTTTTGGTCACTGTAGCTTTCTGCTTGACAATTAAGCCCCATTTTTGTTGGCTAAGGCATTTTTAGATTTTCATGGTCTCCTTAGGATGGCAACTGATTTATATTAAACTTTTTAATAAAATAATTATTCTTAATATTAATGTATTTTTGACTATCCATTGCCCAATAGCTCAGGACTGACTTCCTTCGATCACCCACCATATCTTTTTTATTCTTCTAGTTTTATATTAGTTTTGATTTTTCAAACCAATGTTCTTTCTTACTTACACAATTGATGCAGGAATGATATCCATAACAGTAAGGAATCTCTACTGGTTTTAAGATATAACTAAAGAAAGAAGGAAGATGGAATTAAATGAAAGGGTGATTCATGAGTACTCCTTGGTGAGGCAAAAAAATTGCAGTGTTAGTTTTGTTATATGCTCCAAAGCAGCAGGAAATATCATTTCATAAGGGCATTTTAATTCTTGTACTGATGAAACTGTATCTTTTTTTTAAACCAATTACAAGTAATAACAAATTTCCACATAAATTTTCCCAAGTTATATGACTGAACTTTCTCTCCCTCTCTTCGCCCCTCCCCTTACCACTCCTGGTGTTGGCAGCTGATTTGATCTGGGTTATACATGTATTATCATGTAAAACATATTAACAAAGTTGTATCTTTTAAAAGATCCCCTCATGAAAAGTGTGCAGCTAAAATGCATCAATATTAGCTATGAAGATCTATAATCCTCTACCTTACATAGTCCTGTACTTTAATACTTGGGGGCCTTCAAAACAAAGGTGAAAACAGAAGAAATTTCCTAGAATACAAGGGTTTAGAAGGAGAGAGGTTAAAGACCTGCAGACCACTGGGTCTGCAGACCTCAAGCTCCTGCACACAAATACTTTGAGAAATGAATGAGAAGGTAAGCACCTAGAACAGAGGTCGGCAACCTTTTTGGCCCTAAGAGCCATAAATGCCACCTTTTTTAAAATGTAATTTCGTGAGAGCCGTGCAGTGCTCACAGTGCCACTCCTGTAACAGCGCCTGAAAAAAATTTGACTTTATGGCTCCTGCAGAAAGAGCCATATCTGGCCCTCAAAAGAGCCAGATATGGCTCGAGAGCCATATGTTGCCGACCTCTGATCTAGAACATTACAAAAAATGAAGGGATGAAGGGAAGAATGAAAAAGCATTCAATAAGCGATTGCTCAAGTTCAGCCCCACAGCAATGGGGATACAAATATAGGCAATTAGATAATTGAGGCCTTCAAGGATTTATATTCTAAGGGGATACAGACAAACATCCAGAGGCACAGGTGACCAGGAAAGAGGCCAAAAGGACAGCAAAGGGATTGGAGCCATAGACTATCTGATATGAATGGTATCAAATGGTACCAACACATGCCAAGTGACATTGCCACTAAGAGCAGGAATGACTTGAGGGGACAGGATCATCCCCAGACCCCTTATTCTGGGGTTTACAAATTTTTCCCTGGGAATTTCTCTTTGCATAATTTAAAACACCATATACAGTATTTGCTTTTCTTAAAAAACAAATCAAAACATAATATTTGGACAATGTACAGATGGTAACGCATGTATCCTGTGCTGCTACAAGCTGAGTGTCTATGGCTGATACTCATGAATAAAACATAATGTTATTTCTGAAGCTTGACTCTCCAGGGGCTTATAAAAGTTGCTTTCTTCAAACAATATCAAATAGTCCTTTCAAGTTTCAAGATTTATCAGACTAAACAACGTTTTTCTTGTTTAATCCTCATTATATGCCCTAAATTCCAGCCAATGCTTCCTACCCACCTCCTCCTTCTCAACTGGATATTCTTCTTGCCTTGGTGCATGTGGGTGTCCCCTTCCTCAGAGAAGCCCCCCTTAATAACCACAGCAGAAAACAAGTTCTCCTCCTCTATTCTGGGGGTGGTGGTGCTTTGCTTGTACTTTTATTTCACTCAGGTGTTAAGTGAATCAGAATTTGTAGATTTCCAAAGAAGAAGCAAACCACTCCAGTATCTTTACCAAGAAAATGACTGAACAAGGGGCAGTTAAATAGCTTAGCAGTATAAGAGCCAGGCCTACAGTTGGAAGGTTCAAATTTGATGTCAGGTACTTCCTAGCTGTGTGAATAATGACCCTGGGCAAGTCACTTAACTCCCATTGCCTAGTCCTCACAGTTCTTCTGTCTTGGAACCAACATACAGTATTAATTCTAAGATGGAAGGGGAGGGAAAGGAACAGAGGGAAGGGAAGGGGAAGAGAAGGGGAAGGGAGGAAGGAAAGGGAGTGGGGAGGAGAGGGAAGGGGAGCAGAGGGAGGGAAAGAAATACCTGAACAACAATAACATTATTCCCAGTACCACTTCCCACTGCCTCAAATTACCAGGGCAATGCCTTTCTGACCCAGTGTACATACACACTTTGTGCCTAATAAATGTTGCTGGATTCAATTGAAAATGTGATAGTGTTTTTTTTAACCTCTCACCTTCCATCTTAGAATCAATACTGTGTATTGGTTCTAAGGAAGAAGAGTGGTAAGGGCTAGGCAATGGGGGTTAAGTGACTTGCCCAGGGTTCACACAGCTAGGGAGTGTCCGAGGCCAGATTTGAACCCAGGATTTCCTGTCTCTGGGCCTGACTCTCAATCCACTGAGCCACCCAGTTGCCCCCTAAATGTGATAGTTATGATAACATGCCTGACACATGTCCCAAGCATGTCCTCAAAGGTTATCCTCTGAATTCTTAAAAAGAGAGTGAGGTGGAAGAGAAAGAGGGAAAAGGACAGAAGAGGAGAGAAAAGGGAGAGAAGAGAGGGAAGGGGAAGAGAAAGGGAAAAAGAGAGAAGAAAGAGAGGGAGACAAATCTTGAATGTCTCTATTTCTCTGCAAGGACTCTATAGAATGCTACTCATACCAAAAGCTTATACTCGGTGTTTTCGGGTTTGCAAAATGCTTGAGACAGGCAATTTAAACAGCTAGGAAATATAGCTCTTCTCTATTTCTTTTTCCAATTGTCAAACACTGTTGCCTCCTGTGGGTGTCACAACATCTCTAACCTTGATAATGCCTCATTCTGACAAAATAGCTTTGGTTCAGCACTAGTGTTATTAATGGAGATCTACCCAGCTCCAGGGAATAACATTCAGCAGTACCTGGACCTAGCAGAGGGGCTGTACAACCAATAGATAGACTACTTGCCAAGCTGATATTTGCCCAACTACTGCCTGCCTTTACTAGGTCACCTCTGAGAATCCGAGGAATAGACTACTAGAGCAAAAGCCTGGGTTCAAACATTGTCTGTTCAAACATCTCCTTCCTTCCTAGGTATCTTAGGAAAAGGGTGATAAATTTTCTTTGGGCCTCACCTTCTTCATCTCTCAAATAAGGAGAATGAACAAAGTGATTCTCTAAGGGCTCTGCCAACTTGAACTATTTAACTGAGTAAGCTAGCCAAGTGTTTCCTCTTTAATTTCAATAAACTTTGCATAGAGCAAGTCTAGTGTTTCAGTATCCCAAAGCCAACCTGTCAGAGATCTGAATGAGGTAGCAGAAAAATCCTCAGACTTGAAGACCAGTGTTCCAGTTCTGATAAGGCAAGTAGTAGCTGTGTGATTCTGATCTGTTCTCTTCCTTTTGTAAGGTGAGGGAGCTGTACTAGACCAATTAGTCAAGAAGTGTTTTACAAAGGGCCTATTATGTGCTAGGTATACTGTGTATACAGAGGCAAGGATAAGCCAGGCTATACCCTCAAGGGTCGTACATTCTACTAAAAGCTAGATATTCTTAAAAGATCTATAAATAATTCTGAATGTCTATATTCATGTGGCTATATGATCACTTGAAAAAAATGAAAAAAAAAACCATAAAAGGGCTTAATCTCTTGGAAATTCTCTAATAATTTGCCTTGAGTAAGTCTCTTCCTCTCTCTGTACCTCAGTTTCTGTCACTGTTAAAGGGGCCTGGGTGAGTGTGTAGGCTAGAGAATTGGAGTAAAGAAAGCTCCCTGCAGATCACATGCTGACCCCACCTATGTGTTAGATTAAAATTAATAACTTCAGGTACTTATTTTCATAGAGTTTATTAATCACTTGAAATAGAGAAAGCAGATAGGCATAGATTTAAAGTCTCTTGTCTACTATAAGTCTGACCATGTGCCTCTCCACATAGCTCTCTCCCTCAGTCATGGTCCTTCCCCACCACCTCCAAGGGAATAGAGACCCTGGACATGTCTTGCCCCACACCTTTCTCTTGAACATGGACCCATAATCTTTATTTCCAGGTCATGTTTTTATAATCTTATCCGAGAGGAGAGAGGATTTTCCATGGGGACCTCTGGGCAGTTTTATATTTGTAACTCTTTAGCCTACTCTACCCTTCCACCAGAAATCTAGATTTTTGGTGACATTTTAGACCCCAAAGGTCTTTATCAGCAGTACAGAGGTTTTTCTGGGCTCTCCTGACAAATTTTGGAACGATGGCAATAATAGACTCTGTTAGAAATATTTCAGTTGAAGTTGAAAGACTGGCTAGATTTGGAGAACTTGTGACAAATATCCATGAGCTTCAAAGATTTTTAAATGACACACAGCAAGTGGTTATAGAGACTTATGTGAATCCTAATGATAGCTGGTGGAACCTCTCATGGCTGCAAGGAACAGGTTTGTTTGCAATTGTCATAAAATGGGCTCTTATGATTTGGGGGATTTTGGTACTTCTTAGAATTTGCATTAGCTTTTGTACTACTATTTTTAAAAAAGTTGCTACCTGGTCAAAAAATCATGCACACTTAACACTGTGGATCATGGCCAAGTTAAAAAAGAAATAGAACTCTTTTTTGAGTGAGAAATCTTTGTGTTGTGCCTCTGCTTGGCTGGCACACTGTCACATGTAATATGAATTATGAATTTATTATTTTATTATTATTGTTTTTCTTTATATTTGCAATAGGACATTTGATTTTTTTCCTTTTTCTTATTTTTTTATACTTGAAGTACATGGAATCAATATTAATGTTTTTGATTTTGAAGAATAAGTTTACAATATTAGCCCCAATATCAATACATACCCAAAAGTTGTTAAGTATTATGGGACTTTTACTAATAATTGTGTCTCATTTCAGAAGAAGGGATCACAAAAGAGCCACTACTCAGTGCCAGGATGCACAAGGTCAAGGAGACCAATAATCCCTGTGGAATTGATGAGAATCTGTGCCAAGACAGAGGACTTGTTTTGGAGGTTCAAGAAAGTGACTATTTGACAACTTCAGAGGCAGAACTCCTTAGTTTGGCTTTCATTTTGGCTCTACTATCACTGAGAGTGAAGGTAAAATCAGACCAGGGAATCATACTTCCCCTTTACCTCAAAATCTAATCCCTTCTCTTTTACAGTATGATACTTTCTGTAGTCCTGACTGCTGCTGAGTAAAATTGCTACTATTGTCTTACAGGCTTGTGGGACATAAATCACTTAAATTGGGCCTTGCTGGTGATTCAAGGACCTGTTACAAGTTTATTCTTTTTTTTTTACTCAGAATTTTATACACATAAAATTTTTATTTTTTTATTTTTTATTTTTATTTTATCAAGAATTTAATTTTTGCTCTTTTATTTGGGATTTGGGGGGGGGGTTATTGGTTTTCTTTTGACAATTGATTCATATACCTCATAACTCAGCCATGTATCCCAGGATGATTCTGGTGTTGGTAAACACCATCATGGGGGGTGGAGGGGAGAGTGTATTGTATATTTATCCTAAAATCCTAGGTTTAAAATCTTTTGGAGAAATTATAGGAAAAGAAACTTGCCAACACCCTGAATCAACGAAGTGGATCTTTTGGAGAAGGTGCCATAAGGATGCTTGTGGAAACCACATATTGCCTCAAAAGATCCAGAATGAACTTTGGAATATAATGAACTGAACTGAAGGGGATTGAACATACTTATTCTGAATGTAAACTCTTATGCCAAAGGGGAATGCCCCTAACTAGTGTTTTGTCAATGCATCTATCAATCATATTTTGTTTTCTTTCTCCTTTCTTTCCCTCTTATCCCCAGATTGTTATAATTTCCCCTTTTGCAATATGTGATGCACCTCTAGTTAGGCATATAACTCTGGGACATTTCAACATGCTTGTCTTCCAATAAAATCACAGAGGAGATTATGAAGATAGAATCTGCTCCTCCCCACAACTCGTCCCCACCTTGCTGCATGGCTGGATGTCACATGAACGCTCCAAACAAGTCACAGGTGAAGAGCCCCAGGAACAAGACCTGGAACTAAAGGTTACAGGTCTGGGTTCAAGAGAAAGGA
The DNA here is from genome assembly GCF_016433145.1 of Gracilinanus agilis. Lineage (NCBI taxonomy): Eukaryota > Metazoa > Chordata > Mammalia > Didelphimorphia > Didelphidae > Gracilinanus > Gracilinanus agilis. The sequence goes on along the minus strand of NC_058133.1, from coordinate 28,270,363 downwards.
TAAAGGTGTGGGGTGAGACATGCCCAAGGTCTCATTCCCTTGGAGGCGGTGAGGAAGGACCATAGCTGAGTGAGACAGCCATGTGGAGAGACATAGTCAGATTTAGAGTAGACAAGAGACTTTAAATCTATGCCTATCTACTTTCTTTATTTCAAGTGATTGTTAATAAACTCTATGGAAATAAGTACCTGGAGTTATTAATTTGAATCTAACATGTATCCTTTTTCATTTTTATTTATTTTGTTATCTGTTTCCCAATTCTATTTTTCCTCTGTTTCCAGCATCACTGGGCAGCCTATTGGACACTTCTGGACTAGGTAATGTTTAAGGTCCCCACTGTCTCTGGAACTCAGATCCTACCACCCCCAATGACTGCATTAGCCTTAATCTCACTTTATCCCAAGGCTAAAGTTTCACTTCTCATTAGAAAGATTCTATTTTTTTCCTCCATAATTCAAATGGGGCATTTTTTTTAACACTTATGTGCTAGAAAGTCACAAAGCTTTAATTTGCTGCAGGTTGAAGCAAGCTTATTAAGAATGTTAGTTACCAAGTGCCCATGGTAACCTGCCTGGACTAGCCTGCTGCCACATTCTTGTAGCAAGGTTAAATAGCAGTTTAGTCACAAAAAAAAAAAAAAGGCCACTATTAAGACAGAAGTGGCCCTGGCAGAGGAAGAGTCCCAGGACCAATTATCTAACAGTTGCCCATTTTCCTTCCAACATGTTGATGTGACCTTGCTTTAATTGTGCAGTTTTTGAATTTTATTGATGACCTCTGGTAACAGTGAAAAATGTAAGGATTCATCACTAAGCTTGTAGACTGGGTACAAATACAGACTTTGGAGGTTAACTTGCTATATAATCCTGAGCAAGTCACTAAAACTCTCCAGCCTCGGTTTCTTAATTTGTCAAAGTAAATCCGTGTACTACCAAGGCATAAGGTATTGTGTTATTGGACATTGTGGGCCTTTGAACTACGTTTCCCAAGAGCCCACTGGATTCTTGTTGTTAGGCTCTGATGTAGACAGGGGGATAAAATTGAGGGGTCTGACATGGCTAGGGTCTATTCCTTCCAATGGTCGCTTGGAGCTGGGAACTCGGGCTGTTTGAACAGACAGATTAGCCATAGGCATGTGGTTTTATTTTGTTATCTTTTTATTCCTTTACTTCTAGTGATAATAAAGCTTACAAAAATGCAATATTTTTAAAGTTATTGTTTTATATTTATTTTACTTTTTTATAGTATTATTAGGGAAATGTGCAGTAAGCCTAAAAGTAATAAAGAAATGTGAAGCTGGATTTAGCCACCTGACAACAAAAGCTGTGCCCAAGAGGAAAGGGCTACTTTGGGAGAAAACTTCTTTTCACTGTTGGACCTACATTCATTCTCCTAAGTACTCACGGGAAGCTGAACTCTGTATAAAGTATATAGAGCAATTAAGTTTCGCTAAGACACAGTTCATACCCTTCTGAAGTTCATCATTTGGCGGGAAAGAAGATACTAAGGCCATAACTAGAGCGGGGTAATTAGGGTTCTATATCAGAAAGTTGAAATTTAGAGGGTGTTGATAGCACCCACACTCCTTCAGCAACAAGGAAACCACTGGGCTCCACATCAATAACAGAAAGAGTTAGAAGAAGCTTCCAAATGGCAGTTGCTCCCAAAGGTTATTACTTTAAGGTTATAAAGTCCTTTATTGATCACTTAGAGCCCTTCACAACCTGGATTGAACCTCCAGGTCCATTCCAGTCTTAATATTTCCTTCCAAATACAGTCCAGCCAAGTCTAATTGGCCTTCTGACTGTTCTTCCTGTGCAACATTTCATCTCCCATTCCCAAGCATTTACATGATTGTCCCTCTTGCCTGGCATCCTCTTCTTTCTCACCTCTAGCTTTTTATCACCTCTATTTTCTTTTTGAGGCTCACTCAGCTTTTCCTTCTACATGAGGTCTTTCCTAATCTCCCCAAATGTCAGTGACTACTCCAGTCCCTAGTTCCCAATCCCCAGCTATTACCTTGTAGCTAGCTGGTATATATTTACATAGGCACTTGTCCCACCCCAAGCTAGTTTCGAAGGCCTATCCAATGCTATTCAAGATTCCCCATTCCCACATGGGCTGCATTTTCTGCTTCTGACCCGTTTGACTACCATTACAAGACGGCTCAAATAGGCTACTGTGATTGAGGATGGGGAGGTTTGTTCCTATTGTTCCCCCAACAAAATGGACATAATCTTCTCAATGAGTTCTCCCTTCACAAGTATAGATCACAACCCTTCTAAATCAAGGAGGTTCTTGTCCATGTCTTTCTGTAAAATCTATGACAGAGAACCTGTAAAATCTATGCCAGAGACTAGGGGTCTTTCTCTCTCAAGCCTTTGCCTATTCCTAGGAAATACAATGCAGAACTAAGGCTCAATGCACAGCCAGCTCCTCTTTTCTGCTTTTGCATGTCTTCAATGAGAAGGGTCTAGGTCTGTGGCCACTTCTAGTATCTACGTTAAAACCAGTCACTTAAGAGTAGCTAGGTGGCTCAGTGGACTAAGAGCCAGGCCTAGAGATGGGAGGTTTGGGTTTTAATTCTGGCCCCAGACACTTCCTAGAAGTCACTTAATCCCTACTACCTAGCCCTTACTGCTTTTCTGCTTTGGAATCAAGATATAATATTGTTTATAAGACAGAAGGTCCAGAGATGATAAGTGACTTGCTTTAGGTAACAACAATAAGTGGTACAACTGGGCTTTGAACCAAGGCTTTCTCATGTCAAAGACATCCCTTTTTTGTACCATATCAAGTTATCTTTGACCTTTATAGCAGGAGGATCACGGGGAAATCATTTAACTTCTTAGTGCCTCATTTTCCTCACTTGTAAAATTGGAAGAAGATTACCTGGAGATCAAATTAGTAAAGTGCTTTTCTAGCACTTTAAGCTATTCTTATCACTCTCATCATCTTGTGGGGGTAGAATTAAAATTACAAATTGGAAATTTCTATCAGTCTCTATGCTTTCCATGGCTCTCCTATACCCATCTAGCTAGTTCTTATCTTCCTGTCTTCTACATTACTGTAGTCTGGGGCAGTGGACTCAGAAAGTCCCCTAAAATTCTGCTTTGCCTCTTAAGACCTGTCTAAGTACATGTCATGTGACCTCTTTGCAATTCACTACCCCTGCTCCAACTTAATTTTCCTCCTATTTCAGTCTCAATCCAAAGTCATCCATTTCAACTTTGGAAACCCTCATCCACTTTGCCTACTGCTACTTTTCTCTTGCCAGACTTCAGTCCTGAGTCCCTCTCACTATCTGCCTCTCCCCCTGCTCCCTCACAAGCCAATGAATGCAAGGTTGTGCTGAATGAGTGCATTACAAATTCAAGCTATCCAATTTCATTTGGGTCCTCTCTTCAACAAGGCTGCCTCCTTCCATTGCTCTCATTACAAATGTTCTTTTTCTTTCCCAAACTTCCCACACCTTGCCCTACTCCCAATCTCTTAATTTACTGAGAAAACTGGTTACATTTAACATGAATTCTCTTTGCACAAAATAAGGGATGAATAAATAAATGCCTAATTCTTTCATTTTCCCCTTCTCTTTCTCTTCACCCCAAACACTTGATATTGCCTGCCATTCTCTTTTCACCCAATCTCTGACAATGAAGTGCCCCATACATTCTTGATCCCGCCTTTTTCTAACTCTAGCAGATTGCCTTCAAATTATCCCTACTCTAACCTTTAACCTTTCTGCCAACTGATTCCTACCCTACTGCCTTCCAATAATATGCTCAAATCTTTCCTATCCTTAAGAACCTTAATCTGATTGAAGTATCTCCTCATATAACCATCCTATACTTCTCCCTTTCTCAGACAAACTCCTAGAAAAAGCATGCTGGTTGCCACCACTTCTTCCTCAACTCTTTGCAATCTGGCTTCCAGCCAGGACACTCAATTGAAAATGCTTTCAGAAGCAGCAAGATGGGGTAGTAGATAGAGAACTGGGCTTGGAGACAGTTGGCCAGGAATTTAAATTGAATACTTAACTTGCTATGTGAAATTGGGCAAATCATTTAACCTCTCTGCCTCAGTTTCCTCAACTATAAAATGTGGTTAATAATAGCATCTACCTCCAGGGGTTGTGGTAAATGATCAAATGTGATAATATTTGTAAAATTCTTAGCAAAGTGTCTGACACAAAATAGACACTTAAACAATATTTATTCCTTTCCCCTGACCTTCCCTTCCCCAGAGTTATAAATGATCTCTTAATTCCCAGTCCTTATCCTTCTTGATCTGTGTGATCACTCTTTCCTCCTACATACTCTCTGTATTCTGAGTTTTAATGACCCAACTCACTTGGTTCTTCACCTGTCTTATTGCTATTTCTCAGTCTCCTTTGTTGGGTTATCTAAAGTTCACTCTTCTTTCACACTTTCTGGATCACCCAATCAACTGTCCTGGGTTTAATTATCATCTTCATGCAGTTAACTCTCATTATAGTTACATAGTGACATATGTACATATATCTGTGCAAATGCCTCATATACTATCTACATATAAATACATATGCATGCCTAACACAAACACTATGTATATACACACATATATATGTATGTGGGCTTATTTGCAGGGATTTCCAGTCCCAGTCTCTCCCTGAGCTTTAATACTATACCAACTGCCTCCTGGACATTTCAAATGGGATATCCTGGAGACGTCTTAAACTCAACAAATCCAAAATGAAGGTTTAGCAACTTATTCTCCAAGTCCTTGGTTCTTCTAAAATTCTATATTTATGTTAAAGGTATCACTATCCTCCCAGTCTATTATACTAACAACTCTGACATTATCCTCAACCTCACCTCACAGACCCAATCAATAGGCAAAGCCTGCCATTTCTGCCTCTACAACATCTCTCTTATTTAAGCACTTCTCTCACATGGCTACATCTTAGTTTAGCTCCTCATTACCTGTTGCTGAAGTAAATGCAATTCGAACCTAACTGGTCTCCCGGCTTTCAGGCTATTTTACAAAGCTGCCAAAATCATTTTCCTTCATCTCAAATCTGACTGGTTCACTTCCCTACTACAGGATTTTTCTCTCTTCTAGGATAAAATATAAACTTTAATATTTCACTCTTAAAGCTTTTCCCAGTCTGGCTTCACCCTCTCTTTCCAGCCTTTTTGAACATTAGTCCTCATCTTATACTCTGCAATGCAGTCCAACTAGCCTTTTCTTTCTTCCTCACCTGCCATCTATAGGCCTTTACGTTGGCAGCCCCCAAGCCTGGAATTCCTTTCTAGCTACCTTAAAGAGTACCTTTCTTCTGTGGAAGCCTTACTTTCTACTCTTGGAACCCTTAGCTCCCTTCCAGGTTGAGTTTAAGAACCACCTCCCTCCAAAAAAGACTTGTACCAAAATATTTATAGCCACACTCTGTGGTGGCAAAAAATTGGAAAATGAAGGGATGTCCTCTGATTGGGGAATGGCTGAACAAATTATGGTATCTGTTGGTGATGGAATACTATTGTGCTAAAAGAAATAATGAACTAAAGGAATTCCATATAAACTGGGACAATCTTCAGGAACTGATTCAGAATCAAAGGAGGAGAACCAGGAGAACCTTATACACAGAGAGGATACACTGTGGCACAATGTAATGGGCTTCTCTACTAGCAGCAATTCAATAATCCCAAGACAATTCTGAGGGACTTATGAGAAAGAACACTATCCACATCCAGAGAAAGAACTGTGGGAATAGAAACACAGAAGAAAAACAACTGCTTGATCACATGGTTAGGTGGGGACATGATTGGGGATGTCAACTCTAAACAATCACCCTAATGCAAATATTAATAATATGGAAATAGGTCTTGATCAATGACATGTAAAACCCAGTGGAATTGCTCACTGGCTACAGGAAGGGGGAGAGGTAGGAGGGGAAGGAAGGAACATGAATCATGTAACCATGGAAAAATATTCTAAATCAATCAATTAAATACAATTTTTCAAATTAAAAAAAAAAAAAAAAAAGAACCACCTCCTTCCAAATCACTGTATATTTACTTTGTCTAGATTCTGAGGCCACATGGTTGGTTAGTGAGCTAAAGAGATAGAACTAGAACCTGGTTTTCCTCGTAAAAATCACTGTAATTCCTATTAGTCTAATGTTTTAAGTTCCCCCTTAGTGATCTCTGTTTAACTTCACTGTTATGAATGCTTCTCAGTTTGCCCAGTCTTTTTGACTACATCCTTATTTCGAAGGTTGAATGATGAGATTCCTTTAAAAGTCACTAACCAACATAATACAGAGTATGAGTGCTTGACTTGGCATTCCAAGATGTGGATTCAAACGCTTGCTTTTACAGTTATTGGCTGACAAAAAATAAAGTAAGAGACTGGTTCTCGGGCCTTGGTTTAGTCTTCATTTCCTAATATGCTGATTATAAAATTAAGACTGTAAAATGTTGCAGAAATGGGCTCTAGTAATAGCATATTCTCCAATTAAGGCCTATAATGTCCAAGAAAGGAATCAAGATGGAAACACAGGTCTGGTACATTTTTTATTCATCCTTTTCCAGACTGGAGGCTTAAAGGAAGCAAAAAAAAAAAAAAAAAAAAAAAAAAAAAAAGGAAGATTTCCTTTTATTTTAGGTCCATCTTGGGACTCAAGAAGACATAAGCAATATATTATCACATAAGCAACTATGTGATTATGGTTATTTTTCAAGGATAGGATGAAAGAACATTTGTATACTTTTGAAGTCAAGGAAGAAGTGGTGGAATGGCATTGTGAAAGATTTACAAAACAGTCCTGAAACCTCTCAGAATAACCAAGCTTTCAAGGGCTAGCAAGTGAGTCCACAATGTTCTCTTGGGAAATTGCCACTTCCCAGAAGGGAATATGATTCTCTATGAACTATTTAACAATTTAAAATCTAAGGCCGGATCTATACTTTTGCAACCTATCACCTAGCCTACTTTAAAAACTATGAATAAAGAAAAAGAAAAAGAAAGGTATGTGTGTGGGGAAAAGAGCCGGAAAACAACTTTCATCCTGGGAAAATAGTTTTTTGTTCTTCTTCTTTAAAAAACAAAAACAAAAACAAAAACAAAAACAAAAAAAACAAAAAACAAAAAACAGGCCCTGCAGAGCCAAAACCTCTCTTGAAAGGTATTCAGCCCTTGGTGTGCAATGGGTGAAAGGAAGCTGCCGGGCGGAGGGTGTGCAAGCTCTCAAGCCCCAGTGCAGATTCTCGCTCCCCACCAAGTGTTGCTGAGATAATTCCTGCTGACAGCTTTAGTCAAGGTTCAGTTCACTTTTTCTGCTCTTTTTCTCTGGTTAGAAGTTCAGCTGGGCCCATGGGAAGCCCCACCCCTCACACCTGTTCAGTTTCTTCGTGTTACCCAGGGCCAGTATGGACATGTCACTTCAAATTAGCATTGTGCCAGGGCGCTAACTGTGACAATTACTTATCACAGGTTTCACTTTTTAAAAAGAAGAAGAAAAAAAAGTTTCTAATTCAACCACAAGAACAGTGTCACAGTCCGGAATTTAAACCTGTTACGGCAGGTTGTAGGAAAAACAGCTTGGGAGCTCCAGAGGAGGTTCCCATGGTAGAACTGGAGCTAAGGCACACACTCGGAGGCTGGCCATTTCCTTTAAAGTGAAAAAAGGAAAGGTTGCCCACCCAGCAAGTGATTCTTTGAAACATTCCATGAAATGAGTCTGTCTTGCCTGAGTTTCTTATGCCTAAAGATCCAGTTCAGCCTGTGTTTTTTGTGCTTCATTTCATTATGGTTAATTAAAGAGGCAATCTGGCATAGTGGCTAGAAAGGTAGCTAGATCTGAGTTCTAGTCCTGCCTCAGACACATACTGGTTGTATGTTTTAAGGAAAGTCATTGAAGCTCTCCAAGGCCTTTGAATGACTTTCTTTACTAGGTAGTGTCCCATAGCAATGAAGAGGCAGGATAGGTGCAAAAACTATTAAATAATGAACTTGGGCTGGCTACAGCAAGGCTAGGCCAATGACTGTTCCAAAATAGAAAAGAGCATCTGAGATAGACTCCCTTCCTAAACTTTTCAGAAATAGCTAAATTGTTTTTTTAATGAGAGGAGGCTTGGAAGCTCTGCAGAAGCATCTCTGAGGTGCTCAGTAGACTAAGGACTCTACTTCTCTGGTATAAACTGAGCCATGGTGTGTATAATCTACAGCACCTGAGAGCACAATTGTTGGCATCAGAGACTGTAGTTTGCTAATTATGGCCCTACAGTTAATGAGTTTGTCTGGAGAATTACAAGTAGGTATGTCCCTCTCCTCTATATGAACTGGATCCCAGGGCTGTCCTGAAGGAGGGGCTGCAGGCCTTGGCACTCCTTAGATTCTGTGACATTTACCTCTTCAAGAGAATGATGCACCAGAAAACAGGCAAGTATGTCCAGGGTACCCTAAAGTGCAACTTCAGGACTACTACCAGCTATTTTCTTCAGTGTGGCCAGGCCATTAGTGACCAATAACAGATGTTGTTAGTCACATGTTAATAAGCTCCCAGAGACTTGTCAGAATCCTCTCTGGGTCAGAATCTCTGAAGAATGGCTTGGCCCAACATACACAGAATCTACCAAAACGAAAAACAATAAACAGGCCTTTGGAAAACCAGCTTTTCTGGGTACAAAACAAGGAACTTCAAAGGAAGCTGAAAGGCTTGAGGATTGTTAATCTTTCTCATGTCAAAATTAAACATACATGAAGTATTAATAGGCCTCTCATACTAGTTATCTTAAAATCTGCTCCCCTCTTGCTTCTATTGTGTAGCAGATCACTCAAAAAAAATAAAAATAAATAAAGTAACTGTTACCTTCTATCTTAGAATCAATACTAAGTACCAGTTCCAAGGCAAAAGAGTAGTAAGGGCCAGGCAATTAGGGTTAAGTGACTTCCCAGGGTCACACAGCTAGGAAGTATCTATGGCTAAATCTGTGGCTAAATTTAAAACCAGGACCTCCTATCTCCAGGCCTGGTGTTCTATCCAATGAGCAACCTAGCTACCTCAAAATTAAACAGACCTTGGGGCAGCTAGGTAGCTCAGTGGATTGAGAGCCAGGCCTAGAGACGGGAGGTCCTAGGTTCAAATCCGGCCTCAGACACTTCCCAGCTGTGTGACCCTGGGCAAGTCACTTGACCCCCATTGCCTACCCTTACCACTCTTCCACCTATAAGTCAATACACAGAAGTTAAGGGTTTAAAAAAGAAAAACAACAACAACAACAAAAAATTAAACAGACCTTGCCCTCAACGGGCTTATATTTTATAGAGTAACTAAAAAACAAAACAAAACAAAAAACCGTGCTTTCTGCCTTAGAAACAACTCTAAGGCAGAAAAGCAAGGCTAGGCATATAAGGTTAAGGGTCACACAGTCAGGAAGTGTCTGAGGCCAGATATGAACCCAGGTCCTCCTGACTGCAGGCCTATAGCCAGTCACTCTTGTGCTGGGTAAACAAAAGCTCTGGCTGAACAAATGGGGGGCTTAGTAGGCATCAGAAAGCACTGAAAACCCAATAGGGAAGAAGATCAAATCCCTCTTGTTAGTGAATACCATGCCCTCCATGCTCTAGGACAACGGTCGGCAACCTTTTTGGCTATAAACGCCTGCGAAAGGAGGAGGATGGAGGTGGAAGGCGCTGGAATAAGGGGGGGGGGGGCTGAAGGGCCCCCTGGGGCACATCCTGGGGCTCTGCCCAGACTGGCAGTTGGGAGGTGGAGCCAGATATGGCCATACTTTGCTGACCCCTGCTTTAGGAGCTCCCTCCTATACTGGTGATCACTGCACAAGTTACTTACAGTTATGCAAGAATCCATCATGGCATATTTTGTTTTTACAAAGAATATCAACCAGCCATTGGGCTCATGATTAGCCTATAGTGAAATGACATTTCTATCCCAACTAAGATGCAACCATTTGACTAGCAAACCCTGGACCTTGGGTGATTTCTCCAGCAGCAGCTAATATCTAGACAAACTCATGCTGTTACAATAAGGGTGAGAGTTTCATCACTCAGCTGGGCTGCTGGTAGACGTTCATTCCTGAGTCAGCATTAGGAACCACAGTATAAATGGGGATATTGCAGGGAAGCTGAGGTTCAAAGGCACTTCCCTTTCTGAGCTTTAGCCTCCTTACTTGCTGCAGGAAGTGCTGGATGAGACAAGATCTCAATTTCATTATTATAACCTCTCTTACGACTTATAAACTCCCCATTCCAATCTCCTCTCTTCCAGAAAACTTGCCATGACCACTCTTTCCTCTAAACTCCTAAGAGAATTATTGTCTTTATAATTCATTGGGAAATTAGTCATGTACTAACTTGGACTATGTTTTCTGTCACCAAACTGAACTCTCATTTGATTGTTACCTAGCTTTGCAAACAGAATCTTATTCCCCTGAATGTAGAGATCAAATTTTCATCCTCTAGTGTCCTATCTCCCCACCTCCCCAAGCATGAAGCCTTAAAAATAGTAAGTAATTGGGGGCAGGTAGCTCAGTGGATTGAGAGGCAGGCCTAGAGATGGGAGGTCTGAGGTTCAAATCTGGCCTCAGACACATCCTAGCTGTGTGACCCTGGGCAAGTCACTTAACCCCCATTGCCTAGCCCTTACCACTCTTCTGCCTTGGAACTAATACACAGTATTGATTCCAAGGCAGAAAGTAAGGGTTTAAAAAAAGAAAGAAAGAAAATAGTAAGTAATCAGTAAATAAGTGATTTGGTATGTTATATTTCAACTTCTTCTTTGCTAGTGAATATATAAGAAATTTAACTTCATGCAGTGAAAAGACCTGGCCTCTAGAATCAGGAAGCTTGTATTCAAATTCCACCTCTACAACTTAGCTATAAGATTTTAGAAAAATCCCTTTCCTCTCTGGGAATCATTTTTCTCTTTTGTAAAATGAAGCTAAGGCTGTTTACTAAGGTTCCTTCCAGCTCTGATATTCTGTGATGTTTTGCATAGTTATGGAGACCTAGAGTCCTGGAGGAGATCATGCTAAGCCAACCTTCCTCCACTCCACCCTCGCAGCACTTTGACCTCACCCTACACAAGATATTTGCTTGTACCAAAAAGCTATTTCTATAGCACTTGATAGTTACTACGAAGTGTATTATATTAGGGATATAATCTCACATGTGAAGAGATATCCCTGCCCTCAGAACTCACAGTTTAATAGAAAGAAATTAGACAGACAGACATGCGCGCGTGCACACACACACACACACACGCGCGCGCGCGTGCTCATCTCTTACATAGGTCTCCACATACTTTCCATTAAAAAAAAAAAAAAACACCTTAATCCAAGCACTCATCAGGATAACTTCAGGAAACCTCCATAAAGGTCTTTTCTCATCCTGGCAGGAAGGCAAGGCCAGCAGAGCTCAAGCTCCTATAAATCCTACCAGACTGCAAAGTTTTCTAATAGGGCCCTAAAAACAATCCATGTCTGCTTTCTAAGGATCTTCCATGCTCCGGATGGAAGGGCTCAGCACCCCCTGAGTGGAGACAATCCTTCAAGTAACAGGCATGAAAGTACAGGGCAAAGGGTGAAAATGAAGGTGCAAGGCTTAACATACTTCAGGACATGGGAAGAGCTTTAGCATTCTGTAAATAGGAACGTTCCCAAAGGTACATGGCAAGTAAGCACTGGAAAATGCCACAAAACAAACCATGTACTAAGTACTATATTGATTACTCAGAATAGAAATGACTAAACAATGCCCATTTGCAAGTAGTTTACATTCTAAAGGAGACAAATACGTAAATAAGTTCATGCAGAATAAATAGAAAGTCAGATAACAGAAGATAATTAAATATAAGGCAGTATGGATGGGAAATAGAAATTATGGGAAACAGGAAAAGGATGATGTTGAACGAAGGTGGTTCTTGAGATATATCTTGGAAAGAAAAGAGGTATTCTTTGAGGTGTGGAGGGAGTGCATTCCAGGAATGGAGGGCAGCCAGGGGCAAAGGTCCAGAGATAGAAGACAGATGGTGGTGAGTTCAGAAGGCAATCTCTCAGAAAATTTTTAGGAATAAAGTAGAAAAAGAGAAGACTGCTAAAACTGAGCATGTAATTTAAAAGTAGAGAAAATGAGTAGAATAGCAACCACAAAATAAGCACAAGAAAAATTTTGAAATAAAAGAAAAATTCAAAATAAAAACTATAGAACTGATAAAATTCAGGCCTAGTCTTTAAACTCCCCTGCCCCTGACAAAACTGATATACCATTAGATAATCTAAGCATGAAAAGTAGAGGAAAATCAAATTGCCAAAATAAAAAGTAAGCTAAATGAATTAAAACCAGAGAGAAAATGTCAAATTATCAGAAATAAAATAAAAAAGATCTATTTTTGAACACTGTTTTACTTGCTGCCCAAGTTCTAATACACACATTTCCATCATTGACTTTATTATTTACTTCTACAATGTGTTCCTTTGACCCATTAATATCTTAAAATAATTCTATCTCAGAAAAAGAAATCAAGGAGGCCATAAAATAAACTACCAAAAAAGGGACTTGGGGGGAGAGAAGAGGAGAGACCCTACTGGGTAGGAGGCTGGGTCCATGAGACTTATCAGTGAATTTTATAAAAAAATTTATCAATTATTTATATCCATCCTACAAAAATTATTCTCAAAACAAGGAGAAAGTATTCAACCAAACTCTTTTGCAAAAAAATAAACAGGATCAATAAAAAATCCCTAATCAGGGAGGTCAAAGTAAAGAAAAGGAACTACAAAACAATTTCATATACAGTATTGATGCAAATTTTGAAAATAAAATCTTTGTTAAAAAAAAAATACTTGAGGAGCAACCAGATTGTTCAGTAAGTAAGCAGTCAGATCTAGAGACAAAAGGTCTTGAGTTCAAATTTGACCTGAGATATGTCCTAGCTAAGTAACCCTGGGCAAGTCACTTAACCTCCTTTGTTTACTGTTTTTTTTGTTGTTGTTGTTGTTGTTGTTGTTTGTTTGTTTTGTAACTGATACTAAGGCAAAGGGTAAGGGCTAAAAAAAAAATAACCTTGCAAATTCTAAGGTATCACTTCATATATAGCAGATTGGCTAATATGACAAAAAAAGAGAAATGATAAATGTTGAAGGGGGTATGGGAAAATTGAGACACTAATACATTTCTGGTGGAGTTTCCATATGATCTAACCAAGCTGGAGAACGTTTTGGTACTATGCTCAAATGACTAAAATTCTGCAAATATCCTTTGATCCATCAATACCATTACTAGATCTATTCCAAAGAGATTTAAAAAAAAAAAGGAGGGGGGGAGACCTATTTGTACAAAAATATTTATTGTAGTTCTATTTTGTGGTACCAAAAAATTGGGAACTGAAGTGTCCATCAACTGAGAAATGGATTTACAAGTTGTGGTATATGATAGTGATAGAATACTATTGGGACATAAGAAATGATAAGCAGGCGATTCCAGAAAAAACTGGAAAGACTCATATGAACTTATGCAACGTGAAGTAAGCAGAACCAGAAGAACATTGTACATAGTGACAGCAATATTATATTGATGAAAAAGCTTGAACAATTTAGTAATTCTCAGCAATGTAGTGATCCAAAACAATCCCAGAGATTCATGATGAAAAATGCTATCTGGCCACTTAAAAAGAATTGATGGAGGCTGAATGCAGACTGAAACATTCTATATAATTTTCTTTCTTTCTTTTGAGATCTCTTTCACAAAACGACTGATATGGAAAAATATTTTACATGATTACACATGTGAAACCTATATCAGATTACTTATCATCTTAAGGGAGAGAATTTGGAGCTTAAACTTTAAAAGACAGCTATAGCTAAGATGCATTTAGATCAGGGATGCAAAGCATAATTTAACATTAGAGAAATGACTAGCATAATTTATCATATAAATAACAAAAATACAAAAATACTCTGCTCATATTATTATCTTAATAGATGTAAAAGAAAAAAGTCTGTGACAAATACAAAACTGATTTATTTATATTAAAAGCCCTAAAATGCAAAGGCATATAAGGGCCCCTCTTTAACATGATCAAATCAGAATAAAAATGAAAAGCTTGGATCATTTGCAATGCAGAGTACAAACAGGGGTAAAGGATACCTCCTCATATTATTTAGTACAGTTCTAGAAAGGAAAGATATAGAAAGAAAAGAGAACAAAATTGATGACACAGACATTAGCAAAGAGGCGAAATGGTCCCTACTTTCAGATAATGTGACAATATATTTAGAAAACTCTAGTGAATCTTCAGAGAAACTAGTGAGATGGTGTTTTTCTTATTCGAGTTACCTTATCTTTTTTGCAGGCACCTCTATAACAATGCAAGTTCATGGATTCCCTTTGATTTAGACTGATATGTTACATATAGTACAAACCAAAATAAGTTATTTCAAGGGTTGGCATGAGAAATTGGGGGAGTTTTGTGGAAGCCACAGATGGCATGCAAAGGTGAGCAGAAGACACAGAAATGGCTTAGAAACTACATAGCCTATAATCAAACACTTAACTCAAATTTTACAATATAAGGTACTATAAACAGTAAAGGAAAAGGAAAAGAAAAAATGCAGAATTTTTTCTGTTATTAAAGGAGAGCCAAAAAAAAATTACATGGATTTTCTAGATCACAGGGGTGCCATGATCCTGGTCCCAAAATGTGTGAAAGGACACTTGTAATTTCATTTTTACCAGGAATCAAAGACAAGTTCAACAGCCTATAGTCTGAAGAAGGGTTATGGATTGCTATTCTCTTTTCCTTTGTGAAAACCAGGACCTTGCTCTTCCAGGCCTGGAACACTTCCATAACTTTCAGGATAGCCCCCAGTTTCCAAGTGGCAAAAAGTTTTTTCCAAATGTAGTTAACTGATCCGAGGGATTTAAGAGAATGAGAGACAGACTGAGAAAGAGACAGGCAGATGGAAGGAAAGAGAACAGAGAGACAGAGAGAGAGAAATGTGAGAGATGTCTTCAAGTACTAGGCAGGTTGGGGACAGCTGGGTAGCTCAGTGGACTGAGAGCCAGGCCTACAGACAGGAGGTTCTAGGTTCAAACCTGGCCTCAGACACTTCCCATTTGTATGACGCTGAGCAAATCACTTGGCCCCCATTGCCTAGCCCTTCCTGCTCTTTTGCCTTGGAACCAATACATAGTATTGATAAGACAGAAGGTAAGGGTTTTTTTTTAAAAAAA
Source organism: Gracilinanus agilis (assembly GCF_016433145.1). NCBI lineage: Eukaryota > Metazoa > Chordata > Mammalia > Didelphimorphia > Didelphidae > Gracilinanus > Gracilinanus agilis. Next base: position 28,255,129 of record NC_058133.1, on the reverse strand, counting down.
GTACTAGACAGGCTCCTGCACAAGAGAGATTAAAATTGTTTTCCTGGCCCCAGAACATACAGCTAAGGACAATATATGGGGACTATAGTTCAGGTACTATATTCTTTGAAGCCTTTCCTGATTCCCCCAACTACTTGTGCCCTTCCCACCAAACTACCCTGTGCTTAACTATGTGGTATGAATTTGTATTTATTCATTTTATATTGAGACTGTATATATCTTATACCTACTTATTATTAATAGTAAGTATCAATACTTACTATTGTTTTCTACATTAGTAGGTATGTTCATTGCAAGTAAGAATTGTTTCATTCTGTATACTTGTATTCCCAGAGCCTGTGGCACATATTAGCACTTAATACCTGACTCAGTGATTGCATTGCAGAGGTGAATGAAGACTTAGGATTGGTATAATGAAAAACTTTTAAACAACTAGACCTAGTTAAAAGTAGAATGAGCTGTACCAGCTATTAATGGGGATCCCTTAATCCCCAACAAGAAATCTTCAAGGCACTGAATGTGATAAAGTGGATTCTTCCTCAGGTGAGGTTGGATCTGGATGACCTTTGAGGTCCTTTCTAGCTCTCAAGACTCTGGTTTTCACCAATTGGTAGATTACTCTTTGCAACTACTAGCCTTCCTGACATTATCTCCTCATAGGATTCCTGTATCTTTTGTACAGACCTTCACTTCCCTTGCTTATATATCTTGTACACATCTTTTTAGTAGCTGAGATTGATAATTAGATCCTTTTCAGCCTAACTAACCTTGTTCAGTCTCTTTAGACACCTCTCACTTTTCTTCTTCATAGAAATAAATTGTGATTTATTTATTTGTTTTTGCTGCTGATAGAAATTTCATTGTTATTGACCAACGAGATACATATTATTGGGTCTAGCTGATGAGGGCATCTTGCCACCTGCTCTGTCACAGTTTGCCCCTGCCCCATTATTTCCCAATAATCCAATCCATATTAGCACTGCTACCAGAAAGGTCTTCTAGGATGACCCAGATTCTCTTTAATGTGAAGTTTGTACAGAGTCCCTTCTTTTCTAATATCTTCAGTTCCAAATTATTCTGCATCTATTTTGTAGGGATATATACTCCTGTCTCCCCAATGTAAGTTCTTTGTGGGCAAGCATTTTTTCCCTTCTGTCTTTGTATCTTTAGTGCCTATCACAGCACCTTCCATAAAATAGTTGTCTAATAAAAGTATGTTTGTTGACTAAGCTTCAGGCAGCATGGAAACATTTTAAGCCAACACTTGGCATGCTTGGCAGTATATCTGAATAGGAACTAAAATGAAGACTTTACTCCAAAACCTTCTCCAATCAGTATTCCCTCCTTTTAAAATCTTTTCTGTGCTGACTTGGGGGCAGGGATTATTCTTTTATATCCTTATCTCCAGAATTTAGCACAGGGCCAGGCACTTAGTAGCTGCTTAATAAATGTTAATTGACTATGCTTACTGACTTATTCACCACAGTAGAACAGTGGGAAGAATGTTGGGGCAGGGAGGGGGGATGGCAGATAACTGTACATCTCAGACTTGGTTTCTTACTCTAAAATGATCATCCTGTGCCCTAGCCCTCAGAGTTCAATGGAAATATCTGAGAACCCACAAAGCACTCAGTAAATGGGAACCATGCTCACTATTGTCAAGTCTTCCATTGCTAAGACCCCTGATCTAAACTGTAGTTTGGTACTGGCTCCTCTGCCTGTTCACACAATGGCCAATGGCCATTAAAAAAGAAAAAAAGTTTTTTTTACTCCAATAACAAATTTGCACATGTTTTCCAAAGTTACATGATTCATGTTGTCTCCTTTCTCTCTGTCCTCTCCCCTCCTGGAGTTGATAAACAATTCCACTAGGTTATACAGGTTTATCACTCAAAACATTTCCATATTATTCATTTTTATAAAGGAATAATCTTTTAAAACCAAAACCCCAAATCATATACCCAAATAAACAAGGGATAAATCATGTTTTCATCTACATTTCTACTCCAACAGTTCTTTCTCTAGAGGTGGATAGTATTCTTTCTCGTAAGTCCCTCAGAGTTGTCCTGGATCATTCATTGTATTGCTGTTAATAATACAATGCCACACTTGATCATTCCATGATGTTATTGTGTACAATGTTCTCCTGGTTCTGCTTATTTCACTTTTATTTCAGCTCTTTCTGAAATCATCCTCTTCATCTATTCCTTATTGCACAATAGTATTCCATCAGCATTATACACCACAATTTGTTAAGCCATTCACCAATTGAGAGCCAGCCCTTTAATTTCTAATTCTTTGCCACCATAAAAAGCACAGATATAAATATTTTTGCATGAACAGGTCCTTTCTCATTTGAAAAAAATCTCTTTGGGTTACAGACCTAGTTGTGGTATTGCTGGATCAAAAAGTATGCATTTTTTTAAAGCCCTTTGGGCATAATTCCAAATTGCCTTCCAGAATAGTTGGATCAATTCACGACTCTACCAGAAAGGCATTAGTGGTCCGAACTTTGCCACCTCCAACTTTTGTTATTTTTCTTTAATGTCATACTGGCTACTCTGATACCTTGTTTTAATTTGCATTTATTATTCAGGGATTTTGAACATTTTTTCAGGGATTTTGAACATTTTTTCATGTGATTATTTATAGTTTTTATTTCTTCATCTGAAAACTGCCTATTCATATTCTTTGACCATTTATCAATTGGGGAATATATTGGATTCTTATAAATTTGACTTATTCTTTATATATTTGAGAAACTAGACCTTTATCAGAGAAATTTGTTATACCTTCCTAGTTTGTTGCTTCCCATCTAATCTTGGTAGCATAGGTTTTGTTTGTACAAAACCTTTTTAATTTAATATAATCAGAATTATTCATTTTACATCTTGTAATGTTCTCTATCTCTCATTTGGTCAATTCTTCCCTTCTCCATAGATCTGACAGGTAAACTATTCTATGTTCCCCTAATTTACTTATAATGACACTCTTTATGTTTAAATCATATACCCATTTCTATTCTTATCTTGGTACAGGGTGTGAGATACTGATCTAAACCTAATTTTTGCCATGCTGTTTTCCAATTATCACAGTAGTTTTTGTCAAATAGTTAGTTCTTATCCCCAAAGCTGGGATCTTTTGGTTTATCAAACACTAGATTGCTGAGCTCATTTACCCTTAGTCTATTCTATTGATCCACCCTTCAATTTCTTAGCCAGTACCAGATTATTTGGATGATTACTGCATTATCATACAGTTTAAGGTCTGGTACTGCCAATGGCCAATTCTAAAGAACTCAGGCTCAAGGGCTTCCAATAATTAATCTGGACTCTGGCTTTGAACTAGTTTCCCTTATCTCTAAAATGGAGCTAAGGCTTTTTAACACCTCTGGAGTTGAATGGGTCAATTAATGAAGCCTAGGTCAGCAGTTTTAGGGATAAAAAGTGTGCTATGACTGTCACTTTGGATTTTTAAAAGCCTTTAATTAAAAATATGTCACAACTCAACCAGCAATTGGTCACAGGCACTTGCAAGAAATTAAACTTGTTAAACAGCTGGAAGAAACTGAGAAGAGGGGACTTGGCAGATGTGGTATACACTGAGGTCATGCTTTCTGATCTCACAGGGAAGGAAGTAATGAGTTTTAACTTCAGGGTCCTAATACTAAACACCAGCAGGATTATAATTACAATGAAAGCAGTCATAAATCCAGTCTCCTAGAATGAAAAGACTCCAATTTCACCCCCAAAATTTCATTGCAAGGTGGTGTAGAGCTTATGAGTGCTGGAATGGTAGTCAAGAAGATGAGTTCAAATTGTGCCTGAAACACTAGCTGTGCAAGCAAGCCACTTAACTTGTTCTAAGTCATCTGAGGTTCCTTCCTCTGAATGGTTAGCTTCTCCCTGGCCCTCCATTTAAGGAAAATGCCTAGAACAACCATGCCTTCATTTCTCTCCAGGCTCTTCTCCTGACCTTCTGGATTTACTATGCCAAAGAAAGCCTCTTCACCATGGAAATTCACTATATCCCTGAATTTCCAATTAGAAGTATTCTCTTACCCTGAGGCTTCTCCCAGAGCTTACATTTTAAAAAGGAAGTCTACTTCATTCCACTATAGGTTCCATTCTTGGCTATCCTTCTATGCATCCCCCTTCCCTACCTCCCCACATCTGCTTTTCAGTCTCCTTTTATATGTCTCTCCCCCTCTACCCCACTCAGAATACAAGCTTCTTGAAGGCAGGGACTGCAGCTTTCTGTTTGAATTGGTCATTCTAGTGCTTAGCATTGTGCCTGGTACATAGAAGTTCTTAATGTTTGGAGATAATCTCTCTTAGCCCCAGTTTCCTCATTCGTAAAATAAGGATAATAACAGTCCCTCTCTTTCAAGGTGATTACAAGGATCAGATGAGATAGCACAGGTAAAGTGCTTTGTAAACCTTATTGGCTAGCTAGTATTATCATGATTATTTTGTATTTGCTTCTCCTCATTTATATGCATCTTTGCTCCCATTCTATTTTGTTTTGTTTCTAGATCTTCCGTACAGAAGACAGTGTCTGACACACTAAACAGTCATTTACTCATGAAATGAACATATATTAATTGTGCAGAGGGCCCAGTTCTGAGGCACCACTACAATGACCCACTGCTAACTCCAAGTGATTATTATCTATACAGAAAAGCTGGCTATACATGTTCCCTATAGAACCGTGGGCTCTTCTGAAGTGTTTCCATTCCTTCAGCTAGGGTGATTCTGAAACTTTCTAGAGGTCCTTAGATAGTATGGTACAAAAGAAGAACCCTGGAGTTGTCATCAAAAGACCGAGGCATGAACCCTTGAGGGCTTCAATACTTGCTAGAGTGATTTATTTAATCTATCTGGGCCTTGGTCTTCTCATCAGTGAAGGAGAATACAAGTATACTATTAGCTTCATGGAGTATGGGAAGAAAGCGAGCAATCATCCCCAGAAGGTCAATAAATATGTTCAGAATTATTTAATTTAGATGGCAATAAAATAAAGAATATTTGGCAAAATCACTAGTTTCAACTCATTTCTCTCCTCTTATGTCCTGAGGGAATCCAAGAGGCTGTGACCTGCAGAGCAGGCTGAAGTTCTCTCTCCAAGCAGTCAAGAACAGCCTCACTTTTTTCCTGTGACTTTCTGGGGCTAATTATATGTAGCAATCCAGGGCTAGAACCCACACACATGCAGCTTTCCTGTTCCCATTTCTCTCAGGTGTTTCAGTGCCAAAACTGGGGTCAAGGTTGTCCACAGGAAGAAAACCAACCAATGCCACTGGGTAACACGAGTCTAATAATGGTTTACTGAACATCACTCTGAAAATGTCATATTTGTTTGTCACTAGCCTAAAGATTACCCTTTTGTGTATGAATTACAAATATTTGAATTTTATAAAAGTTTACTTTACATCTGCTGTATTACTTTACATCTGTTCTACAGAAAGGACAGAGGGGTTAGAAACAAGTATCTTAAAGCACATCTGAGGACTTTTCGATTACAGGTATAAATCAAGCTCATTGATTAGCTTTGCAATAAAAATAGATTTCAAGGAGGTAAGCTTGACCATTGCTAACAGGAAGCTGCTGCTGGTAGCCCTGATTCCTGAAGGGGGCCTTCTTGACAGAGAAACTGAAGAGTATCTTGGTCATCCTCCCCTGGGCACTGAGCCAATGCTTACAGGCTTTTTGGGCAGAGCTCTGGGGCTGGTGCTCTGTTTTCATTTGATGACATTCTGATATTTCTTTCATTTAATTCAGACAATGGCCCTAGCTCATTATTTACATGCAAATTGAATCTAAAATGTAAATGTTCATATTTCAAGTGCTTTGGGTCTTTTTCTTTAATATCTGTTGAGTTTGGTTCTGGATTGTCTTTCTGCCCTGAGCTTTGGGCTCTTTCTCAGCCTCAGCTTCAATGACCTCATTCATAGTAATGGGCATTTTAGGCCATTGGGTTTGCTTCTGAACTGGCAATTCTCATAGCCTTGAAGGTCTCTATGAAAAACTCCTTTATAATGAAGATTTTTCAGCCTTGCCAGACTTCATACAAATTGATGGGAACATGAGATTTGAGAAATAAAGAATATCAGAGATCATTTAATCTGGGGTCAGTAGACGGACTTCAAGGGGCCCATGAACTTGGATGGGGGAAAAAAATCCATCTTCATTTTTAATAACTTCTAACATTTTTTTCAATTGTGAATTTAGAAAAATCCTAAAATCACCAAATATTATTCTGAGAAGGGTTCTACAGGCTCCACCAGACTGCTAATGGATTCCATGACACAAAAAAGGTAAAAAACTCCCAATCTACATCTTTGTTCTCCTTTCAGAGAGGCCCAGTAAGAAAGGAAATGAAAGGAATTGCTGAAGACCTACTAGCCAACTAATAAAGATTTTGAATTGATAGCTTTTGTTTTTATATCACCTTTTCTTGAATATATCCTCTCTTCTCCTAACCAAGGATTTATCCTTTTTAACACAGGAAAAGAGGAAAAATAATTATTTTAGCAACACACTGACCAAGTCTGCTAGTCTAGAGACCTTCTACCTCTTGATATAGTATATTCTGTTAATGATAAGACAGAAGAAAAGTATAGAACCAATTAGCCCAAATCTATTTCTCAGAGCAGGTGGCTCAGTATTATGGAGTTTAGTAGCTATTTCTGCTGCTAAGTTGCTGTGGGACTTTGAGCAACTACAACCACCCCCTGGGGCTCAATTTCTTCCTCTGTAAAATGAGGGAGTTAGGTAAAATGGCCTCTTAAGCTACAATTTTGGGAGCATCTTTTATAAGGATGAGACTAAGGGTAATCCCTTGAGAAAGGCAATTATGACATTTTTAAACAGCAGTCTTAAATGAATAAAATAAAAGTTTGGAATAAGAGAGAAATAAAAAATAATTTCTGAACTTCAAGGCCAAGTGGGAAAGGGATAAAATAGAAGTTCTGGACTTGGAGTAAGGCAGTCCGAGTTCCACCACTGTCTGCCATTGATGGGATGAATGACCTTGGCTAACTCATGCCCTCTCAGAGCTACAATATATCCTCTTGTGAAAAGAAATGGCCCTGTGGTCCCTTCTAGTTCTGAGATTTTATGACCTGGTTAGATGCATGTTATAAGAAGACAGAACTCTCAGAGTAGTTTTAGACCCAGGAGAACAAAGAATGGAAGAACCTTTGATTTCTTGGTCTTGTCTATTATAAATTCCAGGTTCTAATAGCCAATGTCCTAAGGTCTTTCCTAGCTCTGAAACATACTGTGATTCTGGGAATTAATTCAACATCTAGGTTGGTTAATTTAGCATCATCCTAACTGCAACTACCTTTAACAGATTCTAATATACCCTTTTTTTTTTCCTTTTTTTTTTGGGGGGGTGTCTATTAAGGGATGGGGAATCAGTCCTGGCTTTCTAAAGTTTGGTTTGTAGTATCAGTCCTGTATTTTCTAACCATCATAATTAATTTCATCCGCTGCACTTTGCAATCTGCCCAATAATAAGAACTTTATCAGGCTGGTGTTGGTCTGAAGTAGCAGAGCAAACGGAAATCCCATGGGGAGCGGTCGACAGCCTTCTCTTCTAAGCAGCAAAAAGCTGTTATCATTTTCTGAATTACAGGAACTATAAAAGGACACTCTGCTCAAGCTGCCTCTGAATGTCACCTGAAAAGCAATCACCAAAGGGCTCTGTCGCGGCTTATCTCTGAGCTCTGTCACTACGGCAACCAGCAGGGAATAAGTATCCGCAGGTCTATGAATTGAAGAATCCCATAAAAGCCAGGGCTAAGAAGGCATGTGCAGCCTCCCCAAGACTGACTGCATTAATACATTAGCAAATACTGTGAAACACTGGATAAATGTCAGCAATTATGGAAAAAGCGTCTAATAACGATATTCGTTGCCTGTCAAACCCCCGTGAGGTTTGATATGTAACTGCCACTCAAAGCTGTCGGTAATTTTCTCTCTTTTATACATCTGAATCCTACATGTTCCAATTTGTACTTGGAAAGTCAGAAACTGAAAAAGCCATTCATTCAGTGATGATCACAACTGTCAACAAATGTACAATAAAAGGAAAGAAATACTCTCAGTGGTTATAGGAATAATCACTACCAACTGTCTCATGTGGATGGTTATTAGAAAATGCAACACAAAGATCTATCTACAAGTAGGATATTAAAACAATGCCATGATATATGTGGTTCAACAAACAACTGACTTAAAGGGTTACAACTTAAGAATGATTATTTTGAGTCCTATGAGAGCAGGAAGTAAGTGTAAAACTTTAAGAATCTGGTCATTTAAGTGCAATGGCAAGCATTCTTTTTCCTAATCAAAAATGTGTCATGGGGTTCCCACTAGCTTTAACACAGTCTACAATCTTGTCTTGATGGCTGTAAAGAAAGCCATTTGTAAACTTCAAAGAACTACACAAATGAATTATTATTATCAGTATTACTATAAGGAGATAAGAGTACCATAGGCTATTAATAGTGAAGGCCAGGGGAAGATGGGCCAGGGCTAGGGGGGATCCTACAATGTGTGAAGAAAGGCTTCTTGCTTTAGTGTGAACCTATGGCAGGGGATGCCAAAGAGAGCATGCAGAGCACTCTCTGTGGGCACAAGGCAACCCCCCCCCCCAACACATACCCAAAGTTCATTACTAGAAAGGCAAAGGGACTTGGGTGGAGCTATCTCCCTCCCCCTCTCTACCATATCTGATGACATTTTTTCACACACCCCACCCTTCTATCCAACAGCCCAATGGGAGCACACAAAGGGTAAGGTGGGCAGCTCACAGGTGGCAGAGCTGAAGGGGAGCAGAGCACTCAGGCCACCACCCTCCCCCTCTTCATCTGCGCTGAGGACATTCCTCACTTCACCCACCCCTCTGCCCAGTAGCCTAATGGGAGTGCTTTCTTCCTCTCTTATGTGGGGTAAAGGGGGGTGGGGAGGTGGGGGCCCTGGTACTCTATCTCTAAAAGGTTCGCCATCACTGCTCTAGTGTGATGTTATGACCTCTGAGTACTCAGAAATTCTGGGATATTCTAAGAGCTATCTAACACTCCCTCAAACAAGTCTAATAATACACATTATTCTGTCTTATCCCCTGTAATGTAGCTATTCTGATGTAAGGAGTTGTGCTAGATTCTGTACATCCAAACCACAAAGCTACTGGCTTGTAAACAGGCACCAATTTCTGAGTTTGGAACTCAAGGACTTAGGAAAAGAGAAAACTCTTAATTAGATTTCCTAATTCCTCTGGGTTGTAGAAGGAGAAGGAAAGGGAGAGAGAGAGAAAAAGAGAGAGACATTGAGAAAGAAAGACAGACAGATGGGGAGGGAGGGGGAGATGCCTTGGCAGAAGGCAGTATAAAGAATACCAACAATGAGACTAGAGGCCTAAGTTTGAGTCCTAGCTTTGCCATGATTTCCCAATGACCTTGAGTAATTCAAGTCACATTTATTAAACACCTACAACTAAGAATCAGTCCCAGGATGCAAAGCCAAGGAGACACACAGGCAAATAAGAATGAAATACATAATTCTTAGAAAATATTTTACAGTTTCTTGGTAAGTTTAAGGAATTACTCTCTCTGTAGCCCTTCAAAACAAAGTTTTCAACAGCTAATGAGATGGTTTAGGATTTATATGCAATGCAGAGTGTGTTTCTAAAGTGGATGCATCTACTAGTTATTAGATACATGCTGTTATTGCCCCTCTATGATTCAGTTTCTTTGATTATGAAATGAGTTGATTGCCTTCCACTTCAAAGACCTATGATTTTATGAAAGAGTTAGAAGTTGAGAGGCTAGAGTTGACATACCTGTTCCATCAGTCACCATGAAAATTGGCCACTTAGCCTCTCTGGTACTCAATTATCTCGCTTGTAAGATGGGACCAATAATAAAAAATCACTATGGTGGCTAAGCCCCAGTAAGTGATCATAATTTCCTCAATGAGTGTTCCTGGCTTTGACCAACACTGCTCAGGACAGGAGTTAAGGCTCAGTCCTGCTGCTGCTTGTCATCTACACGTGTGCATTGAGGGAATATAGGTGACTTGCCCAGGACCACCATAATACCTAACCAAACAGCAAAAAAGACCAAAGAATTCCCCTGCCCCCCATTTTTGCCAGGAAGACTCTCTAGAGAGGATTTATGGAAAGATACAGACATACTCACCGATGGAGGAAGTACACATTCCAATGAGAAAATAGTACCACCAAAGGAAGTATTTCATATTCAGAGAATCATAGATCTCAAAAAAATTTTAAAAGACTTCTTAGGTCATTTGGCCCAAACTCTATGGCTAACTTTAAAGAATTTAAACTCTTAAAAAAAAAAAAGGAAAATGGGTGAGTAAGTAAACATTGAAAAGATATCAGTAACTCTAATTCTATAAGGACTTAGTCATATCTGGAGGCATGTGCCTCCTAAACCCATGGGATGTGATAAAGACCAATTAGGAATAGTTTCTAACCTAGAGAGTTAGGGATTTGTGTGTATGTGCATGCATGTGTGTGTGTGGGTGCATATGTGTGTATACACATATGCAAGTATGTGCTTTAAACATTGTTGAATTTGAATATTTTGATGTGGTTTATTTTAGTGGACAGAGAACTTCCCTTAAGCCAGGAAGCCATGAGTTTAATTCCTACCTTTGACCCATACTGGTATTTAACGACTGTGCTCTGTGCAACCAGATACTAAAAAGTACAGACAGGATTGGCTGACCTGCATTGGTGTTTCGTCTATTAGTAAAATCACAGATCCAGTCCTTATCTATTTCTTTCTCTTTTTGGATAAAGTTTTTTTTTTTTTAGCTCTTTATCTTTATCTCTTCATTTTTTTAAATATTAAGTTTTATTCCAATAGGGCTCCCAGATCTCAAGATTTCTCATCTGAGGGTGCTAGTCAGGAATCAATTATCATAGTTTCTCTCAGCTAAAGATCTGTTTATCTCATTCATATGAGTTTATTATGGGAACATCAAGAAGGACATGACAAATAATGGACATCACAAATTAATGGAAACAAAGGGGCAGCTAGATAGCACAAAGGACAGAGTGCTAGTCCTGGAGTCAGAGGACCTGGATTCAAATCTGGCTTCAGACACTTCCTAGTTGTGTGACCCTGGCCAAGTGATTAAATCCTGATTGCTTAGCTCTTGCCACTTTTCTGTCTAAGACAGAAGGTAAGGATTTAAAAAAGAAGAAATTATATAGGACTCAGCATCTTCTCTGAGATGGCCAGAGTGGCAGGAAGTCAGAAGAGAAAGAATGTTTTTTTTTTTTCTCCTTAAAATTGCTGATTGAAAAAAAAATTAAGGAGCCATTCTTCTTCTAGCTTCTATCATATTCCTCGGCAACTGAGCTCAAAACTTCAGTCATTTTTAACCCTCCTTTCCTTCAAATCACTCAGATAATCTCTCACTGAATCCTGTAGGTTTTTCCATTGAAACCTTTTTCATTCTCTTTTTCTTTTAGCACCCAGGTTTTCCTAAGTCTCACTGTCAAAAATCTAAACTAGGCCATTATTTGATTCCTAATTGGTCTCCTCACCTCCAGAGTGATAGATTTGAAGTCATAAGATCTGGGTTCAAATGCCAGGTTTATGACCTGGTGCTCAGGTTATCTTGGACAAATCACCAAAGTTCCTCTGGGCCTTAGGGATAATAGATAAAGAGGAAATCAACAACTAGAAGTCAAATAGTTTGATGGGAATAAGTTGGACAAGAACATTAATAGACAAAACAGGATTACAGGCTTTATTGTTTGATAGGTCTGAAATCATGATGAGGGACAATATACTTAAATATGGATTTGGATGATTCTGCTTCCCTGTCATGCACATGAAAACAATTTGTCTCAACTTTTTTGATGGTGATTCAGGCACAGGGTCACATGAAGACAATCAGTCAAAGAATAATAATTCTCCTGGAATAAAGTTCCACTATCTCAGAATGGGAAAAGCCCAATAATGCTCTCTATAACTCTGTCACATGGTCATCTGGTCTCTACTTGAAGAGCTCAAGAAAGGATCTTGGGAGGTGGCCCAGTTTCCCTTTCCCTTGCAGATTGTTCTAAGTATTAGAAAGGCTAGCTTTACATCAAGTCTCTATCTGCCTCTTTAGAGCTTCTTCCCATTGCTCCCTGTCCTGTTTACTGGAAACTGGATCTCACTTCAATGTGACAGTGATGAAGCTAGCTTCTGACTTGAAAATAATGAATCCCCTAAAGTGGTTGCATGTATTTAAATTTTTACTATTCAAAATTTACTATATATATATATATATATATATATATATAAAGATGGTGACTAGTTCCAGCTCAGTGAAATGTGCATTGTAAATTCAAACAAAGTGAACATTTCAGGGGACTGATTATTCACACGAATTGGAACCAGCTAATCATAATCATAGTTAGCATTTATATAGTGCTTTAAGATTTATGAAATATTTTGTGTTTCATTTGATATTCACAACAACTCCGGAAGGTAGGTGCTGTTATTATTCCCATTTTACAGGTGAGGAAACTGAGGTTGAGAATGATTTTAAGTGACTTGCCCAGAGTCATACATCTAGTGATTGAAGCATGATTTGAACTCAGGTCTGCATAAATGAAGGTTCAGCATTTTCTACTGTGCCACTCAGCTGCTTAGGTGACATGGTAGCCTTTCAAATATGTAAAGACACTTATAAATCCCTCCTGAGCTTTATTTTCTACAGGTGAAACATCCTCAGTTCTTTTAAGGCATTGTCACATGGCACAATGGTTTTCCAAACTCTGGAGAACCTGTGGTTTTCTTGGTTATTCACTCCATTGATGCAGATCTCAACCCCTCTCATACCTTTTCTTTAAATGAAGTTCTTACCTATGTTCTTGTATAAACTTTCCAATACATCTTGAAGGCTTGCCTGGCGGATAATGCTCAAGAAGCATTAGGCAGACAGACAGCACTAAATAAATAGCAGCTATTACATTAGGTGATGCCACTGTGGACTATCAGCTGGGTCTGAATTCAGGAAGAAATGAGTTCAAATCCAGAATCAGATGTCTACTATCTGAGTGACCCTGGACAACTCACTTTACCTCTGTCTGCCTCAGTTTCCTCCTCTGCAAAATAGAGATGATAACAGTACCTGCCTCCCAGGATTGTTGTGAGGATCAAATTAGATAATATCTGTAAAGTGAATAGAAAAGTATCTGGCAGACAGCAGGTACTACATATATGTTAGCAATGATGACAGTGATGTTAGTTTGGGGAGGTTATATCTTGGAGTAATAGGGAAGTTAGGATGAGGGGAGAGTTTGGGAAATGTTATCAAGTTCATTTTGGAGATGCTGAGCTGTCCAGTTTAAGATGTCCAATTGGCATTCAACTGGAAGTAAGGGGACAGGGAGGAAAAATACAACATGAACAAAGAAAAAAGATTTAGAAAATAACATTGCAGGTCGGGGAGACTAGTAATAGGAAAGACCTTGCAAGGAATTAGGTACCTTAGCTGAATGTTGGAAGAAGCCAAGGATTCAAAGAGGCACATGGGGAGAGGGCCAACAACCTGGACATAGGGGACAGACAGCCTGTGCAAATTCCAGGTCCAGGGAACATTGAACCATCCAATATGGATGGAATGTAGACAATGTGAGGAGGAGCAAAGTGAAAACACTCTGAAACAAATGGATGGAGCCTGATGGGAAAGGGCTTTAAGTGTCAAACATAGCAAGCAGCCTGTGTCTCATCCTAGAGGCACTGAAGGTGGGGAGTGGCATGGTCAGCAGAAAATGAGCAACAAAGCTGAAGAGCTTGGGGTATAGAACTGGACAGAAGATAGGATATGGGGGGCAGGCTAAGTGGCACAGTGGATTGAGAGCCAGGCCTAAAGATAAGAGGCCCTGGGCTCAAATGTGGCCTTGGATATTTCCTAGCTGTGTGACCCTAGACAAGTCACTTAACCCCCACTGCCTGGCTCCTACCACTCTTCTGCCTTGGAACCAATATACAATATTGATTCTAAGACAAAAGATAAAGGTTTAAAAAAAAAAAGAAGGTAGAACATGACAAGTTCCAAGGGAGGGGTGTGCTAAGTGGACAACCAATTAATAGAGAGGATAGAAGGAGCCATGAGATTGTACCTGAGAAAGTAGATGAAGGAAAAGAAAATGACAAAGTCTGCAGCATGAAGAATGCAATGAAATGAGAGAATGCCCTTACAGTTGGTTCAGTTAGCCAGGCTGGAAGACTCTCCAGCAGTGCTTTTGCTTTGCCTCTCATCTACATCTATATGAGAAAGGTTTCCAAGAGGATAGTGTAATAAAGATAATCCTTTAAGGTCTATATGCTTTCTTCACAATAACCTTGTAAGGCTGGTAGTGCTAGTATGAATATCTTCAATTTACAGATAATGGAACTGATGGTCAGAGAGGAGAAGGGATTTATCCAAGGTCACATTCCTCCTTCACCATCTGGCTGTACTCATTTCAGATTTCTTTGGCTTTTCTGACATGTGCACATCCCCGGGAAATTTCACCATCCTGTAATTTCTTAGAACTCATACCTCATCGGCACCTCCAAATGGAGGGTGGAACCATGAACTTCTAAGCCTCCCCAATAGACTGTAAGCTCCTTGAGGATAGAGTCTCCCTTCCTTTATCCCCAGGGTTTAGTACTTAACAAATGTTTATTGACTACAATTGTCATCCAGCAAGGTGGTAGCAAATCTAAGCCTTCTAGTAATTTCTGAATTGAAGAGGTGACATAAGCTACTTCCCAAACTCAATTCTCCTAATTTCAATTGCCTTGCTCTTATCATGAATGAAAGATAGATAGATGGACAGAACCTTTATTTTATATTTAATATGTACCAGGCATTGTGCCAAGTCCTTGGGGGGGGGGGGAGGGAGAGGGAGAAAAGGGAGAGAGGGAGAGAGAGAATCACTACCTTTACAATTTACAATCTCAAGAGGGAAGATAATATATAGTGAGAGCTAGAAAGCAGAGATTGGAGGACAAAAATCAGGAAGTTAGAGTTAGAAAAGATAGAAAAATCTGGAATCAGGAGCAAAATTGGATGAGGAGGGAGCTGAGATGGGCCTAGCATCTTCCTCAAAAGGAGGTTCCAGGTGGAAAGTCATCAGTGGGAGAAGTGTCAAGGTGAGACATTTCCAGGGTGAGAAAAGGCAGTTGGGGACAGAGGGTAAAAAAAACCTGTCAATCTCTTTTATCAGTGTAAGCAGGTTAGGCTTGACAGCAATCTTCAGAGTATGCACATTCTAATGTGGAAATTAACACTAAGAATCCATTTTTCCAATCCTCAGGTCTTGCACAATCTTCCTAAGCCCAGGCAGATCTATGATTTCACTGGATGCTCACAACAGCCTTGTGAGGAAGACGCAGTGAGGATTACTATCCCTAATTGACAAATGAAGAACCTGAGGCTCTGAGAAATGAAGTGCCCAGTACAAATGAGGCCCATCCAATTATGAGCATAATCCCTCCAAAATTGATATTTAAATGTTCTCAGTGCAAGAAATGACACATGCACTATACCCTGGATGGGTGAGATGGTAAGAAAATAGGGAACCGTAACACAAGGGTGTGCTGACACAACTGGGAACACCTAGCCTGGAGAAGGAGGATCAGGGGATCCTCAGATAGCCAATGTCTCTGAAGGACTGGTCACCATGGGCAAGGGACTTCATGTGCTTAGATTGGTTCCAAACGACAGAGCTAGGGACAAACAGGATAATGCACACTACGGGGAGGCAGAGCAATATCCTTCTTCTCTAACGTTGTCTAATGGACACTATTTTTCAGGGAAGCTTTAGAGGGGATTCATAACCAGACCTGAACTTGATGACCTGAGTCCCCCCTTAGACCTGGGCACCCCAGAACTCCTCTGAGTGTGTTTCTATCCAGGTTCATTAAAAGGAATGCCTGATACAGACAAAAGACAACCACTGGTGCTTCAGGGACTAGGTAGCCTGGCCTAAAACAGAGAAGAGGCTTACCTCTTTGGGGTCAAACTGCCACCAAACAAGGGCATTCCTCAAATCTGACTTTTCCCTTTCTTGGGCTTCACAATTTTGTTATCACCTCAACACACTGAAATAGTTCATCAATATAATATAAACAAAAGTCCCAGAATCACCAATGGGGAAGGGAGAGAGTTCCAAGAATTCGTAGCTTTTATAATTGTATAGAAGCATCTCTTCAATCATCTCTGAGACTCTCTAAGTCCCTTCTTGTTCCAAATCTATGATGCTAGCTATCCAGGTTTAGTGCAAATACCTGTGATGGACAGCCAACCTTGCCTAAATAGTCAATCCTCCTTTTTAACAGTTTTAATTATGGAGAACCTGCTGCCATCTGCTTCCCAGTAATTACCTCCCAGTGCTCCTGAGGCTGCCCCCTAAGGCCAAGCAGAACAAGGTTTGTCCCTCTTTCATAAGACAGGCCTCTATATATCGAAGACAGTTATCATCTGGTCAACATGACATGGTTCAATAGAGAGTAGGGCTTGAGAGTCAGAAGACCTGGATTCAAATCCCATCTTGGACACTTAGAAACTATATGAACCATAAAGAAGTCATTTACTTTCTCAGTCTCAATGACCTTATCTATAAAGTAGGAGAATTATACTGATGCTATCTCATTAGGGAGTTATATGAGAAAAGTGAATGAAGGAAGAACTTTTAAGAGGGCCAATCCCTGCATTAAGCTCTGTAAATACAACTAGAAAAATCACCAAGCATGTATTAAGCTCCTGCTGTATTTGCCAAGTGCTGAGGACACAAAGATAGGGAGAAACAGCCCCTGCTCTCAAAGAGCTCAAGCTCCTGGAGAAGACAATGTGTGAAGGTCCATATATAAAAAGGTATCAATGTGTACATGACATATATGATAAAATGAAGATGATTTCGGAAGGAAAGCACTAACATTAAAGCAGATGAGAAAAGGCTTATTACAGGAGCTGAGACTTAAAGGAAGTTAGAGAATATAAGCGAGAAGGATGAGATTTCCAGCCATTGTAGATAGTGAAAATTCATGGAGTTTGAAAGATAAGTAGTCTTGAGTGAGGAACTACAAAGCGGTCAGGGTCATTGGATCACAGGGACCATGAAGGGGAGTAAAGGGCAAAAAGCTTGGAAAAAGGGAGGTTATGGAGAGCTTTAAAGCCAAACCAAGGATTTGATATTTTCTCCTGGAAGTGTTGGAGAAACTCTTGGGGGGGAACACAGTCAGATATTGGGAACATCAATGGAAGATGTTTTACAGATGAGTAGAGGGTGTAGAGGCATGGAGGCTCTGGCAATAGTACAGGTGGAAGGAGATGAGAGACTGAACCAGGCAGCATTGTAGTAAAGTGAATTTGAGATACACAAAAATAGAACCAACAGACCTTGGCAACTATTAGTATAGGAGGGTTGTGAGCTTGGGTGTCTGAAAGGACGATGGTATCTCTGACAGTAAAAGAAGTTTGGAAGAAGGAAGTTAAGGATAATGAGTTAAGTTTTAGACAGGACGTGTTTAAGAGGTGTACAGGGCATCCATTTTATGACGTCTAAAAGGCAATGGGAGAGAAGTTTGGGGATTGAGAAAGGTAAGAGCTAGATGAACAGATCTGAGAATTCTGCAGATATGATAATTCAATCAATCAGTGGTAAATGAATCTGGTCATTTGGTGTTTCAGTATCTACTGAGAGAGTAGAGGAATTAGAGGATATAAAAGGCTTGAGAAGAGAAGGCTAAAAATAACTTCTAGGGGAAGCATGATAGAGAATCAAGGCAGCTAAAGGATTGTCTTACTTCAGTGAGAGCCAAATTAAATTATTGTTGTTTAGTTGTTTCAGTTATATCTGATTCTTTATGATCCCATTTGGGGTTTCTTGGCAAAGATACAAGAGTGGTTTGCGATTTTCTTCACCAGCTCATTTTACAGATGAGGAAACTGAGGCAAACAGGGTTAAGTTACTTGCCCAAAGTGACACAACCAGTAATTACCTGAGGCTGGATTTGAACTCAGGTCTTCCTGGCTCCAGGCCTAGAGCTCTAACCATTGCACCACTTAGCTACCCAACTGAATCTAGGTAGCTAATGAGCCAGCTAGGTTACTCAATGGATAATATCCTGGATCTGAAGTCAGGGAGACCACAAACTTGAAAAAACTTAAAAGTGAGCCAGTCTCTGTCCATAAAGAACATCCACTAGGAAGTT
The DNA here is from genome assembly GCF_016433145.1 of Gracilinanus agilis. Lineage (NCBI taxonomy): Eukaryota > Metazoa > Chordata > Mammalia > Didelphimorphia > Didelphidae > Gracilinanus > Gracilinanus agilis. The sequence goes on along the minus strand of NC_058133.1, from coordinate 28,236,888 downwards.
AGAAGAAGTAGGTAGGAGAATGGTAGGTACACAAAGAAGGATACTGGAAATGGAAAACACAGAGAAGGTGACTGGTGAGCCTTTTCCAGAAGAAAAGGAAGAGATGATTGAATTACAACTGACAGGCAGAAAAATGTTGGGAGGCAGGCAAGGCAGGAAATGGCCAGGTTGTGGCTGAACAACTATAGATCCAGAGAGAGTAGAACCTACTTAAAGCACTATATAAAAATGAGAAGTGCTCATCAGCATATAGATCCCCACCCCTTCTTTGGGCTAAATATGCAGGACTTCTCTCCATCATGATACTTCACACCAGGTACTCCACTCTCCTTACCCCTGCTTTTCAGATTCCTTTTGTGGGTTCTTTTCTCCCATTAGATTGTAAGCTACTTAAGGGCAGAAAATGTCTTTTCTTTTCCTTTTTATTTGTACTCCTAGTACACAGTATGGTGCTTGTTTATAGTAGGCATTTAATAAATGTTTACTGACTGAATGACATCTTCAATTCCTTAAAAATATATGGTCATTTTTACACATATACATATACACATATATAAAACTAGCTATACTCTAAGGAATTTTCTGGCATTTTCAAAGGCAAATGAACCACATTCCTTGTTCTGGACACCAGCAGAATCACAATCTGATGACAATTAGAAAGCTCTAAGTGTCCCCAAGTACAATGTTGGGCAGTATAGCTACAGGGAAAGGAGGGTTTTGGGGGGGGGGGGGAAGGGGAGTAAGAATATGAATCATGTAGCCATGGAAAAATTTTTTTTCTAAAAAATAAAATTTAAAAAAAAGGGAAAAAAAAGAATGCCATGCCAAGAGAGACATAGGTAGGATACATTCCAAGTTACAGTTATTCTTCCTTCTAAGAACCCAAAGAAACCTTGTCAAGGTCCAAAATGAGGTTGCACCCATAAGTCCAGGCCTTGTTCCTCCTGATGAACTGACATCAATAGAAAAAACTTTGTCAATGGAGAGGCTTTGAGGATCTCTCTCTCTCTCTCTCTCTCTCTCTCTCTCTCTCTCTCTCTCTCTCTCTCTCAACTACATTTAATAAGGAGGTAGGCAGTATCCCAGCAGCAGGGCTCCCCTCTCAAGGGAGGAAGGTTAAGATGACAATGTTTCTGTGACAGTTGCCTGGGACTGTCAGAAGACTAAGTCTACCAGGTTCACTGCAGAGTCAAGATTATTGAGAAATCCAATCATGGGAAGTCTTTCATTGTCCTGTTTGTGGAGTCTAAAGTTAACAAGAAAGGTTCAGAACTCAAAGCCTCCTGGAATAGTACCAATATGATAGACTGGATTTGGTTTAAAATCATCACTCCCCTGCTTGCCAAGTTTGTGACTTTGGACAATTACTGATCATGGGCCTCTTCTATGGGAGGTAGTTAGACTGGATGATATACAGGAGGAAAGAACTCAAAGCAATGGGTTCAAGTCCCAGATCTTTTCTTGACCAACTGAATGCCTGATCCCACTGCCTTCCAACTCTAAATCACATGATTTGATGATGAGCTCATCCCATGCTTTTTGCTTACAGATGAAAGAACTGAGGTCCACAATAGGACAATGGCTTGTCTAAAGTCACACACAGTCAAGTAAGTGGCAAAGCTGGCCTTGAAGGCTCCTAAGTCTCTGCTTCTACCACTATCACACACATGCACCCTGACCTCTTGATGCATAGCCTAGTGGGGAGAGGAATGCTATGCTCAAGTTTGCTGCTTATGAATGTTATTAACAAATATCCTTATCTGGCACGAGGAAGAAATTGTTCAGGTGGTTCCCCAGAAACCATCTTAGGTATTAAGTTATGGCACATTAATGTGCAAAGAAATTAATTCTATATTTTGCTGGTAACACAGTCAGAACTGTTTACACAGCTGACACATCCCAGCTGCACCCTACAGGAGCAGCCAAGCTGGGAGGATGATTGTGCTTCCTAACAGATGCCTCAACTTTTGCAATTTCAACAGATAGGACAAAGAGGAATACAAGCAACAATGTCAAACATGAACAACAGAATAATGAGCTTCAAGCAGACCAGACCCTGCAAAATAAGGTCTGTATGTCATTTGTCTGGCTGGAACCTCAAGATCAAGCTCACAATTAGGATCTCTGGCTAAAATCTAAGTTATGCTATTAGCAAGCAGCCCCTTGTAAGGTCCTGCACTTGGAACTCTATGACCTGAGCCATCTTGGTTGTCTCAGCATGGTACATTGGAAAGAACACTGGATTTGGAGTCATAAGGGCCGCATTCAGAACCTACCTCTGACAGTAATTACCTACATGACCCTTCCCCCTCCAGAAGTGTCAGTAAAATGAGGAAGTTGTACTCTTGTCAAGCTCTAGACCTCATGATTCTAAACTGTACAGCTCAAGTCAATAAGCATGTATTAAGTGTCTGCTATATGCCAGGCACTGTGCTAAGAGCTGGGAAGATAAATACAAGCAGAAAGAAGGATAGTCTTTGCAGCTTACAATCTAACAGGAAAAGACATCATATGACAGGGAGTTGAGGAAAGAGGAGAAAGCAACTGACCAAGGAGGCATGGTTGAGAAAGTCTAATGAGTGAGCAGGACAGTCTGGAGAAAAGTGAAGACACAGTTGGCCTGAGATTCCTAATGAAAATGGAAGTTCTGGCAGAAGCCAGTCAATCAGAGGCTGATTAAGAAAAGAAGCATTAGGGACAGCATGGAAACAGTTTCCTCAGGTGTAAAATAGGAATAATAATAACATACTACCCACTTCATAGGGTTGATAATATTTGTAAAAAGCACTTAGTGGGTGCTATATAAATGCTTTTCCCCTTCCCTTTCCTTTCTGTTCTGGGCAAACAGAAAATCCAAATGAGGAAGTAGACCAGAATAAATTGGTTAGGCAGTCTGGACTGCTACTAGGGAATCTATGGAGCCCTTTAAAAGTTTCTACTCAATATAAGGTGTTCCAAGAGATCAGGAAGCTGATTGCCAGGGCTGAGATTCAAAAGAGGGAAAATGAGGGAGGGTCACTCTGAGATCTGGAGATGAAAGCTTTGAGAGCCAACGAACAAAAATAAGCCAGGACATTACAGAATTATCAAACAAAATGCTAGGTTAGGTTGGAGACGCTTTTTGTGGAGGGAACAGTGTTGGATCTACACTCTGAAAAGTTGAAAGACTTTCAATAGGCAAAGAGCATGAAAGAAAGCTATTATTTCTATTTTGTACTCAGGTTACAAGACCAAGAGGAAAGCTTACAGAATGTTAGAGCTTCTATGGAACACTAGAGCGATATGGATAGGTTGCAATCTGTGCTAGTGAAGAGAGTGTCCACATGGATGAGATTACATCCACATTGAAGTTCTATCACTCCCCACCACACACATACCCAAGAGAGAATGGATATCTATGAAGGTCTCAGTCCAACTCCAAGCACGCCAAAATGGGGAAATGTTTTCCTTTTTCACAATCTTTCTTGAATAATAATCATTTAGTCAGTTTTAAGTTGCATAAAAGCTTACTTTATAATTAACATAGAACAGATGACTTTGCTTCCCTTCTCAGCCAAGCAGAAGCAGTCTAGTCCTTTAATGAGGAACCATTTGTCAAGGCAGAACCTAACTCAGATCCACTACAGTGTTACTTCCTGGTTGTGCCTATCCTCACTCCTAGTTATCTTCTCCCCACTTTCAGGGAATTAGGGCAGAACTTTTTCAGCTCTAGGTCTTCTCTTCTGGGGCTCCCAGCCTCCTCATGGGTAGCCCACTATGGCCCCAATTTCCTTGACTCCCTCGAAAGGATATTTCAATCTACTTCTCCCTACAGTCCCATTTGTCAGCCCTGTGACTTTACAAATTAATATGTTCCTCTTGGCTATTATTCATACAAGGTGAGCTCCTTCAGGGTAGGAATTGTCTTCTCTTTTGTAATTATAGTCCCAGCAGAGAGCAAGGTGGAAGGAACCTCATAAACTCTTAATAAATTCTTTTCATTCATCTAAGTAAATGAAGACATTAATCTGGTGATGCAAATTACATTCAAGAAAAGTTCACCTTTTAAATAAAGAGTTCTTCTAGTTTCTTATTAATTTCTAAGTTGCAGTTTCGGGCTAAAGACGGTCCCTAGCCCGGATGAAAAAAAAAAAAAAAAGGAGGAGGGTTGGGCGTGGGGCTAGCAACCCCACCCTGTAAAAACTACATCTGCTAAAGAAACTGCAACCTAAAGTAGGGGCAGCTGGGCTAGCTCAGTGGATTGAGAGCCAGGCCTAGAGATGAAAGGTCCTAGGTTCAAATCCGGGCTCAGACACTTCCCAGCTGGGTGACCCTGAGCGACCCATTGCCTATTGGTTGTGGCCCTATGCTCCTAGAATGGAGTCCCAGGATTAAAAAAAAAAAAAAAAAGTATCTACAAAAAATGCCTTAGAAAGATCACTACTTAAGGATTCAGTGAAATTCAATTAAATAAACAAGCTATCTAGTTGTCTCATCTATAAAATGAGAATATGATCTTGCACCTTAAGGAGAGAGTTGAATCAAATGATCTCGAGTTCTCTCTTAGTTCCAAGATCTCTGATTATAGAATTCTTCTGTGAATCCATCAGGACCAAATAGTTTTTGTTTTTTTCCTATGACAATTCCTTTATAATTTGTTCTATTTCCTTTGCTGAGATTGGATTACTTAAGATCTTTATCTGGTCTTCTGTTCAGTTTACTTATATTCTCAAGTCCATTAGTATACTGGCATATACAATAAGTTCTTATTATTCTTTTTATTTCTTCTGGTTTTGCTGTAATTACAACTTGCTTTTTTACTATTTTAATATTATTTTCTGCCCTCTTCTTTTTAACCAAATTAGTTAAACATTTATTGATTTTATTAATCTTTTCAAAGAATTAGCATTTAGTTTTATTGATAGATTCCATATTTTTGTTGGTATCCATGTTTTTATAGGGCAGTGAAGTGGCATAGGAAATAAGAGTGCTGGATCTGGAGACAGAAAGACTTGTCTTTTGGAGTTCAAATCTGGCCTCAGATGTTTACTAGTTGTATGACCCTGGGCAAGTCAATTAAAGTTTCCTAATTTGTAAAATGAGCTGAAAAAGAAATGGTAAAACAAAGTATCTTTATCAAGAAAACCCCAAATGGGTTCACAGTCAGATACAATTTAAAACAACTGAAGAACAGGCTTTTTTGTTTCATGTTAATCCAGTTCTCTAAATTTTAATATTGCCACTTTTGTGCTTATTTTAGATTTCTTTGTTGACTTTTGTTTTTTAAAGGCATTTCACTAATTCCCTGTTTCTCTATTTTCTTAATGCATTTTATATGAATATGATTTGTCCCCTGAGGAATACTTTAGCTAAATTCCAGAAATTTTGGTATGTTATTGGTATGTCATCTTTATCATTTTCTTTCACATGATTATTGTTTCTCATCATCTAGGATTTCATTGGTAAGCATTCATTTGGGTCCATGTCTTTTGTTTTTTGGTCTCTGGATTAATGACTATTTATTATATTATGGGATGTAAAAGACATATTTATTAGCACACCTTTTTATATCTGCTCATAAAATAAAATTCATGTACATGGACAATAAAAATTCCATGTTGTGCTGAGGTGTATATATAAATATATATATATATTCTTTTGTAGTTCCATTTAGGAGACACTAAAAGTCTTTTAGCTTTGTTTTCTCCTGAAATTATTGAGTCCTATATTTTCCTTTTGTTTATCTTTTTGTTATACTTATCCAGAACTGAGATAGGGCCACTGAAATCTATCACTATTGAGTTACTGTCTGTATGTTCTTATAAGTCAGTTAATACTTCCTTTATGAATCTGAATGCTAAGGGTTCAGGAGTATATAAGTTTTTTTTAAAATGACAATTTTATTTATTTATTTTTTGAACCCTTAACTTCTGTGTATTGGCTTATAGGTGGAAGAGTGGTAAGGGTGGGCAATGGGGGTCAAGTGACTTGCCCAGGGTCACACAGCTGGGAAGTGTCTGAGGCCGGATTTGAACCTAGGACCTCCTGTCTCTAGACCTGGCTCTCAATCCACTAAGCTACCCCAGCTGCCCCAGGAGTATATATGTTTAATATTGTTATTGGCTTATTATCTATGTTTATTGTCAACATAATGTAGCTTTCCTATTTATCCTCTTTTTTTTAATGTTTGTTTTGCTTTGTCAGATACAGCCTCTGTTTTATTTTGTTCTGTCTGTTTTTCAAATTTGTTTCTTATAAGCAACAGACTGAGGATTTTGTTTTCTTATCTAATCTATCATTCTTTTTCATTTTATTGGGTTATTTAATCCATTCACATTTAAAGTTATGAGTTAGGTTTATTACATTTTCCTTTATTTGCCTCTAAAATTGTTTTCCCAAGTTATGATCCCCTTTCTTTCACTACAAATACAATGCTATGTCTCTTTAGTTATGTTAGCTTAATTTTTTTCAAGATGGTCCTATTTCCAATTGGCTCTTTTCTCCTTTTCCCTTTATCGTTATTAGGGCAATCAGAAGTACCTAGACAGAGGGCGAAGGTGTAAGTTGAGCATAATGAAATAATATCTAAAACATTAAATAAAGAGGTGAGAAAAAGGAATTGCATTAGAAGAGGGAAGGGAAGAAGAGAATGGGATAAATGATCTCACATAAAAGACAAATGAGCTTTTACAGTGGAAAGAAAGATGGGAGAGGTAAGAAGAGGAGCATTTGAACTTTATGCTCACTGAATTCAGCACACAATATATATATATATATATATATATATAAATCTATCTTAACCTGCAGGAAAGTGGAGGGAAAGGGGATAAGAGTCAGGAGTGGGGCTGATGAAAAAGAGGGCAAATTGGGAGATATGGTGGTCAGAAGCTAAACACTTTTGAGGATGGGCAAAATGAAAGGAGAAAGAAATAAATGGGGGAATTAGATAAAGAGTAACACACAGTAATCATGATGGTAAAAAAAATTTACAAGTCTTTTTAATGAAGGCCTCATTTCTCAAATACATAGGGAAATGAGTTGAATATATAAAAATACAAGTCATTCTCCAACTGATAAATGGTCTAAGCCTAGGATATGAACAGGCAGTTCTCAGACAAAGTACCTAAGCTATCTATAGTCATGTGAAAAAATGCTCTAAATCACTATTAATTAGAAAAATGCAAATTGAAATCACTCTGAGGTATCACCCCACATCTATCAGATTGGCTGTTATGGGAGGGGAGATGGGAAAATTGAGACCCTAATGCACTGTTGAGGGAGTTGAGAACTGATTCATCCATTCTAGAGAGCAGTTGGGATCTAAATATAGTCTGAAGAGTAATTTGGATCTATATATAGCCTAAGGGGCTATAAAACCCTACATACCCTTTGACTCAGCAATACCATTACTAGGTTTGTATCCAAAAGAGATAAAAAACAAAAAAAATATTAAAGTAGCCCTTTTTGGGATGGTAAAGAATTGAAAAGTGAGGGGATATCCATCAACTGGGAAATAGCTGAGTAAGTATATTATATGACTATAATGGAATGCTATTGTGCTATAAGAAATGATCAGAGTAAGAGCTTGGAAAAACATGGAAACACTTAACAGGAGCTGATGGGCAGTGAAGTGAGTAGAACCAACCAGAGGTACACTGTACACAGTCACAGCAATTCTGTATGATAAACAAGTGTGAATAACTTAGCAAATCTCAGCAATACAATGATCCAAAGCAATCCCAAGGGCCTTAGGATAAAAAATGCTATCTTCTTCCAGAGAAAGAACCGATAAGAGTATGAATCCAGACCAAAGCAAACTTTTTTCACTTTCTTAAATTTTTAAAAAAGTGTTTCTCTTCACAAGAATTAATATGGGAAAATGTTTTGTATGATTGCAAATGTAAAATCTATATCAGATTGATTACCATCTCAGTGGGGGAGGAGGAAAGAGAAAGGGAATTCAAGACTTGAATTTTTTTTTTAAATGTTGGAAATTGTTTTTACATTTAATTGGCCAAAAAAAAATCTCAAAAATAAAAAAAAGAGAGAGCACTAAATGAAAACTCTTAAGGTGAGGGCAGGGCAGGATTTCCAACTAATTTATAAGAATATATAAAGAGAGATGTATCAAAGAATCAGCATAGTGGCAGAAGATTACAGTGACTTAGGATCACAGATCTTCAAGTTTTCAGCTGAGATGAGACCTAGTCTGATGTCCTTAATCTCCTCTTTCAATTTCACCTAATGCATTCAAACATCTATGAAGCTCCTGCAATGTACAACACACTGTGCTCAGCAGTAGGTGAGGTACAGTTTGTAAGTACAAAGTTACCACTCTTGGGAAGAAAAGGCACTGAACTTTAACTCAGAAAAACAGTTTTTCTATATACTAGTTATGTTAACTTAGGTGACTCCATTCAGGACCTGAAAGTCATGTTCTCTATCTGTGAAAAGGGATAAAAATACCTCTAGCATATCTACCAACATTACAACTGTTTTGAGTAAAGTGCTTTGTAAACCCTTAAAAGCTCCATGAATGTGAGTTGCTAGACCACTTACCTAACCTAGAGGTAGATGATACTTAATAAATAAATACAGATGTCCTTGTGATGCTTAAAGCTCTGGAGACTCATTCAAACATCTACAGTGTTTATTGCTGCACCCCAATGGCCCTAGCCACAATCTGAAGAGGGCTGTGTCAAAGAGAAGGATTCATCTTTGATTTTTCTTGTTTGCCTTGAACATTCGTTCTTTTTAAAAAACTCAACTTGTATCAAAGAATCAACACTGTTTATTGGTTCCAAGGCAGAAGAGAGGTAAGGGATGGTAAGTGACTTGCCCAGGGTCATGCAGCTAGAGATAATGTCTGAGGCCACATTTGAACCCAGGATCTTCTGGCTCCACACCTGGCTCTCTATTGACTGAGCTACCTAGTTGCCCCAAACATTTCATTCTTAAAGAATGTGACATGGTACCATGGAAAAGCTCAGGTGGCAAACCATTCCTCACCAGGGACGGTAGCATAACTGAAAGACTACCGGTCTGTCTCTATATGGATTATCTTAAGATATTTTCAGTCCTATCTGACTCTACATGATCCCATTGGGAGTTTTCTTAGCAATACTGAAGTGGTTTGTTATTTCCTTCTCCAGATCATTTTGTAGATGAGAAAACTGAAACAAACAGGGTTAAGTGACTTGCCCAGGATCACCCAGCTGGTAACTGTTTGAGGTCAGATTTGAACTCAGAAGATGCCTTCTTGACTCTAGGCCCGAACACTACTATCCACTGTACCACCTCACTACCTGGATTTTTGTTAAGGTAGACAAATCTGAAGATAACTTTGGGGTAGTTCCTGAGATGTTCTGGACTTCAGTTAGCTCCTCTGTGAAATAGGGAGGCACTGCCTGACTTATTGAGCTGTTGGGAGAAAAATGCTTTTACAGATGTGAGAAGCCCATGAATAGTTAATATTTTGTTATCACAGGAAGTGTGTGAGGGAGTGAATTTGTATCGATTCACTTCACTCTTACATGATTTGACTGGCATAGTTTTTTCAATGGAACAGCCACATAATTGACACCAAGTAGAAGAAAGAATGATCAGGAGGCCATACGTTGAATAATACCATTACTTACCGAGTCATCTGTGGCTGAAGGTGGCCAGCCTTCCCACAACTGATGGCGAACAGGGATACTAGTAAGGTCATATACATTTCTCTTTACCTATAAAAAATAAAAAGACCAGATACATCATTAACACTTTTTCAATAAAGATGCCTAACATTTTCCAACTAACTGTTTTAATTTTCACAACATTCTCCTATAAGACTGGTCAGTAGAAAGGCAATAAGGATCAAGTTCTACTTTGTCTCTCCCTTGGCCATGAACATACCCAGAACATATTTAATAAATGTTTGTTGAATTTATGAGTTTTGATAGGAATTTTCTACTGTCTTGCTGACATTCAAAAGTTATTCTTAACTCGAAGTTAAGAAAATGAAACATAAATTATAAAGAAAAAGAAAAGACAGAGGAGAAAGCAGGACTCTAATCATGGAAAGATCAGAGGGATCCCTCTTTCATCTCATGGCATTTTGAAGCTAGAAGGAATCTTGGGGATTGCCAAGTCAAGTCCACTGTTGGTATAAATGATTTGAGAGTCTTATCCTCCAGGACCTTGCACCTTGGTGCTAGTATAATTCCCAAGATGAAAAGCTATTCTAACAATGAGAGCTCTCCAAAAGTTTAATAAGTTATCTGGAGAGGGGGTGGGTTTCCCACTCTTGGGAATATGGTAAAAGGGCTAAGGAATATGTATTGGTTAAGGAATATCTTCCAACTTGATTCTCAGCTTCATGAAGCATTTCTCAATTGTTCTGCCCGTGGCTGCAATAAAGTTTTGTTTTTGTTTTATTTTTCATGTGAAAGACTTAGAAACTCTAGTTCAATGTTTAACTCCTAGGTTCACAGACCCTAGAGCTAGAAGGGACCTAAGAAGTTGTCTAGTTCAACTCTCTCATTTTATAGAGGAGGAAACAGACTTAGAGAGGGGTAGGAACTTGCCCAAGATTACCCAAGGTATGAAGTAGAAGAGCCGAGATTCCAACCCTGGCCTTCTGCATGTCTAGAACCCAGTGCCCTTTCCATCATAGCTGCCGGGCGCCATCAAGAAAATACCTGGCCTGAGTTTGTTCCCAAACTCCTACAGACCATAGAAACAGTGAAACACAAGGAAATTAAGGCAATGACAAACTAGCACAGAATCACCCTACCAGAACTGTATTCTTAGTGATGCTATAACAGAAAAAACACCATGCGAACAAAACATTGGACGAGACTGATATTATTGTATCTTATTGGATGTAATCAACTACCATAACTATCTCCTTGATTGATGATGGGAATGAATAGTATAATGTAACTATATACATAATATAATTAGTTAAAATATAATTAAATATTATGCTTAGCTAGGAACTGATGTACTTGTACCTTACGCATGGCTGAAAAGAATAAATTCAAACTAAGCCACCCTGTAATGAATAATTTTTGACAAGCTTGCTTCTTTGTTAAAACACAGTAAGATATTTGGTAAATGTCAATCTTGTGATGTTTCAAAAGCTAATATGTGATTTTGAATGTATGGTAAGAAAAAACCCTGTATGAGATCATAAAGAAAAGAGGGTATAAAAATTAAAATCAGCAGATGGCACAAGAGAGAGAGAAGGAACAGCCTCTGCAATTTTGACTTGTACTCTGGCTCATTTTCATTTCATTCTTCACCACACCATCCTACCTCCAGAGACCCAACCAAGCAAAGAGCGGGCTCTTCGCACATAGCCTGTGGACACTTTCTGCAAGAGGTAGGTAAACTGAGATACTTTTCATGGGTTTTTTTTTTCTTCCGTTTTATGAAGTAATTTTATTTTTTTAATATTTTCCCATAGTTACATGTTTCATGTTCTTTCCCTCTACCCTAAACTCCCCCACCCCCTTGTAGCTGACGCACAATTCCACTGAGTTTTACATGTATCATTGATTAAGACCTAATTCCATATTATTGATACTTGAACTAGAGTTATTGTTTAGTGTCTACATCCCCAATAATATCCCCATTAGCCCATGTGTTCAAGCAGTTGTTTTTCTTCTGTGTTTCTCCTCCCACAGTTCTTCCTCTGAATATGGCTAGTTTTCTTTCTTAGTCCCTCAGCCTTTCTCTGGATCCTTGCATTGCTATAAAGCAGATTTTAAGTGATCAAAGTATCAAAATGGGGAGAAAGCCTGGGGAAGAACAATTTGGATTGTATAACACAGCTTTAGAATGTGGGCTAAAAATAAAATTCATCCATATGATTAAGACAGTATTTTTTATACAGTAGAGGTTTCAGTGTTGGAAAAAATATCTCTATAAAAATGAAGTACAATAAGAGGAGACAGGCTATGGGTCATTATTAAATTTCAAATGCCCAAGATTTCAAAATAGTTAAAATTTTTCCTGATCATTATCCTTACCTCAGTATTCAGATCTAGAATTTTAAAAACACAAGATAATTATAATTTCATATGAAATAAATACACTTTTATTCTTAAACTGTCTTGAATAGGAAAACTTGGATTTTTGGACACATTCACTATCCTAACTGATCTCTTTGGAAGCATGCAACTTGCCATGTTATAGACTAAAAGCTATCCTACTAGATTGTATATTACCTGAGGGCAGGACCATATCTCACTTTAACTTTGCATTTCTTCCCATCCCCTCCTAAGTATAGTGCCTGTCACATAGTAGGTGCTTAATGAATGTTTACTCTTGTTGTACCAAAAGAGAGGCACAAGAAAAATATTTCTCAAATGAAGGTGATGGGATATAGGGCTCTATGAGATCCAGTCATCTAAAAGAAGCTTTCCTTTTCTGAGTGGTATACATGAATTCTACTTCTGCTTCCCTCTTTGTAGACAGTAGATGAATATAAATGAATAAATTTCAAGAATAACAAAGATAACATTTCAACCAACTCTCCTGGTGGAAAAACACAAGCCTGACATTATCCTATGGCAACAATGAAACCAGTGCTCCCTACTTTCTATGAGTTGGAATTCAGTATAGACTGTGTTACACAATGGAATTCAAATGAAGAAAACAAAGGATATTCATTCATGCTTTTTAAATGTAGAAGCCTAAAGTATCATGTTGTCTAATTACAGCATTTTGTATCACATTACTTTATATTATATGTAAACACATCTAAGTCACCTTTTCAGCAAAACAGGGAAATATGTTCACTGGGGGAAAAGTAAGGAACTCAATCTATTTTTTTATCTCCAATATACACCTGTGAAAGAAGACCAGGGAGAGGAAAGCTGGGGGGCTTGGGACAAGGTTTGCTACCCACTGAATTTCAAACAAACAACTATTCTTCAGAGCTCCATGGCATGGGAGCCTGCCTGCCATGTGCTAATATTTAGTTCCGTCACAGTGAGGTTAGAAGTTGCCATTTGTCACTATTGACCCTACAGTATCCCAACCACATGTAACTGCTAATCTGCTCCAATGTTGACTCTCTGGCACTATTTGCCATGCTAAGTGCTTAGGAAGAAATCTGAGAAGTGCAAGGTCCTACATTCATAACAGTGAGGGGGGTGGTAAGGGAGGCAAAGATAAACTCACTTCCTGTTTCAAGAGAAAACACTCCTTTCATGCAGCAGTTCTTAGGGACTCCATGGACTTGTTTTTTCCTTTTATATTTAGATGACTATGTTAATAGAATTGATTTCCTTTGTAATTGGATATATTATATGCATCTAAAAACATGATTCTGAGAAAGAGTCATTGGCATCACCAGACAAATTATTCAAGGAGTACAGGCCACAAACAGGATGAGAAGCCTTGTTTTAATGGCACAAAGTAGTGTCTGTCTGACATACTACTGCAAAGTTATGTTGCTGAAACACACAAAAAAGCATCTGTCATCTAAACATTGGTTATATACCAGGACAGAGATGGAAAAGCTGCCCTCTGAAGACAGACAGACATGGACATGGAAGGACACACACACACACACACACACACACACACACACACACACACACACACACACACACACACGGCTTGGATACTTCACATTCCATTTTCATTGCAAAACCCACAGCTGGGGCATTTTGAAATGAACAGTAACTCATCTCTAACTATTCCAAACTCAGTAACATTCCTCTGCTGTTCTCAGCTTTTAAAGGCACATATGTCCTCATAAAGGGCGTTCAGTTGGGACAAAGTACAATGCCAAACTGATGTGCAGAACAAAATGATCAAAGTTAAAGTGATTTTAGCCAACACACAAGTATTCTGGTTGCTTTGTTTCCTGGGAAGGACACTGGTTAAGTGATCTGTGAGGGAATCAACAAGTTCTTCAACATAGGCAGAAAGGTCTTCAGGGATGGAACCAGGTAAAAGTCATCAGGCTTCAGTTTGATACCCATTGCAAGGGCTAAACTTGCAACACAGCCAGAAGATTCTTTTACTTGACCATAACCATTAATTAATTATTTTAAGAAAAATGTGCTTGTTTTTCCAACTTCACCTATCTTTATCAATGTTGTAATCATATTTGGATTTTTACCAGTCCAGCAAAAACTCAACTGCTAAAATGACAAAAACTGTAGATTCAGCCAGCACTGAATTGATGGAGACATTACAAATCCACCCCCACCATTATCTTTATTAACTGTTATATTTAATTAACATTTAAAGTTGTAATTCTGCAGGGAAGAGAAAATCCAAAAGACACACAAAGCAATGGTAAAAATTATTCTGGTCAGGAATTAGCATTCCCAGAGAATGTAGGAACACAGCCCAGCTGTGAAGAAGATGGAGCAGATCATGTTCAAGTCATCGTGAAACTGATCAAGGACTTGGTGCCTCTCATTGAAGGCTGGGGGTGGTGCCTGCTGGCACGCTTGACTGCCATTGCTACACGGATTTCATCTTTGTAGACTTGCACAAAATTCTCTGTATGCACAAGTGCCACTTCACAGGGCAATGTTTCCCAAGGGCCTTTTTGTCTTACACGCTTTCTTTGATCAGCACTGGCTTAGGATCATGCTCACCCTCCGTGGTCTTTTCAAATCTGGTCTTGCATTAAACTCTAAATCGACGTGGTCTCAGGATACAAGAATCCGCAAATGTTTCAATTAGGCCTGAATGTTGTTTAATAATGACTTGGATAAAATTAATGTTCATTTAAATGTTCATGTCCTGCTGGAGAATTTATTCCATGTCAAACATACCAAATGAAAGGACAGGTTTCTAGAGGTTGCTTTACTGGTAAAATTTAATTTCTTTCCAATTCTTTTCAGTAAAATAGTAGAATAAGACCAACAAAACATATAGAGAATACAACAGAATTTAGATAGTCCTGTTTGAGTGCCAATATTGTATTTCAATGGGAAAAACTTACTTCTTAGTTCTTGTAATTATCTAACATAAACAAAATTAAAATTAATCTTGATACCAAACTTCTAATTTCCCTGATGCTCATGGTGTTTTCTAGATTAAGAACACTGGGGGAAAGAAGGCTTACCTAATTACTTATACATTATAAATATCAGTAAGAAAATATATTTTATATAAATATCTTCCTCTGAAAATGTGATTTTACAAAGAAAAGTTGTTATCTAAACATTATATATTTTAATGAAAATTCCTAAAATTTCAGCAGCATTTCTCAAAAAATAATTATAGATAAGTGAACATTTTAATTGGATCATACTCTGAGAAGAGGCTGATGCTCTTTCAACCAGAGCAAGAAAAATCTCAAAGAAGAGGCATGATGGAATAGAATGATCATTGGTCAGAATAAAAGTTGGAAGACTTGGATTCTGTCCCTGGCTGTGCCCTAAATAATTGTGTGAGTTTGGGCCTCAGTTTCCTTCTTTTGTAAAATAAGGGCAGTTGGGCTGTCTGATCACCAAAGGCACCAGCTCTGGCAGATATCCCAGGATTTCAGAGAAATCAAAAGAGTCCAGGATGAAGGAAATAAAAGAAAAAGGGAGATATAAAGAGATTACTGATTCTCTGATTGAATCTTATCTCAACCTTAAGACTAGAATAGCACAGTGCTCTGCATAGGAGTTTAATTATTTGCAGATTAATTGATAGGGCTAATGAATGGATGAATACTACTAGCTGATACCTAAGGAAAGGGTTTGCTATATACAGCATCTAAGATTTTTTAAAAGCCTCCAGTGGACTAATTATGTTCAGGTCCTGATTTCCGGCTAGCTCCTGTTCTCGGAGCTCTCCATGAAAGGCAAGGAGGAAAGGAATAAAGCTAAGGGCTTGAGATTCAGGGGACTTCTCAGACATTTCTCACTTGCCTGGAAGAATTCTTTTTCTTCCTCCTGAGTGTGATTTAGGTTCTAAGCCACAGACTCACATGGTACTGGCTTTGCTAAATTTTAAGTTAAAACTGCCCTATGCAACAAACACATTTGAATTATTAGGGGCAAGAGAAATAAGAATGTGGCAATTATGAGCAAATGTCAATTAGCAAATTCATGGAAGAAGGTGGGGTGATGAGTGACAAATTTGAATTCAAGGTGCCATAGGTTTGACTGTTACTATTTTTCCTCATTTGCTGTTGGAAAGACAGAGCAAGAGGAGGGGAGGAAGGGAGGAGAATGGCAGGCAGGGTAGGGCAGAGCAGGGAAGGGCAGGGGGAAAAGAGAAGGGAGAAGAGAGAAGGAGACAAAGAAAAAAGGAAAGGAAGTTAACATCAATCTCTTCCCAGCAAACAAAGACAAGAGGACTGGAATGCTTTATTTTATTTTAAAGCAAATTTGACATTGCCAGCATTCTGCCTACTAAAAACAACTTGTAGAACTAATTTAACATCACTGTGCCAGTGCCAAGGACAGTAACCTTTATTCTACTCATGACAATTTTGAATTCTGGTATGCTAATAATGTCCAACGTAGGCTTCTGATCTGCAGTGGAAAAAATCCTGTCTTGAATAGAGTCTAGTGGAGCTCTTCAGAGAGCAGCTAGGACAAATTTAATATGAAAAAGTGTTCAACAAACTTTATTTTTATCATAAGGGAAAACAACTGGGCTTATGATTCACTAGTGTCTAAACTAAAATCGATGTGATGAACCATAATTTTCTCTTGAATGTCCAAGGAGGAAAAAAAATAGCACCTAAACAGATAGAGTCTCATCTTAGAAACAACACACCCTTCACTTATCTTTGCTAAGGGTTCTTTTAGTTACAGTCTTGTCCTGGCTTTGCCTTGACCATCCAGCTTTTCCCAAGAGGAATGTACAATTACAACCTGCAATTCTTCATCTTCCTTTCGGTCTTGAATCCTTTACAAGAGCTAGTTCTCATCAGACAAATGAAATCTCCAAAGATGTCTTCTAACAGCTAAATCCAATGACCTTTTCAGTCCTCATCCTCCTTCAGCTGATCAAATCTTGCTCTTCTGTGACACTAGTTCTACTGGTTCTCCTACTTATCTCATCTCTTTTTTTTTTTCTTTTTTTCCTTGGCTCTTCCTTATTCTACAAGCCTCTACAAGCTGTCAATTGTCAAGGTTATCTGGGCTCTTGGCTTATCTTCTAGGCCTAAACTCTTTTTGGACCTCCAATTCTATTTACAGTGCTGATGAAATAAGTCAAAGAGGACATAAGCAAATATTCACCTTCAAGGAGCTTTTAATTTAATTGGAGAGATAGAGAAGACCAGCACATAAATAATTCCAACAAAAATTAGAATACGAAAGTCCAAGTACCCAAAGTGCCACGGAAAGTCTATAAGAGTCACTTTGAGCTAGAGGGAAGTTCCACCCCACCAATTATGTATTGGGCATCTGTCACCTAGATCAGTGATGGGCAAACTTTTTAAAGAGGGGGCCAAAGGAAAGGAAATGCTCATCTGTCAGTCTGTTTCTAAGGCGACTCTTTCGAAGTTTCATTATATTGTAACCTACTCATTGTATTTGTCAGATTAGGAATAATGTTGCCTTGCAGGATAGGACATTTCAGCCCCCTCAACCCCCCCCCCCAATCTGACCCGAGGGCCGTTGTTTGCCCATCACTGACCTAGATCTTTCATCTGGTTCCTCAGGATCTTCAATATAAACTAATCTTGTAAAAGACTCATATCTTATTGGCACCATCATTCTCCTAGTCACTCATGGCTAGAAACCTTAGGACTATCTGGCTCTTTATTCTTTCTGAAAATAGTAGCACAAGCTCTGGCAAGTCCAAACCCATCGAGGAAAACTTTGAGAAAAGCTTAACAACAGACTGCAAATCTGTGGCCTGAAGACCGGAGTAACTGCAGGAAGGCCCATGACCAGAGGGATGAATTTTCCAACCACAGAAATTCACTAAACCACTTATGAATAAATCATTTCCTTTGACCTTGGGCCAGGGCTCTACCTCAGTGCAACTCCTATTTTCAAATGTCAGTATTGACTCCCATTTCTCCCAATGTGATTTATTTACAAAGCATTTTCCTCACAATCAGCCTATGAGTTAAGATATAGAAGGATTATTATTTCCATTTTGGAAATGGCAAAACTGAAAAATAAAAATAGAAAAAGCAAAGTGAAAAGCATTCACCTAGCTAGTAGGTATCTGAGGAAGTTTTTCAAGCCAGGTCTTTGATTCCCAAATCCCAATGCATCCCGCTTATAGCTGATGATTCTAAATGACAATGTCAGTGGTTCTTCCCACAAGAACCCCTTGATTATGTCGGAGCTCTGTCTAAGGACAAAAATGAGCAGAATCTTTTGAACAGGAAGGAAGCCTGGCATAGCCCACAGGGCTACCCTTGAAGTCAGGAAGGGGTAGATTCTTAACATTTATTATTGATACTCAGTGTGATCCTGGGCGAGACATTTAACCCTTAAGTGTCCCTAGGACTTACCTACTAAGTCATGAATGCACTGATTCAACTTAATTCAGTTCATTATCATTTTTTAAAAAAGTCTTTTATGAGTCAGGTATAGTGCTAGGCACTGAGGGGAATAATGAGAAAGAGATATAGATATATAAATTAGATATAGATATAAATTAGATATAGAGATAGAGATAAGAGATAAATATAAAGACAGTCTCTCTCCACTAGGAATTGAAATTACTTTTGTTAGAGTTGGAAAGAGTTCCCTATGCTAAAGATTTTATATAGGTTTCCTAAATTTGTATATTAATAATCTCAAGGAAACTGAAACCATATATGGGTTGAACTGAACCTTACGGTGGTAGAAGTGCAATTAATTCCTGTGCCCTGCAACAGCTGAAATCTCCCTAGTCCTTCTAAGCACATCTCAAATGGCCAAAGCTTGCTTCACCCCGGCCTCTGAAGAACATCTGATTATATTTCTCTTGTCACTTCAAATGCTGAATTTTATTTATGCCACTTCATTATTTGGTGCATGTTATATCTGAGATAGGGTACAGATTCTTCTGACTGCAGACATAGTTTCATTCTTTATTTGGAAGCTTTTTTGTGGACTTAGACCTACTGCCCTAATCTCTCCTCCCTCCCTATCTTTCCTTCTCTCTCTCATCTCGTAGGAGAGAAAAAACTTTTGAGTCTCTCATGATGCTTAAGCATTTTCTCTCTCCTAAAGAATTAATGGAAAAGAGAGAAAAGCAGAGCAAGTCCATTTGCCAATGGACTCCCTCTCTGAGGAGGAGGAGGAAGCAATGAGTCTGAGAGACAGAGTGAGCTTTCAGTTCATTAATTTAATAATAATACTTAACCTACTAATAAAAAGACCAACAACTTTCATTTCTATAGCATTTAGAGCTCTACCAAGCACTGTTCTCACAACTACACCGAGAGCTAATGAGTCTAAGTTTATTATCAATATTGTAAATGAAGAAGCTGGGATCCAGGGGCATGAAGTGATATAGCCAATATTGTAACAGTGGATCTATGAAGGCAGCTGTGACTTGAACCCAGGTTCCCTGGCTCTTAACAGTATTCTTTCTACCATGTCACTGAAATACCATATTGGTATTTGATTCCAAGAAAGAAATTTCAAATTGCACTGTCCAGTATAAATTGAGGAAAGTGGTGACTCTATAAATACCTCTGGAAGGAAGATGTCAGTGCTAGAAATAATACCTAGTGGCTCAAATAATGCAAGTATAAATGTCCCCACTTTACGGACAACGGAAACTAAGGTTCAGTTAGTGAAGGAAGGTTATTTGTCTCAGATCTGACAGCTAGTAAATGGCAGAGGCAAGATTCAAACTCAGGTGTCCTGATTTAATACCCAGTATGCTCAAGGATATTGCCTAGAAATAAGACTTGTTAAAACTTGTTACAAAGAGTCACAAATAGAATGATTAGAAAAATATTTTTTTTAATTTAAATAGTTTTATGGCAACAAACTAGAAGAGCCTGCTAACAATTCATTTGAATGTGATGACTTTTAGAATTATATAAACAAATGAGGAAAAATAGGAATATTTTGGTTTTTGAAGGACTACACAGCCTAAAATACAAGCAAGTTGTACATAAAAGAAATCCTGACTGTGAGATAGGAGACTAGGGTTCAAGTGTCAGCTCACTGGATTTTAGTCTGAGCCCTTCAGGGTCCCCAGGTGCTTGATGCACAGTCCCCAAATATTGACCTTACTGTTCCTTACCCTCAACACTCATCTCCTCATTCCATCCCTTTTCACCAGCTTTCCTCCTTGCATGGAATGAACCCTTTATCTATACCTGCTGGCTTCTTTCCTTCATGTATTTGAAAGCTCATATAAAATCCGACTTTTTCCATGATGCCTTTCCTAGCCCTCCTCAAAATAAAGAGTGCCTCTTCCGCTGTGGATCACCTCTAATTTATCTTGTTTCTCCTAAGTACTTGGTCATTTGAGTGTTGACTCTCTTATTAGGACAGGACCTCTCTGAGTTCTGTAGTAACTGTTTTTGCCTTTCTAGGTAACCCAGTACTAAGCATTATTCTTTAGACATAAAAAGTACTTAATAAAGCTGGACTTGACTCAGCTCTTACTTCCCTTCCCTGGGCCTCCACTTTCCTTGCTATTAGAGGGTAGGATCCAATAATCTCAACAGTCCCTACTCTCTACTGCTCAGTTTATGATCTTGATCAGATGATTTTTCTGCTGCCTTTCTGCAAGAACATTTGGATTGTGCTGGGTAGGCATGTTGAATTGTGACTCCTGGATGATCTTTTAGCACAGTGGGACAAGGTATAAGGAATGACCTGTCAAAAAGGCCCAGAGTTTGCACCTCTGCCATGGGAGCAGATGGCCCTCTGAACAACAGTTTAGTTGCAATTGGAGAAGAGAGGCTGGTTTAAGCTGTCAATTAGTAAGAAAATGGTCTTCTGAAAGTGCTGTCAAACAGCCCCATTTGCCAGAGCAAACAGTGATTGTTATTTTTTCACCCAGCACTATTGACTTCTCAGGAAAAGAGTGAGGTCTTGGTGTCAAATGCCTGTTGGCATATGAGGTACCCAGAGATAAAAATGCTCAGAGGAAAACAAGCCAAGCTAAAAGCAAGAGGGCAAATTAAAACTCGATCTAGGATGTAGCATCTGGGAGAGTGTTGGGGTCTTTTATTCTAGGCCTTAGCATCTTCTCTCAGATGATTGTTTTTCACCTCCATTTTTGCTTTGAAATTGATGGGGGGAAAACAAAACAAAACAAAACAAAACAAACAAACAAACAAACAAACAAAAGACAACATGGGGTAGGGAGCAGAAAAAAAATGGGAAGCAGGGATTCTAAGAATCTTTAGTTCAGAGCAACAGCAGAGTGGATTTGATTTCAGCTGGTTGGGAGGAGAGGAGCCTATCCAAAAGGAAGGGCTCAGCACTAAGACCTCTTGCTGCCTTGTCCAGAAAGCAGGCAGTAAATTAATGCATGGCTGATATCTTCTGTAAACAGTGGGCCAGGAGGGGTCATACTATTAGTTGGGGCAAATTGAAGGGGCTAACACCTCCAGAGCAGAGTTCCTGGTTCAGGCAGTGGCAAGAGAGGAGGATAAAGACAAAGATAAGAAGAGTGACAAGATTTGGCATAACTAAGGTCACTGAATAAATGAATAAGAATTTATTAAGCACTCACCATGTGCCAAGGCCTGTACTAAATCTTTGGGGTACCAAAAATAAAAAAACAACAACAACATGGCAATCAATCTCTTTATGTAATAAGAAGTCTCTTAAAGGAGGCTCTGGTGTATAGAAAACTTAACAATTTTTGGTGTTGTTCAGTTGTTTCTTCATGACAATATATGGCGTTTTCTTGGCAAAGGTTCTGGAGTGGCTTGCCTTTTTTATTTTCCTAGTAGATTATGGCAAAGAGGTTAAATGATTTGTCCAGGGTCACACAGTTAATGTGTGTCTGAGGATAGACTTGAACTCAGGTCTTCCTGACTCAGGCCTAGCCACCTAGCTGCCCCAACAGTCTTAACAATTAAGAGCTGCATAAAATGGCAAGTTGCTTCAAGATGTACTAAGTTGCCTTTTATCAGAGTTGCTCAAGCCAAACCCCGATGAATACTAGGAAGGCATTTCAGAGAATGGATTGCTGTTCAGGGCAAGTACAGGCTATATTAGATGGCTGTAATAGTTTATTTTAACTGAGATTCTAGCACTTAACCTCTTTTGCCTCAGTTTCCTCATTTATAAAATGAGAATAATTGAAGAACTTATCTTACATAGTTGCTATGAGGCTAAATGAGATAATCTATGTAAAGCACTTTGTAAACATTATACTGCTATACAAATACGGGCTATTATTACATATGTGGTATACACCTCTTTGGAGAGATGTGCCATTAAAATGAAAGCTCCTTTCATGGCAGTAGCTGTGTCTCTTCTGTATAGTTTGGGCTCAATGTAATACATGCCTAGTACATGTTAAGCAATAAATGTTTGCTGATCACTTTATTGGCTAACTTCATTACACATACTCTCTTCAAAATGCCACTGAAGGTAAGTAGTCTTGGAATTCTTATCCCCATTTTACAGATGGCGAATCTGAAGCTAGGAAGAAAATGACCTCAATTAACAAAGGTCAGTGCCTGAGGCAGAACTACACTTCAGGTCCAGTAGCTGATCTGCCTACTCTTCCATGCTGCCCTAGGTCATGGAGAAACTTTGTTGTTTTTCTGTTGTGTCTGATTCTTTGTGACTCCTTTTGGGGTTTTCTTAGCAAAGATACTGAAGTAGTTTGCCATTTTCTTCACCAGTTCCTTTTTAAAAACTGAGGCGAAAAGTCCAAGGTAATTGTCAGTAATTGCCTGAGGTCAGATTTGAACTCAAGGAGACATCTCCTTTACTCTAAGTCCAATGCTCTATCCTTTGTGCCACCTGGCTGCCCCATGGAGAAGCAAGGCCAGTATAAAAACACAGACTTGAGGCATCTGTCAACTGTGAGCAGATTTTCTTTGACTCCCATGTCCCAAAGGGTATTGAAAATTCAAACTGAGGCATCCCAAGAGGCTTTGATCAGCCTTCTCTCTACATTCTCATCCCCATTCACCTTTGTGTCATAGTTACTTCTGTTCTCTTAAATTCTAAGTGCCCTGAGAGGAGGAACTCTCATATTTTTCTTTGTATCCATCCTGTCTAGTGCAAAGTCTTACACTGGAGTCAGGACTCCATAAATCTTTATGGAAAAGAATTAGAGACTGGGACTAGAAATCCCATCTCTCCGCTCCAGTGGTGGCACATTCTGAAAATCCAGGAGCAAAGCCTGAGCTCTGAATGACAGAGGGCTCTATTCTGGTGGAAACGAAGGGGCCTTAAAAACCGACACACTGAAGTCTCCTGTTATAAAAATTACTCCTATTTGTTCATTAACAAAGCTGTTCCTTAGCTCATCCCTGCCATAACCTGCTCTATTCAAAACCATATGGGAAAGGACATTAAATAACCAGTGCAAACCATAGGCTTGTGGTCTTAGTGTTCTGCACTGCACAGCCCTATTCATCCTGCCCCCTCCCTTGTTTAATCTATCATTAAGATGCAGTGACCCTACACTAAATTTAAAACAGATCCTTCCTTCCTCCCATGCCTAAATTCACATACTTCTCGAGATGGGGATGCCCTCGAGTATTAGCGACTCGACAGGGTTTCTCTAATCTTGCCTCTCAACTATGTCACGCTGAAGAGCCAAGAAATTGCTGTTTTACATCTCCACGCCAAAGGTTTCCATAATAATAATTTTTAAAAGACTATAATTTACTTAATAAGATAAATCTCCACTTAACAAGTATTTGATTGGGTATAGTCAACATGATCTGTGTTGACACTGCCATTCCTAGTCTCTGTTGTAAAAAATTAACACTCTTGTATTATTTCATCCCCATTGCTGGCCATGGGCCCCAGAGTTTTAAATCATGATCCTATTGTCAAATGTTGTATGATCTTAATTAAAGAAAAAATGTCAAGGGCATATTAATCAGTGAAAAGGGAACATTTTTACCTTCAGTATGTTCTTTATTAAAAATTATCTGTGAATTTGAAAGACTGTCCACATTAGTATCTCTCTCTCTCTCTCTTTTTTTTTTTTTTTTTTTGCATTTTTAAACTATATGCCAGTTGGGAGTGAACAAAATTCCAGGCCAATGGTAAGGGATGATAGACAAAGAATAACAAGAGAGGAATAGGCTGGGCTTCATGAAAACATGCATTTTGATGCCACTGCATGTACTGAACAAAACATTTTATTATCATTTTTAAGTGTATATTATAGGTAATTATATTTTAAAATGACAAAGAAAGTACTTTAAAAGGAAGATTTTTTTAAGTCCTAGAGCACCAGTGTTAGAAGGAATTTAAGTCATCTGATCCAACCCCTTCTCAAAATACATTTCCCCTCCACCATCTCCCCAAACAAGTGGGCATCTATTTTCTATCTGAACACCTGAAATCAGAGAGGAAAAGTTCATTTTCATTCAAGGAAGGCAGTTCATTGTATCTTTAGCACATTCTGTAAAAAAAACCAAACCTCTTCTTCTCCTTATTTTTAGTAAATAATGAAAACTTAAAAGCAAGACCCAAAGGAAACCTGTGAACTGCAAATGCAACAAAATGCCCAGTAACATATCTTTTAATAGATTAGCATAATATTCAAATTAACCAAAATATGTTTATTAGGATATTTTACATTTAAATTTTAAAACTGTCAAACACAGAATCACAGGACTAGATGGGACCTCTGAATCCACACACATTGCACCACCATGGAATCTTCTGGCTTCAGACAGAATATACTCAGTGAAGAGGCTCATTAAGCTATCTCAATCATTCAAAAGCCTGATTTTTAGTACATTTCTCCTGACACTTAGCATGTCTGAAACAGAACAGGGAATTCTGATCATTTATCTTCCCACCCAAACCTATATCCTTACCAAATTTTCTCATCTGTGAAAAGGCATTACCATCTTCCTGTCACTCACATTCACAATCCCAGGGTCATCCTCAATACCTCACTCTTGCTCATTCCACATATCCAATCAGCTGCCCAATCTTGTTTTGATCTCAGCACCCTATCTCCCATCCCATCTCTTCTCCAAATAGACATCATCTTGGTTCAGGCCTTTATCACCTCTCCTAGCCTATTGTAATGACTTCTTACTAGGCTTTCCTGCTTCACACTTCCCCACTCCAATCCCTCTTCTACCTATGATTTTCCTAACGTACAGATTTAATCATGGCATACCCTTATTCAATAAACTCTGGTGCAGTGGTATAGACCCTTCAGGCCAACAGTATGGGAAAGCTCATCAAGAATCCTCTTCAAAGAATCATGCTTTTAAATGTTTAAAATAAAATGTGCACATAGGAACACAGATGAAATATACTAGTAATCAAAATATATGTATATTAATTTTTTATAATTTAAAATCTTTACCTTCCACCTTAGAAGCAATACTATGTATTGGTTCCAAGGCAAAAGAGTGTTAAGGGCTAGGCAATGGGGATTAAGTAACTTGTCCACGGTCACACAGCTAGGAAGGGTCTGAGGCCACATTTGAACCCAGCATCTCCAATCTCTAAACCTGGCTCCCAATCCACTGAGCCATCTAGATGCTATATACCTATATATCGTGTATGTGTATGTATGTATGTATGTACATGCACATCTATTTAAAGTTCATGGATTCCAGGAAAAGAACTCTTGCTCATATATCAAATATAAACAACTGTTTTGGCATAAATACATACAACATTGTTCTACCCAGTCTTAGCGTTTATTATTTCCCTTTCTGAATCCTGCCATTTAGTCTTCTTACTATTACTAGAATATCCTCCCCTGACTTGCGCTTCTCTTTGTTTCTTTCAAAATGTAGCTCCTTTTCTGGTTCCAACAGTTGCTAGTGCTCCTATCCAAGATCCTACATTTACATGTTCTTTTGCCAATATCTATTGTCTCTAGCAATAGAGGAGAAATTCCTTGAGAGTAGGGTTTGTCCATTTCTGATTTTCTATTCTCCAAACCTTCCCAATGCCTGTTCACATATGAGATGCTTGATAAATGTGGAATGACAGATGGGTACTGAGCCAAACATTGCTCTTCTTTAATTTTGCTCACTGTTCTTGGGCTCTTCTGGGATCCAGGAAAACAAGTCTAAATCTTTCCTCCTCCAAATAATAGCCATTAAAATACTTAAAGAGTATGTTAATGCGTTGCCCTAAGGCTTTTCTCTTCCAGGTTAACCCTCCCCAGTTCCATCAATTGATCCTTGGCATCTTATGGCATGACATGGGACTAAGTGCTCCAAACTATACATGGCACTTTCATCTGGGCTTAACAAACATTTCTGAAAGCATACAGACTTTTATTGATGTTTTTTTTTCTTACATCATCTCCATTTCCACAGTATTCTTCTCCTTACCTCCTCCAAGAAAGCCATGCCACATAACAAAGAATTTTTTAAAAAGGTAAAAAAAAATTCAGCAAAAAACATAAAACAAATTCTGACCTTATAGGCAATGTTCCTTGCCCTTAGATCTCGCTTCTACAAGACTATGCTGGAAGGAGGGGAAAGAAGTGGGGCTTCTTCTCTTGTCTCTTCTTAGGATTAGATTTGGATGTTAGAATTTGGCCACGAGCAGTTTTGATAGTATTGTGGATATTGTCCTTTTCATTCTCAGCCTTTGTAGTTAATGTGTAATTTGCTACTTCCCTTGCTTTACTCCTGTGTTTACTGGGAAAACTTCTAGTACTTCCTCATCTGTACACTGCTTCCTTTTGGTTTTAGGAAGATACTTTTTAAATCATATTTTTAAATGGTTATCTATGTTCATCCTTTGTAGGGTTTATTAATTTTTTTAAAAAGCAAAAAGTATAAAACTTACACTGTCAAAGGCATTTTTAGGTAACTACTGAGTTAATCTTAGTTATGCTAATGTTCTATTCTTGGCATAAAACAAACTATCATTATGTATGGCTTTTTGGATACATTGCCATAATGTCTTTGACAGATTTTATTTAATATTGCAAACTGTTATTCATTAATGATATGGATCTCTAGATTTCTTTCTTTGCTTTGTCCTTACCTTGTTAAGTATACAGGCTATCAAGATGTTCCAAAAATCTTAGGGCAGTACTGAGACTAATAAGCTTATTAAAACTTAAAACTTCTCTAAGACTTCTAGAACATTTTATTCTTGTCTCATAAAGGAACCTGGTAGAGTGCTTTCTCCATTTTTGAAAATAATTTAGGTAATATAGATACTAATGTTTTTTTTTTTATTTGTTGTTTGGTTTTTTTAAAGTTAGTTAGATTTTCCTTTAAAATTGGAGTGTTTTTCCTTCAGTAATTCCTTTAGAGTTCATTCTAATTCTTTTTTCTACCATTAAATCATTGGAGAGTTCTCTTAGGTATTTTGTCAGTTTGGGCATTTTATATTTTTGAAGGGTATTTTATATTTCTTCTGTTCTCAGTTTTGTTGGCGCATAACTATGCAGAATAGGTTTAATTTCTTCTCCTTTATTGTGACTTTACTTTGTCCATTTTCCGGTTAATTTGATTTTTCTGGGATGGTATTACAGACCTACTATGTATAAATCACTTCCCTAGCACTAGGAATACAAAACAGAGGAGTGGAAAGCCATTTCCATTTAGGAATTTACTAGGGGATGGGATATGCATACAAATAAACTAGCACCAGGATGACCACAAAAAGAGTGCTGGACAAATTTAGTACTATAAGAAATCAGACGAAGAAAATGATCCCTTTAGTCTTGGGGGTGGGAACTGAGTAACTAGTTCACTTAATTAAAAGAACTAAGGGGAAGTTGGAGAGAGCCTGATTCCAGCTTGATATAAGGAAAAACTTCTCATGCAGTTCTTGTTCGGAGGAGGGAAAAATCAGGCTTCTGACTCCCTTCTGCCTCTGCATGTGTCTACCATTCCCATTAGGTTGCAATGCACAGAGAAAGCCCCAGGCTACTCACAACAGGAGTTTATGATTTATTTCTCTCACTCAACCTTTCCCTTTTCAAAATAGGGATGTAGGGCTAACAGGGCAGTGTGAATTGGTAAGAAAAGGAATTACAGAATTTTTATTACAGAAAGGCAGCTTAAAAAAAGAAAAAAGATCTTGATATGTGATTTCATTGATATAGGAAATTCCCAGGGAGATCATATCTATAAAGCATTAAGCACAGAATCTGGCACACAATAGGTGCCTAATAAATACCTATTCTTTCCCCTTCTCCTCTTTGAATGATTGGTACCTTCTTGACAAATTCCTGTCTTTGTAATCTCACTAGTGCATTTGAGAGTTAAGTGACTTGCTTAGAGTCACCAAGCCAGGACATGCCAATGGTAGGGTTTGAATCTTGGTGGTCCTGCTTCCAAGGTCAGAGCTCCTGTCTTGCCATTTTTATGGTTTTAAATAGATAAAATAATTCAAGCTTCTTAAATAAACTGCTGACAGTGTCCTATGATGTTTTACTGAGCCTGTTTTAAGGAATACATCATTTCTAATGGGCATACTCACTAGAACTGCCAACAGACAGCTATGAGCTTGAAAGGACAATTTTCCTATCTTTCTTCAAATATGGAAGCCAATATTCTTATCTACCTCAAAGGAGTTATGAACACTTCACAAATTCAGGAATGTTCAATGATTGCCTTTGTAAAATATTCTAAAATGCTATTCTAAGTTCTTAAAAGTTAACATGAGCTTCCTTTCAGATTTTTTTCTTACTACCTTGCTCTCCCTCAGGTGTACTATACTCCAGTGAATTTGAACAAAATGCTATCAGCAATAAATTCGCATGCACTTTCCATACCATACCTCTAAGCATGAATTCTTTAATGTCATCTGGTCATTTTACCAATGAAACCTGAAAAGGGCAGTGGCTTGTTTCCTCCCAACTTTATGCCACTCTAATTTTCTAAATGGTTGGGTATGTATCTTCCATACTAGATCAAAGGATCTCTCAAGGAATTTCTAAAGCCCAGGGCAGTAAAGGAATTTATCTAAGGTTCCTTGGCTCAGAAGTGGTAGAATCAGGACTGAACCTAGGTTCTTTTTCACCACCCCTCCAATCCTCTCTTCCTCCCATTAAAGGACAGCTTCATCTGTGTTTGAACAGCATGATACAGGACAGAGAACTAGCTCCTTCTCTTCTTCTGCTCCAGGTTCCTTGGCATGCCAGGCACAAAGGATTCTGAACTACAAAAGACTTCTGAATCTACCTAGTTTCAAAGTAAAAAACTGAAGTTTAGAGAAACAAAAGTTGAGATGTGAGCCCAAAACTTCATGCCATGTGGCATTTCACACCCTCATTATTATGTATACGGAAAAAAAAATCAGTCTACCATTTTAATATTTTAATAGAAACTTGTCATCACTGACTTTTTTTAACTTTACCTTTCATTTCTTTTTACACTGACACTCATTTTTACCCAAGTATTTAAAATGCTGTTGCAGTTGAACACTGGCATCAGTTCCATACATGGAATGTTATGGTTTAGACATGCACAATTCTGTAACTACCAAGAATGACCTTTAAAAATGGGGTCTGGTTATCAAGCTTGAAGGCTTATCTTGGAAGGACACAATTGGAAGGCCAGTACACTCAGTAAAAGTCATCCACTACAATCTTACAACTTAAGGAAAGCTTGGAAAACTGTTTATTTGTACCTGAAAAATAAGAGGTAGCATTTATATGGTGCTTTAGGTATACAAAGATTTTTACATATACTGTTAATGTCAACAACTCTCAAGGACAACAAACTGTTAGAGGCAATAATTAGAACCCAATCTGGTTTTGTCCTTAAAAGTCCTAAAGAGACCAAGTGAATTCAGCAAACATTTCCTGGGTACTAACTAGGTATAGGGCATATATGCTAGGGGCTAAATAAAATACAGAAACAAATAAGGCACTCAAGGAATCTACTGTTTCTTTAGAGTGTGAACAAGAGAAATGAAAACCAACATGAGAATTCCAGAGGGTGTGGCTCCTCTACTGGGAGGAGAAGGAGGGATCACATCTTAGTAAAAGGGCAAGAGAAAGCAATAGGGGAAAGGTGGTCTTTGATTTGGGCCTTGGAGAATATTCCTTACATATAGTAAGTGCTTAATAAACTCTTAAAAACTGAACAAAATGAAAAGAAAGGAGGTATGGAGACAAGAAAGAAAGAGTCATAAGGATGGCTGGAAAAGACAAGAAGGCAATTAGGATAGTCCACTGGGCATATGAAGGAAAGAAATGGAAATATTACTTGTTTCTATCCTATTTTTAAATTGACAAAGAGCTTTCCTCATCACCACTCTCTATAAGGTGGAAGGTATAAATGTCTATCATTTTGGAAGATTTTTTAAGACCCTGAGGAGCAGAGGTGGAGTGGTGGGCTTCTAGTCATTCAAGAGTCAACCACCAATTCTGCACCTCCAGCCTTCTAAGCATTTGTATCTAATGGACTACTTATCATGTTGTATGTACCCTGCACAAAGTGGAAACACTCCACAGATGTCCAGAAGAATTCAAGAATTCTATTCTTCCTTCATTTGGTCTAAGAAAGGAGCCCAAGATGGAGTCCCAGACATAGCAATGGCTAGCTGAATGACCTTCCAGGCTCCCACTTGTTAAAGGGAAACACTGACACTGGTCTACTCAAGCCTCTGGGATTGCTTTCTAGAGAAAGGGATCTGGTAGTGGGAACTGTTATTGCCAAAGTACTAGAAACCAGTGATGACTGCAGACTTAAAAATCTTAGAATTCCAATTCCCAATTAATAAATAAATTACAAAAAAAAAAAAACAATTTCCATATCTATAAATAGGGGTCACCCTACTGTTAGTGCCTACCTTACTCAGAGGACTGTTATGGAGCTCAATATGAAATCAGATATAGAGAGGCTTTTTATTTCATCCAAGCACTGAAGAAACTAACTTTTTTTGAGACAGTGTGATTGCATATGAGACTCAGAGGAGGTCTGGGTTCAAATCTTTTGGATGGTCATTTAAAGTCACCATTTCCCAACACACTGATTATTTCTTCAGTGTTTGCCTCTCAGAGCTTCTGTAAAGAGCAAAGGAGTTCATGTCTTCCTTTTTTCTCTACTTTTGAACTTTTCTTCTACTTTGAAAATAATTTCATTAGAAAAATGACCACTGCATCAGAGGTCAGACCTTGTATCTGGCCTGGGTTTAGTCTCCTATAACTCCTGGCTTTATAAGCATAGGAGAACCTCAGAATAAGAAGAAACAAACCTGGAATGACAAAGCAAATAGGGCCTTAAAAGATCATTAGTATAAATGATAAACCTATGTCCTTCAATAACACAAATCCAAGGACACTCCTAAAAACTCAACCCCCAAATGCAAAACACACATTTTTGGGAGCCTTGTTAGTGCCCAAGTCTAGAAGCCAAGAGATTGATGTTTCAGTCTGAATTCTGTTGACCTCAGGGTCATTTTCTATACTTGGGTCACAGTGTCCCCTCTCAAAAATAAGGGCTCTGCCTAGATCTCCAAATTTCTTTCAAGCTAGAATATTCTATGTGTACTATAGACTCCAGTCCAACTAGACCAGTCTCTCTCCTAAATAGGCCTGACTCTCTTCTCTACACGTTTATCTTGTTTCTTCTACCTGCAATATCCTCCCTCCTCCTCTCTGCCTAATGAATTCAGGCCTATCCTTTAAAGCCTCACTCAAATGTCACTTCCTCCAGGAAACCTTTTCTGATCCCTCTGGTTGATAAAAGACCTCCCTCAAGGAAGGCACAGAACACTGACTTTGGTACCTGGCTTGAGGAGGAAGAGGATAAGGAGGAGGGCAAGGTCCACGACTGTAATTTTAGCATTGTGGGAAAATCCCCTGGACCACTGCAACTTCAGAGTATTATGGTAGTTGTTTAGGGTAATGAATAATAAAATAATTTGCTCAGAAAGTCACAAAGATAGTATCTGTCAGAGAAAGGAAATGGACCCAGGTTTTCCTGACTCCAAAACCTCCTATCGGCCACACTAATATGCTTCATCTTATACACTTCTCATATAATATTATGTATGTCAAATCCTCTTATAAGACTATAAACTCCATGAGGGCAGGGACAATATTTCATCTAAACTTTGTATGTGTCCTGAAGCTTAGCACAATGCTCTATATATAGCAGGTGCTGAATAAATGTTTGTTGAATGAATGAATCAACTACTCTCTCTTAGGTACTGGGTCTTCTACTTTGCCCTCAGGTCAACAGACTGGGGGGGGGGGGGGGGGGGGGAACCTGTCCTACTAGAGAGACTATGGATTTCTTTTTTCTTTTTTAAATCCTTACCTTCAGTCTTAGTATCAATTCTTGCAAGGGTCAGGCAATTGGGGTTAAGTGACCTGCCCAGGGTTACTAACTAGAAAATGTCTGAGGCCAGATTGAACCCAGATCCCACCCTGGACTCCAGGCCTGATGCTCTATACCCTGAGCCACCTCACTGCCCCTATTATGGATTTCTCTAATGGGTCTTACATTTAAATATGGATTTAATAATTTCTTTAGAGTCACTAAATGTGCTTAGTCAGGGAGGTAGGTTCAACCATATGCCTGCACTGTACTTGGTTTTAAAAATCCACTCCCAATCCTAAAACTGAAACATTCAATTGTTTAACTGTTCTACTTTGTTTATTGCAGCTCCTGCCGGTTTGTAAACCACTTCCCCTCTAGTGGCTACATACACAATATGAAACTGGCCTCCCCATGTCAGATGCCTTCACAGCGTGGGCCATAATGATGCCACAGGAGGCAGCTGCGAATGCCCCCAGTATTCATTCCTATCACTTCTCCTGTTCAATGAATGTCAAGACACGGGAGGTGATTGGGGGATGTGTTGGGTTGCCATGTCATCAATATGTTCAGCACTCCAACCTCTGTTTCATCATCTAAACTCGTTATTCTCCCTGTGGCACACACTACTGGGAGGAAGTGGAATGAATTAGAATGCCTGTGATTTAACCCAGAGTGGAAGGACTAAAGAGGTTGAGATGGTCTCTGGCTCATCTTTAACCAAAATGTTTCTTTCTCTCCAGTTCTTCCTCTCGCTCTCAGGCGATTTATTTATGGGGTTTCGAGTAGCCTGAAAGGGAGCCTCCACAAAACCATTATTCATTGTTTCTTGAATAGTTTACAGTAACAACCCCCACCTTCCCTCCACGCCCCTTTTCCTCCCTGCTCTGCCCTCCTCCCTTTCCACCCCCCAACAACTTGAGTGATCCTTGACATGTACAAAATGTAGCTGCCCCTTGCTGAGTGTGGAAGGACTCAATGGGCCATGTGGTCCTTTTATTCTGTGTCTGGCCTTGGCTTCCAGATCTGTGTAAGGAGCAACATGAAGCCTAAGTCACAGTTTTTCTAGTCTAGTCCGAACCTGGAGGAGTGTAATGATGTGAAACTGACCTTTTGCCAACACTCCATATGGGGCTGGGAGGTTCTTTGCGGTTGATTCCTAGAACTAAACTTTCTAGGACCCGTGGCAGGCACTCTTGTAGAAAACCTGGGCCTTTGGGCTTTGTTCCCCTTGGGGGGCTGCCAAAAACTGAGCTTGGCAGTCTCTAAGACATGCTGCTAAGTGTATTCACTCCATTTCAGTTTTGGTTGGTTGCTTCTAACGTGACACAATGTGAGGACTTGGGTCTACTACGTGCCTTAATTACTGTAACGTGTATCTGGCTTGGACCGCAGTCAGCTCTTGGCATTTCAATGTCCATAACACTGCTCTATACTCCTGAGGTGGGGCTGCTTTTCCAATGGCACTTATGCTCCCATTCATCTTTTCAAGTGTTCAGGAATTCAGTCAATTTAGGAAAATTTACTGTGAAGAGATGCCCCTGAGAGGCTGGGAACTTTGCTTCTACCCTTAAGAAGGTCCAAAGTGTGCTTGGGCCAGGCTCCTCATATAAGAGCACAGGATCCTCTTTTAACCAGCATAATTCCATATTCTTTGATATTCTTGATATTTGTTTGGTTTATTTTAACTTTACCCTTTAATAAAGCTTTTAAGCCCTCGCCATGTCTTGATTGAAGGAAGGAGGATATTAATCTCTATCATCCTGATGAAGACAACCTAGGGCAGGGTCCTGAACCCAAGAGCCTGGGGAGCAGTCAAACTTCCAGCCCAGTGCCCTCAGCCAATATCTTACAGGCAGGCCCTATCAGGACTCAGCCTGGCAACTGCTCCTGGAGGGACTATAGCCACAGACACTGAAGACCCAGAAAATAACACTAAAACGACATCAAAGTTTTTGGTCTAGTCAAACAGTTCAACATCAAAAAATGATGATTTTATCAGTGGAAATGACATTAAAGAAAAAGTCTGAACATCTACTTTACTGTTGTACCCCAAGAACCACAGGACCCTTCCATCCTAAAATTTCCAGTGTTGTCTCCCTCGTTTAAGATTGTGAGGCTCCTTGAGAGCGGGAACTGTCCTTTATTTTAATCACTAACACTTAGCACAATGTGTCACATATAGCAAGTGCATAATAAGTGTTTATTCATTAATTCATGTGTGAAATGGAGCTAAGCTGACAGGAATTGGGAATCCAAAGACCTGCATTCAAATTCTGGTTCTGCAATTTACAAGATATGGGATCCTATCCATGTCACTTGAGTGTCCTCAGGTCTTTAAGATGGGTTAATAATCCTTGCACTATTCATCTCTTATGTTAACCCTGCTATAAACTATGACATTCTAGATGTCAGTAATTATATGTTCACAAATATATACACATGAGGTGAAATGAGGCATATTAATGTAACTTTCCAAATCTGAAAGTATGATGTAAGCGGAGTAGATAGAATGGAGGTCTCAGCACCAGGAAGATCTGGGTCCAAGTTCTGACCCCTGATACATCCTGGCAGTATGACCCCAGGTAGATCCCCTTCACCTCTCAGGATCTCTGAGGCAACTCCTAAAATGAGGAACTTTAGAACATATACCCATTAGCCTTGATAGAAAGAATTTCCTCATTAATAGTTCTCCACACTAAGGAAATCACAGGACCAGGTTAAAAATAAAACAAAAATACCATGAATAAGTCCATGTGTATATATCTCTCAGCTGCCTACTTATCTTAATAGGGCACTCTGGCACAACAGGTGACAGCACATTGAAGGGTGACTGAATGCATTAAACAGACTAGTTTCCAAATATTCAGTCTTAATTAACTTGTTTTGAAGGACACTTGGGTAGAGTAGGTAAAGATCAACTCCACAAGGCAAAGGGTATTGAAGAGACTTGTCAGGCATTAGGGGGAATCTTCAAGTCAACCCAGGGATCCAGGGACCCACAATCACAACTCTCAAGCCCAACACATCTTGACTAAGGAAAGCTCTCTGTCCCACCTTAAATAAGATGCTGTTTTATTTCTACAACCCAGTGGCAGTTATTTAAAAAACAAACAAAAAGTCCTAAAGTCCAATTCAATCCTGTGTCATTTTGAACACATTTTCATCTATACCTGCGCTAAGATGAAGAAGATTACATTATGAATTAAAATGTAGAGCACAGAATCGGTGAATATAAAATAAAATATTGTTAATTGCTATGTCTTTCTGCCTGTATTTGCACTACACACACATTCCAAATGCAAATATTCAAAGATAAATATCTTCTGTTCTTGCACACACTGAAATGGTCAGACCAGTTGCTGCTGAAGCCTTGGAGGGTCACAGCTCCAGCTGGAGCACTACACAAGCTGCTTGGTTGATGCCAAGGTTGGCACTTGTTAGGAGGAGGAACAAGGGGACTGGGAGTTAAAAGTCCCACAGATGTCCCATGACAACCTGGAAATTAAAATGAGATGCAATAGAATTGCAAGATCCTGAAAATATCTTTTTCCAACTCATTTAGGCAACATTACTATATTTTAGACAGAAGATGGAAAAAGACCAAACTTTTTAAGGTATTTTTGAGAGATGTCCAAAAACAAACTCAAATCATGACACCACATTCATAACAGAGTCAGTTGTTTGGCCTCTTGACTCCACTAACAATGGCCTTCCCATCCCTCAACTTCTCCCTACTCGCCCTGACTCCAGCCTTCAAATCTTCTTGTGTGGAGTTCATCAGTAGTTTACTCACTAGTCTGTTTCTGCCTCAAGCCTCTTCCCTCTCCAAACCAGCTACCAGATCACTCCCTGCCACAAGAAGCTCCAGTGCCTCCCTATAGTTCCTCTGTTGTCATTCAGTTAATTCAGTCATGTCTGGTGCTTCATTTACCCTGTTTTTGGGGGTCTCAGCAAAGATGCTGGGATGGTTCAATATTTCCTTCTCCAGATCATTTTACAGATGAGGAAACTGAAGCAAACAGAGTTAAGAGACTTGACCAGGATCCCACATATAGGGTCTGAGGAACTCAGACCTTCTTCACTTAGGCCCAGCATTTATTGTCAGTAGCAGTAGCAGTGGCAGTGGCAGTGGCAGTGGCAGTGGCAGCAGCTAACATGTATATAGCACTTACTATGTGCCAGGCATTGTGGTAAACACTTTATAATCATTTTTTCATTTGATCTTCACAACCACTTGAGAGACAGGTGCTATTATTATCCCCACTTCATGGGTGAGGACGCTGAGGCAGACAGAGTAAAGCAACCTGTACCGAGTCCAGATTTGAACACTGATCTCCTGGCTCTAGGTCAAGGGCTCTCTGTGCACTGTGGCACCTCCTTGCTCCTTTCTCTCTTCACAACTATCATCTACATATATGTTATTTGAACCTCCTGTGATTGGCATGGAAAGCCCTTCTTTACCTAGCTCTAGCCTACCTTTGCATCACATTCTGGCCTTCCCTCAGGCAGGAGACTGTCTTCTTTCCCTCATGTCTACCTCCCAGAATGCCCAAAAGCTAAGCCCAAGCCTTCCCTGCTCCCCCTCCCTGTAACTGCCTTTTATTGATTATCTTTCTTGTTTGCACATGGTCTCCCAGCTTACATAATGAGCTCTCAAGGGTGAGATGGTCTTGCTTTCGTTGTAGCTTAGGGCTTAGCACAGTGCCTGTCACATAGTAGGCACTCAATTAGTGCTTACTGACTAATCCCTAGAACAAAGCATAGTCTGGGGCCTAATAAACACCTTTTATTGATCCCTACATAGTTTGTTATTTAGCTCCTACTAAGCACAAGGCCAAAGAATGAAACAAGCCCAATCTGCAAGGAATTGACACTATGAGGCTATGATCATTTCATAATAAGATAATATAAGAAGTAGGACCCTGACTCCAAGGCTGGTCCTTGATGCACTGTCATGTGCCTCTTCATTGTAATTACTGTCCTACTGGAATCGATAACATTTAGAGCTGGAAAGGATCTTGGAAATCACCCATTCCATTCAATGAGAACATATAGTATCTGTACTAAGTAGAATGGGATTGTTTACCATCAAGGGATTCTTAATACAATTTAAAGGAACCTCTCGCAAAGAAGCTGATATTAATGATGACTATAAACACCACGTCCTGACTATATCTTTCTTATTTCTTTCTTTAAAGGCTCTAAATATTAAGGGGAAAATTTTGTTTGATATGAAAGAAGACTTCTCAAAGGATGCAACACTTAAATGGAAGAGAAGTCTATTCCAGGTAAAGGAAATAGCACTGAAATATTAAAGGCTGAGTAAAAACCTAGAGCCAATTCCTTTGGCCAGAGAAGACAGGAATGTGAATGAGGTACCCTGGTAGGGAGTTGAGAGTCCTTAAAAGTAAAGGAATGCCAAGATTAGTGTGGTATGTGGGTATTACTTAAATATTGGTACAATGCATGTATATAGATGTTAGGTAGACACTTGCATTCTACATGCATATATGTAGTAAATAATAAACACATGCATTCTCTCTTACACACACACACACACACACACTCTCTCTCTCTCTCTCTCTCTCTCTCTCTCTCTCTCTCTCTCTCTCTCTCTCTCTCTCTCTCTCTCTCTCTC
>NC_058133.1:28115620-28198619 GCF_016433145.1 Gracilinanus agilis | reverse complement strand
CTCTCTCTCTCTCTCTTGCTCTCTCTCTCTCTCTCTCTCTCTCTCTCTCTCTCTCTCTCTCTCTCTCTCTCCCACAGCTTCTGAGTCATTCATATATAGTAAATGCCAGGTTTTACAATAAATACATTCTACTTTGTTTTATTGAGCATTATAAGGACTGATTAGGAAGACCAATTAATTACAAACCTCCCTGATATGAGGTGTCCTTGTGGTGTGAAGACGTGCATGTCAAAGGGACATCGACTCTGGTGGCTCCTGCCACACTGGATCAGTCCCAAGTCTGGACTGTTCTGTTCTTTGAGGCCCAACAATCTAAGTTTGAAGAGGTATGACCACAGCCAGGATGGCTACAGGGGGACAGGATTCTAAACCTGAGCCATATCTGTGACTGCTTGCTTGGCTCTGGCTCAGTTTGCATTAGTGGAGGGAGGCCCTGCACTAGTGAAATCATAGCTCCTAAAAGCATTCTCACACATAAAACACATCTGAAACCAAACAAGGCCAAGAGACAAATCTGGAAGGAAAATTGAGTTCACTGATTTTTCTGAATAGTTGATATCATTTAACTTTTCTAGAGAATAGCCAATGTTATGCAAATGCCATCCCTCCATAGGATCCTTAAAGCAAACACCTTCTATATCCCTGTCTAGACTGCATCCATTGCACACAGCCCCCAACTGCCTGGTGGAGCCGAACACCAGAGGCAGGAAAGGATGCACCTCCACAGGGAGAGCACATTTGCACCTAATTAGGCCTGTTTGAAATTTTTCGCACTTACAATAAAACCAACAAATAAATGTGGCTTGTCTCTGATGTTACTTTTTGTCACTCTGAGTTCTGCCAACCAAACTTTTCAGCCTCACTCACAGGGGGGATATATTTCTGCTCCACAAAGTTAGGTTGGAAAGAGATTAGGCTTTACCTGCCCTCCCCCTTCCTCCACAGACACAAAGGAATGAGGGAGAGAAAAGGGGGCTGGGTGGGGTGGGGCTCAGCTCCCAGGGTTTGGGGCACAGTCCCAGCCACGTGCTTTTGCTCATGACTTAAGAGAACCTCTAGTCCAACCAATCATGAAAAGACAAAAATGAAATGGCTCCTTTTGGCACAGGGGTTTAATTCCTGCAGGATACAAGAAGGAGGTAAAATATAGACAAGACAAAAGGAGGGCTGGCAAATGGGAAGGTGTCATGTGAGGAGGACCAAGGAGTCCTTTAACTTCACTGGCACAGGGAACTCTTAGATGAAGAAACTACCAATGCAGGCTGGCGTCACAACTTCATTGCAACTTACAGGCCACACTTTTGGCCCAGTAAGGACAATGGCAATCATTCCCAGGGGCAAGGCCAGCAGAGAAGGGCCCCATCATGTCTACTACCATTGTCAATTGCCATCAATGATCAAGTAAGCCCCAAATCTTCAAGAATAGCAGCATCCTAACCTCAAGCCTTTGCTCCTGCTTCCAGCCACAACTTTATAGCTATGGTCTAAAAGAGGTGAAGGCCCTTTGGAAAGAGGTCTTGGCAAACTGCCTGCCTCCCCAGTTGTTTATCTACTGTTCCACAGCCTCTCTCTCAACCCTTACCTTCAGTTTTAGAATCAATAATGTTCATTGGTTCTAAGGCAGAAGAGTGGTAAGAGCTAGGCAATGGGAGTTAAGTAACTTGCCTAGGATCACACAGCTAGAAAGTGTCTGAGGACAAATTTGAACCCAGAGGACCTCTCATTCCTGGACCTAGCTCTGAGTCCACTGAGCCACCTAGCTACCCCAATGACCTCATTTTAAATTCAGAGAAACTGAGACCAAGGGATGATCACAGGATCACAGAGGTAGAAATGGAAGGGATACTAAAAGTCATCTGGATGAGAGGTGTTCAACTGGGAAGAGTACAGACGCCAAACACTCCTGTGTGTGGCCTAAACCAGAGAAAAATGTCATTGAAAATGTTTAATAAAAATACAAAAAAATGAAGGAATTGTTCATTTGTGGTTTTCTAAGTCAATATGCAATGCAGTTTGGCATCACTGGTTACATAGATAAGAGGTGACAGTGCTGGGTTCAAACCTAAAAACTTTAATTCCAAATTCAGATATCTTTCTCTATGCCACTCTACTTTCTTTCAAAGAGGAATGAATTGAAACCTAAAGAAGACATATATATCATTTGCTCACAGATACATCTATAATGCAGAGCAATTAGGATTCCAAGTCAGGTCTTTTAACTAGAAATGTCTGTTCTTGAAACTATACTTTGAAATGGTATT
Source organism: Gracilinanus agilis (assembly GCF_016433145.1). NCBI lineage: Eukaryota > Metazoa > Chordata > Mammalia > Didelphimorphia > Didelphidae > Gracilinanus > Gracilinanus agilis. Next base: position 28,196,358 of record NC_058133.1, on the reverse strand, counting down.
ATTATAATGGAAATAAAGTATGCTGGAGCATATCATTCTATCCATAGCTACTTGGTTCTTCTCTCTTAAATGTTCTACCAAAATATTTATGTTCTTATTTTCTGGGATTTGGCAAGGTCTTTTTCATACATAGAAGAGGATTGTGTCTAAATGAATATTTGTACCCTCCCCATTCCAGAATCATCTACCTAGTCTTTACAGTACTTGTTATGCTCAATCCAATATCTATTAGGCATATACAAAGGTCACATTTCTAAAGGACTCTACAATCTATAAGGGTTTTTCCTAGTGGGAGTGAATGCTATTACCCTAGTTTTAGAGAAAAGAGTCAACAAGGTTGAATGACTTGCCCAAAGTCTCCTCAACTTCTAAATGTGTGGTCCCATGAGTCTGCTCTGTGTACACAGTGCCCTCCTTAATCTGATTCAAACAATACTTAGATAAAATCAGTTCACTTTCCCTGTCAACAAAATTGAGAATTTGGCCTGAGTGACCTCTAAAACACCTTTTAAATTTCTGAGATTCTATAGGTGATCTTTACAGCTCCTGACAGTTTATATGATCAAAAGAAAAATGGCACTTGTTCAAACTTCATTGAATGACTTTTCAATGAAACCAGGGACATAAAATATCTGAAAATTATAATGTAAATATTTTTGTGGCAAACATAAAATCAGTCAAAATAAGAAACCTAATTGACTTCTATCTTTAGTAAATTAAAGTCTCATCTAACTAAAAGGTCAGTGTCAATATAACTGACAACCATGTTAATACAAAGTTTGGCCCAAATTAAATTAATTTAATAAAGAGAATTAAAGAAAAATTGAAATTTGTATGTACATAAATTAACTGAGACATCGTCTATACCTGTTATATTTAAAACATATTTCATTTCTTTTTATTTGTGAAATGATATTGCACAGCTCCTTCAAGGCTCGTCTTAGAACTTCCAACTTGGAAATTGAAAGGCAATTTAGCTAAGGAAAGAGTTCAGGTCATACAGTTGTAAAACTCCATAGCCAAAGAAGAAGAACTTGATAAATAAATAAAATGAATAATAATATCAATAAGGATAACAAGCTGAACTAATATTCATTTAACCAATTAAAAGAGATGAGAGCAAAACAACAACCAATACTGTGATTGAGAAGCTAAGACCCTTGATTTCCAACAGAAATCATCTGATTTAAGTCCAAACTCTGGAATGACATCAGGAAATTTGGTCCTTTCCAAAGGTCATCTCAAATTTCGAATGTTCCTTTCAGAAATCATGTTAAGGGATAGGATTAGAAACAGAAAAAACAAGGACAATATGAGCAAATAGAAGAAACACAAGATGAGTAGTCATCAACTTGGTTTCTTCTACTTCTAGCCCAATCATTGACCAGGCTTGTGACCTGACAAGGGTGATAAAAACAGCTTCTTAGTCACCTCTTCTTGCTAGGAGGACCAAATCCTAAGGTTGAAAGAAAATCCAGGTAGCAAGATGTCAGCAATAATGATTCACATGTGAGAAATACCATGAAAAATATGTCTAAGGATACACATGGCATGAAAAGGGGGTTGGCTAATCTCACAGTAAGGATAAACCTCAACAGTTTGCTGATCCAACAGTTATGCTGGGACTCCAGCACACTCAACAAGCCAGAGGAACACCATAAGTATGTTTAGGGACAGATGTGAAGAACAAGAACCGCTCTAGCTGAGAAGGTATAGAAGGGTCAGGATCTGCATTGGGAGAAGAGGGAGAGACCATTCCTGATAAGTAGAGAAAATGAAAAATAAAAAGATAGTCCTTTACTCTGAGTTTACTGGAAATATCACTAAGATAATAATTTCCTCAAGTGGATTTAAGTCTGTAATAAATGAGTGAAACTAAAGGCACTGAAATCAAATTAATTCCACCTTACTTTAAACTGGCCTTTGAGGTCTTGCTGAATCCTGAGCATTCAAGCTAGAAGTTATTTCAAGATAAAATTAAAGCACTTTATTATTCATGAGGAAATAAAATCCATGGTTGAAGGTAGCAAATATGGTATCCTTCATGATGCCCAATAGACATCCCAAGTTCTTGGGGATCAAATGCTTTGGAAATCTTAGAAGTGTTAAAGAAATGGGGGAGGGGAGGTTGCAGAGGGAGACTATCATAACTTCAGAGACAAAAGGCACCTTAGAGACAATTATTCTGGCTTATAACTGAGCAAGAATTCCCCTTTCCACATACCTGAAAAGGAGTCCATCTACATAGCCCAAACAATGAATCTGTGCTGAGAACCTATTCTATTTAAGTTCATCTAGGAAATATTTCCTCTTGTCTTCACCACAGCTTTCATCCATTGTTCTAAGTTCTACCTTTTCTTCCACATAACTGTCTTCCCATTATCCTTCATAAAATCTACTAGTTTATTTGTTTAAAAAAAAAAACATAACCTTCTCTTTTAGAACTGATATACTATGTAAGGGCTAAGCAACTAGAATTAAATGCTTGCTCAGGGTCACACAGCTAGGAAGTATCTGAGGTCAAAATTGAACCTAGAACTTTCCATCTCCACACTCAGCTCTTTATTCAAGGGGGCACTTAGCTGCCCCTTTACCTACTAGTTTGTTAGTTAACTATAAATAATGGAAGATTCAAATAATTATACTTAGAGACTCAAAATTTAAAAACATATAACTTTCCTTTTTTTTTTTTTAACCCTTAACTTCCATGTATTGGCTCCTAGGTGGAAGAGAGGTAAGGGTGGGCAATGGGAGTCACGTGACTTGCCCAGGGTCACACAGCTGGGAAGTGTCTGAGGCCAGATTTGAATTTGAATCTAGGACCTCCTGTCTCTAGGCCTGACTCTCAATCCACTGAGCTACCCAGCTGCCCCCAACTTTATTTCTTAAACTGTAATTCGACTAGATTGATTCTATGGCTTGTGAAGTGAAACTAGAAGTTAGGAGAGTACAAATAATGCCCTGGCTCTGCCATAACCATGTGGTAAAATCTCAGAAAAATATTAGTGGGGTTGGAGAAGACAGTTTCTAAGATCCCTTCCAACTCTTAATATTCTTCACTCCTATTAGTCACCTTGCAAAATTTACCAGTCCCCAATCTTGATTGGTTCACATTCAAGCTCAGTTATTTCCTGCCAGTGTGACTTTATGCAAGTCACTTCTCTAAGCTTAAGTATAAGCTGGAGCCAGCTTATATAGGTTTGGGAGAGCCTTGTTTTTCAGTGTGTATAGTTTGAAATCATATATCAGAATACATCAGAAATCAGCAAATGCTATAAATCAGCCCTTGACTCATTGTTTTCTCCATTGTTTAGACTTATGAAATTGATGGAGAAATGTTAATATTGTTATAATAATGTTAATAACTTAGAAGTTTGTCATGAGCTCCTCTCCAGAAAACCAACTATTAAATATTTATTAACATACTCCCGCTCTAAGCCTCAGTTTCCTTTTCTGTAAAATGAGGATGATAGGTTGGATGATCTCTAAACCTCTTCCAGCTCAAAAGTCCATTATGGTCTTAAGAGTTAACATATATGGCTAGTTAGTCAGTTCCAGTGGGAGGGAAGAGCTGTTCAATATCACCAGATCAAGTTCTCTTTGTATAATTTTGATGACCATGGAGCTGTGAAAACTTCTCTTCTGATTCAACAGACACCAGTCAGTCTACCAGTAAGTTTTTATTAAGTGCCTACTATGCCCTAGGCCAGCATTGGTGAAGTATTGGCATTTGGCACTGGTACATACCACATTGGGGGGTGGGGGGGAGAGCAGGGGAGATGCTCTGTTCCCCCTCTTCCCAGTGCCTAGTTTTGAACCAGTTTTGCATGCTCCACTCCTCTGTCCAGCCACCCAAAGCAAGCACTTCCTCCATCCACTCTCAGGGGCAATGCAGGAGGGAGGGGGAGAGGTGTCACAGACAGCTTGAAGTTGCAGTTTGGGTGCAAGAATTTGAAAACCTTTGCCAACACTGCCCTAGGTTCTGCGCTAAATACTAATCATTACAATGATTTGAGTTTAACCTATATCTACTAAAAATTTTTACCCTGGGAGAAATCACTGCATCAAAAATACTGTCTTCATGAAATATGCACTTCACATATTCTTTAGGCAAAAGAGCAAAGAAGTTCTTGATAAAAACATCAATGATCCAGAAATACTTATCAAAAAGCCAGTGCCATACTTTGAGTTTCAAAACAAAGCAAATATTTTCATAAACAAAGCAAAAATTTTTCATAAAATTTAAAAGTCAACAACTAAACTAAGAAGACTCTCTAACTGGCGAAATCAAATCCTTGTTATTTCATTTCTGTATGCATTGGCCACTTCGTTCCCAAATTGATTGTGTATATCTTCCAATTAACTCAGACTATTGAGAAGTAACTGGATAAAAAACAATGGAAGATTCTTTAAATTTTAACTTCCAGTTCAGATCCACAATTTATTATTAAATGCCTGTTGTATACAGAGTATACAACATTGTATGCTAGTTTCAGGGTGAAAAACAAAGTTTAGAGAAGACAGAGCTCCTGCCAAGGAGTTTTTGCAAGCTAACTGAAAAATGAAGAAGTACTCACAAAGAATAGGGTTAGGCAATAATATGAGATAAGAGTAGGATGAGTAGAGACCAACAAAGTGTTTGTGAGAAGCCTTCCTGGGGGGTGAGAAGTGGGGGAAAGGGGATTTTAAAATGAAGGGAAGTATAGGCATGGAGAGAACAAGATTCTAGTTCAAAGGAGAAGTACAGCCTTGTCCCCCAGGCAGAGAAAGAAGGCAACATAGGGGGCAACATTACCAATACTTTTCAACTGAAATTAAGTGCATCTTATTGACCCCACATGCAAAGGTGGCAAATATCAGCACCAATTCTCAACAGCCCAAGGTAGGTCACCAAATAGTCTGGGGTAGAGATTCTCTGGTCATCTCTTTTCAACATCACTACTATTTTCACTACATGTTCTTCTACAAGTTCCTCGTATTCAAACACCCTGGTTTCTGTCAAGAACCCATAGGCCCAATTATCTTTCTTTGGCCCCAATAAGAACAGGATGCTTCTGTTAAGGATGGTGTCTGAGACAGCTCCTTTCAAAAGAGTGCTTTCATTCTTTCTGTATACTGGGAAAGAAGTCTTTACTAAAGCACCTCACACAAACACTTCACAAAGCAAACTCTTCCAAAGTGTTCTTAAGAGAAATGGGTTTAAAATTACTAACAGGATTTGCAAACACCTGAGATAAAACTGTTGGCTTTGAAAAATTATTCAATAATATTATTGAAAGTCTCTTAATGAGCAACTTGGAAACAATTCAGATATCACAATGCAAATAAGAAATCATGGCCATCTGAGCTTGTCAGAGTGATGCAGATAGTCACATTTCCCACCATCTCCTGGCTTTTTCTCCTTTCACTAGCCAATGGAAAATTCTTTCTAGAGTCTAACTTGAAACCTCAAAACCCCTCAAAAGAGTTAATCCTATCTAAAATATTCACTTCACAATAACAGACTAATAATTTTCCTTTATATTATTATTTTGAATTTTCTGAATTCTGAATTATTCTGAATCTCTTTGGCTCAAGAGCCATTTTAAATATTTGCAGGGAATTTTGACTCTCACTTTAGTTATTAATTGGTCAAACTAAGCTTATTTCTTGATGATTTCTATCACTCAAAAGCCCCTTGGTCTCCTTTCTCATTGCTTGAACTTGCTCCAATGTGTGGACATTTGACTTTCTGGCAAGACAGAACAGAACACTTACAATACACATCCATTGTTTTTTTCTCTGCCAGGCCCAGGGTCTCCTAGGCAGCATTTCAGGCCCAAGTCAAGCTATATTTCCTTGTTGGCCTATACAATAAGCTTGAATGGCACTAGCCCACCACTCTCACCCACAGGTCCTGTTCATCACTGCCCTACCCTGGTTCTAAGGACTTTCTTCCCCCAGGCTCCCTCAATCCCCCTCTCAGTGAGTGACCAGGTTTAAGGGTATTTTCCTCCCCTTTCCAGGCCCTGTATATTATCTGTAAAACAGATGTAAAGCTTGGTTTAAGTCCAAAAATGTTGTGATCAAAATACATAGTTAGCAAATTGTTTGGCTAAATCTTTCATGTATGATGAAAGATTATTACCACAATTCATTAGCAAATTACAGACTTTGAAATGTAGGCAGACAAATATTTGGCCCTGTATCAATCAATTTGGACCAGCTGGGTAGAAATTCACACAATTCCAGGAAGCCCACAAAGTGAAGGGCTCTTTCATTTTTCATTCACTTGAAACATTAAAGAAAAATTATTATTCTATAAAATTGTCCATTTTTCAAGATTGCTGCAAAGCCCCTCAGACTTGGGAGAGGTTTTGTTTTCAGTTCCCTGCTAATTCAGTCACCAAGCAATCTGGTCATTCTGCCACACAATTTAGCTTGAAGAATGAGGTCCATGAAAACAGAACATTTGATTTTCTCAAAAAACAAAATTTAAAAGAGAGATTCAATAATGTTACTGCTGCTCCCGGGTGTGGGGTTTAGAGGTGGGGGGTGGAAATCACTGAAACTGGAATCCTATGTGAGTTAAATAAGCCTGCAAATTAATTCTGTCATTATTCATGATAAACATTATTACTAACATTCCTCCTCTGAGCCTTCCTGGCCGAGCGAGGTGACCCTGGACAAAGATGCTTGTTTAGGCTACGTCTGCTGTGCTTAAGCTGACGCAGCCATCGATGGGGACAGCTGCACTGGGGAGCAACTTAAAACAAATTTCATCCTTGTGGCATCTAATCCAGAGCCTGGTACAAGAAGCATGGAAAAGTGAGTGTCAAAATTAAACAATGCCGGCTTTACTCCGAACAGATGCTTTTCCCCTGCAGCTGTAAAAACCTTAAAACAATCCTGGGCTCCACTGTCTGGTCACGCAACTACCACAAAGCAAGGCATACATTGTGCCATTTATTACAAATGTTTGCCATGAGCTTTTAACATCTTTTTTCTCCTCTTAAAAAAAAAACAAAAAAAAAAAACACAGTAACAGGGATCTATTGAGAGAAACCATGGGGTATTTTACCCCTCCTCTAATAAGTGAGCAGCAGCGATAGATAGATAGATAGATAGATAGATAGATAGATAGATAGATATAAAGAAAAGATGAATAAAAAGCTCACCATTCTAAATATCTTCTTGGCTTGGCACTAGTATATACAAAACACATTAGAAAATCAGAAAACAATTCTAAGAAGGAGGGTCTTTTTATAGGTCAAGTTAAATTGGCTTATAAGAATAAACGAAAACTAAGACTGGAAGGCTTGAGTTCAAATCTCAGCTTTGCTACTAGCTTCTTCATTCTGGACAAAACATTTCCTCTTTTGCCTGTAAAATGTGTGGCAGTGGACTAGACTGTTTATAAATAAAGCCCCTTTCAGCTCTCTACTGATACACAATTTTGTGGCGCAGTTCTCACTTGAATAGACCTAACCTATGGCAAAACTGATGTTTCTAAGGCTTCCAAATCATTTTAATCTACTCTTGTGTTTGTTTCAAAACAAAGAGAGAAGCTTAATGAGGCCCATTTTCCAGTGAGAGGACAATTAAGTATGAGAACTACTTTACTTTAGTATGAACCTTTAATACAATTTATGGAGTAACTGTGGCCCTCTCCCTAACCCTTTTCCCTGGACAATCAGAGAGCCCCTTCTTCACTCTTGCTAAGCATATCCATGAAATGTGGAGGTTAGTATTTTAAATAGCGGTATCAACAAACTCTTCATCATTAGGGAAGCAGCCCTGGCAGTGCTGGGGAAGGGAGTGTCCACTGCTCTGTCCCCAAGAATCCCATTCCCTTCCTTCCCTGTTAATTGAGGCTCTCTCTTTGAAGATAGCTTTTATTGTGCCTACAAGTAATAGAACCAAGCAGCTTAACCTTCATTTTAAAGAGTTTCTTGCCGTAAAAATTCAATAAGTTTTTCTTTCTCATTCAGATAAGTTCTTGAAAGCTTTTTTTTTCTTCCAGGATATCAATTCATTAACACCTCACTGCTTATTGCTATCCCCGCCTATTTGACTGGTTGAGGGTTGGAGTTTCCCCCTCCCCTTGAATTCCAATGAAAAAGCCCTAAAATAATGACCAAATTAATAAAAAAAAGAAAAATTAAAAAAAAAAAAAAGAGGATGCATTTTGTTTTAAAGGCCAGTGATGGTTTTCCATCCTCTTTGGTTTGAAATACTTATATTTCTGAGAAATCCCAGAAGAATTTTTTTTCGGCAAGACATTTAATTGAGATTGTAATGAAAACACCGACTACCACAGGGCATTATCTTTCAATTTTACATAAAGAGTCTATGCATGGTATTTATTTAAGGCGACTGGCATAAACTTTAAGAAAGGGCTGGAATGTTTACAATTACGGTTTCACTAATTATAAGCTATCAGGATGATTCCATTCCTACTGGTTGCTATTTATTACAATCAAAAACTGCCGAGAAGGGCTGCTGGTACTGCCATTTGCCTGTGCCTCCACGCCAGTTTGGGCTTCACCATAAAAACACAGTATAAAAAGTCAGTTCTCTTAAGACTGTGAAAAATGCCAGGTCACCGGGAAGCAGTGCGAGCTGGTTCCTCCGAAGTCTCTGGCCGGAGGCTGCCGTAGGACTGAGCCAGGAATGCCCCATTGTGCTAACTAGGCAGGGGGCTGGCTTCAAGCTTAAGGAGTGCAGTTTGCAGAGCTCCCCTTCGGGATCACTCCATGTCGCTGCTGGGCGGAGGATTACTGAACATTACCAGAAGTTTGCGGAAATTCTCCAACTAATTTCTCGCTGGTAGCTTAGCTCCGCGCCTAGCCGCCGCCTTGGCTATTTGTCCAGGAGGCTCACTCCCTACTTCCCAAAGGGGTTTCTGAGTGCTAAATCCGCCCGCTCCCCTCCAGGTTCCCTCAGGTTGGGCAGGGCCCACGGTGGGCCGAGGAAGGACGGGTCCTGGAAGACGGCGCTTCTGCTCCTCACCAAACAGGGGGAAAGAAAGACTAACTGAGCTGCGGTTTATGTATGTGCCCGGACGTGTGAGGGAGTGACTTCTCATTAGCCTGACCATTTCGGAGGCCCCGGCTCGGAGCCGCCGGCCCGCCTGCCTGCCTCGGCCTTCGACAAGTCACCAGGGGTTCTCGAGCATATACTCTGCTGCTGCTGCTAACTTGACGGAAAGAAAATATGAAATTAAAGGGACGACAAAACAGCTCTGGCCGGGGAACCTAAGCCCGGCCCTAATCGGGGCTGGAGGTGGGGCTGGGGTGGGGTGGGGGGAGCGGGGAGGCGGCGACGGGGACCACATTCCAGGGCCAACACAAAAGGGCCCCAAAGCAGGGATTCCTGGCGGGACACAAAGCGCCTGCTCAGTCAACTCGGTCAACTGTTGCTGTGGCTTTTCTCTCGCTAGCGCTCAAAGAGTCTGCTTTAGGACAAAGGCGGCGACCCCCCAATAACGCAGCCCAAGAGCGGCTCCAAGGCTGCCTTTCACCAGGGGCGAGGGGTGGGGGGAGGCTGGGCTGCAGGGGCAGAACAGGCCGGTAGGGATAGGGCTTCCGCCCCGGGTTCAGCCTGGCTCCTCCTGATGTCCGTCCGCTGTCCAGTGTCCGGGGCTTCCCTAGCGGGAGGCGGGAGGCAGGCGGCCCAGGCTCAGCGGCAGCAGCAGAGGCTGAGGCAGTGGCACTAGCAGCGTCTTCAGCAGCGGCTGCAGGCAAGCGCAGCCTTTGTCAGGCTCCTGGGAGCTCTTCAAGTGCACAGTAGGTGTTCGTGGAGACCATCTGGTCCGAAGGAAAACAAGCGGCTGGGTCCGCCTTTGAGCGGCGCCGAGCGAGCAGGAATTAGGCTCTTCAATTAGCACGATTACAACCTGTCAAGAGCGTATTGTACCAGAGGATTATTACAGTCTTGGGCCCCGGAGCCGCCACGATTTCCTCTCTGCCTTTTCTTGCGCGAAAAGATGGCCCTGGTGATGACTGCCACCAACTCCTGGGCCAGTTGGAGCCTGAGGCGGCCAGGGGCCATGGGCTGGGGCCATGGACAAGGCCTGGCTGATCAGGGCCTCAGAGGAGTCGAGTCTCTTCAACTGTGGCTTCGTGCAAGGGGGTGTCCCCGTGCTGGATATGAGCCTGGGCCCCGGGCTCTCTCAGCCTTTGGTGAAATGAAAGGGAAGCAAGACCTTCGGCCAAAAGCATCTCGTATTGGACCAAACATTTAAGTTTTACAATAAAGCTTGGAATTCTCACCCGGGCAGCCAAGGCAGAATCTGATTTCCTTTGGGGGGGGCGGGGGGGGGGGGGGGAATGGGACAAATTTAAACACTACCAAAAAACAAAACAAAACAAAAAAAAAAAAAAAAAACCCAAAACCAAAACCCCTGCCCCAGGAAAGAAGCATCTTATCTCATCGATGGGCTCACTACAAGGAGCTGGCTGCAAGTCTGGTGTCTCCAGATCTCACTTTTGAAAACAACTTGAAACTCCCAGTTAACATGCAGATTTAAAGGACAAGCTCATAATCTCCTTGACTAAAAGCTGAGAGAGGTTTGAATCCATCACCCTGAGCTGAAGTGGGAAAATGCCTATTTCCTTGCCAAGATATCTTTCATGATTTTAAATGGTTTTTAAAAATTAGTTCTTGAAATATGTCCATGAAAATCTGTTAATTCTAATCTCCTCTAATTTAGGAGAGCCCCACTTTCTTTCCAAAGGGTAAAAATCACCCACCACTCTTGAAACTTTCCAACAAGAATAGAGTAGTCGGCTGTTCTCTCTCACGTACACAATGGTCCGAAACACATTTCCAAAACCTGCTCCAAGATCTCAGATACTAAACTCCACAGTTTATGTGTGCTTACATAGATAATTAAACCAGTTATGTGTGCTTACATATATAATTCGAAAGACTGGTGATAAACATGAAGGTTAAAAAAAAAAGGAAAACAAATCTGGTGGGCAGGATTTAAATATTAAAGCTTTGGGCAAGATTTTCACACAGAGGGAATAAGGCCTAAAATAGTCCATGGGGTTGAGAGACACACCATAAACAAAACATCCTCTCACAATTTGGACCATGGGAAGTTTTTATTTTCAAACTAAGGGTTAGTCTAACTTATCATAGCATAATCATTTAGCACAAACGATGACTGACAAATATGACTTATGTACATAGTACATGTCTTGTGGCAGATTTCTGACCTTTGCTGTCTCTCTTTAATTCTGACTTGAACAATTACTGGCTTGTGAGTCAGTTGGTTAGACAAGTTCCCAGTAAGGAAAATGTTTCCCAGAAGAATAGAAGAGATACCTTTAGATGGGTCAATTTTTATTATGATAAGTTAAATAAATATCAAGTATGAATAGTGATATTGCTGGGGGTTGAGGGGAATAAAAATTTCCAAGTATCCAGACCTTTCCAGCAATGACTTATAGACCTTATTAGCAAAGATGACAAAAGAATAATTCCCAACCTACAAGAGAGATACTGAGGGTCTCTTATCCTTGTCCTATTGGGTACATTGGCTGGCCAATACCAGATGGCAATAGGGGCAGATTTTGCCCACTATTGTGGCATTTGCAGTAGTAAAAGAGACAACAACTGGTCAGTTTCCAAGAAGAATTTGGCTAGATTTTAGGGACACTAATTATTCCCATTCTCCACCTGTGTTTGGGGTTTGGGATTATGTAAATTACATTTTAAAATAAATTCAAATTCATCAGATTGCAACCAGTAATATTTATTAATACTATAATCATACAAAACATATTTTGTCATTAAACCTCACCTTAGTTAATTCATTTGAATCTTTTGAGCTTATTTTCATTTTCCCAGAAAGTTAACTGGTTTTAAGTGAACTTTAGATAAAGTGCTGAAGGAATCAGAGAATCACAGTCATTTTTACCTCATTTGGATACTTTGTGCAGACACTGCTGAAAAGTGACTGGAAAGGAAAAGCAATTTTCTTGGGGCCAGTCAAAATGTCTTTTCCCCTCCCTCCTGTCTTCTCTGGCATCCTTATTATTTCCTTCTCCTTGAGAAGGATCCCTAGGACTTTAAATGAACAAATACATTCAATCAGGAAAATGTGTTAAAGAGCTTCAATTGACAGGAGCCCACTTCACCATCTCTTTGCCTGAAACTGAAACCCAGCTCTGAGTTAGAGCCACTTAGGGATTTCCCAGACAATAGCTTACAGAAAGCTCTTCGGAGAGAGTACCAACTCTCATTGCTTGTGTGCATGCACAAACATATATAGTTGCTGAAGTGATCAACGGCACAATCAAACCCCTTTAGTGCCTCCATTTCTCTTCCTCAATGTTTGTACATAATTGTTGCACCTCATAAAAAACAGGTGATCAAACATGCCTTCATCCCTCAGTCATATTTCACTGAACGGAAATTCCATTCAAAGCCAGATCTGCCTTACAATGTAACGTAAAGGCCTTCCACAATGGAGTGTCCAGTGATTTCTGCTCCCAGTGCAAAAACAATAAATAAATGCTACAATGAAAACTGATGAGGTTTTCTTGATGTATTAACAAATTGGGAGTCACTCACTTGTAACAGTTCAAGATGAATGGAAGCAGATTTCTAGAGCATCAGTGATGCAGTTCAGTTTGTGATTTAGGAAACCTAGCATCATTATGTCTCCACGTCAGTGATATAAAACACACCCGTGGTCTAGTTACACAATAAATAAAATGGCAGATGAGTCCCAAGGCTCCATTTGGTTTCACACCAATCTAGCGGATGTTCAGTCTTGTATCAGAAATTGCTGTGCTTCAGCTCTGACCCTACCGAGCCTGTGGCTATTGCTTTTAGGTTATAGAGGCTCATGGAAAACCACCAGTGACTCCCCAAGGAGGTGCCTCAAAATTGCTGGACAAGGTCAGAAGAACACCGAGTGTTGTATCCTGCAAAGTCTTACTATATAAAAAGGATAAGGGCAAGATGGCCCTGTTTATTCCTAGAATGGTGGTGGATAGGAAGGAGTGGTTTAGAAATACAGGCTCTTCCATTTCTTAGCTGTGGCTAGCACCTTCTAAAATATTTTAAAACTCAGTAGAAAAACTGAAGCTCCAGTATAGAGATCATACTCTGAAATAATGAAGACACTCTCTCCTTGCAAAACTGTTTCTGAAATCACTGGTAAACCATACTTGGAAAACAGTCTAAAAAAATATTTATGATTTAAAAGTCACTGCAGCCTAAAAATATATGTGACAATCCAAACACCAAGCCCTGGAGAGACAGTTGCATCCAACTGTGGCGAACAATGGTACATTTATAGAATTTTAAATATTTCCTTTAATAATTAATGGAGTCATTTTGAATCCTTCTGCATAGGATATCAGGTGTGAGCAGATTGCATTAACACTGCTTAAACATTTCAACTTGTCAGTATGGCCAACTCGATTTCGGAAATATTTGCAGTATTTTCCCATCGAAACAGTAATAAAGGAAAAATAAATATATGCCACTACTTTATAATCACCGAACATTAATGAATATTTTATGTCTTTTTAAATCTCCCTGTTTAATTTAAAAGGGTGAAATTAAGTCTCCTTCCTGCAATATGCCAATTATCTGTAAATCAAACAATAACTTGGCCATTATGCTCCTTTTTGTTAATAGGAGAGAAGCTCATTTGAAAGCACTAAATGGCGTTTGTAGATAATCTGAGGGAGAGTCCTTTCTGCCCCCTTGTGGGAAGAAGTTGTATCTCTGATAAACGACAGGTAAAATACCAAACTAAATCATAAAACCAACCTAAGACTGGAATTTTCAATAAGAAAAAGGAGGAATTTGCTATGATTTTCCCCAAGAGAAATGGAAGTATGTCTTAAATAGGATAGAATGTAAGAGTCTCAGATGTCACACAATAAGGCCTGATTTCAAGTCGAAGTTCTGCTACTTTCTCCCTTTTTTCTCCCAGGTTTAAGTCCCTTTCCCTATCCAAATCTCAGTTTGCTCCACTGTAAAATGAGTTAAGTTGAACTAGAAAACTCTAGGTCCCTTTCCACCCCTAAGACCTATGCCCCTATGGGAACATCCAAAAAGAAGAAAATAAACTTAAGTTTTTCATCATGTTCACTGCTGACCACTTGGGCATTTGAATTTTCAACCATTAAATTTAACAAATATTAACTTATTTTCATTTTGGTGTTATTAAAAGGATCCTAGAAGCAATGAACATAGCCATATCCTTCATAGACCTCATCATTCACAAGAGCTGCTCAAGCTTTTTCATACTGAATAATACTTATAAGGCCACCATAAGATTTACCACTACTTTATTTTTAAAAAATTTACACCAACCATCATTAGGCCTTGAGGAACATCTAACTACACCCATCTTATTCTAGTAGCTGCAATATAATGGGGGCTTCGAACAAAAATATTCCAGAAAACAGCTATCATGCAGGTCATAAATGACACTGCTCATTTTTATAGTCCTCCCCACCAAAAATAATCCAGACATATGAAAAAACTTAGACTGTAGCATTGTTAATAATTGATTACAGTTATGAATATTTAAATTTACTTGTCCATATAATTTGTTTGAAATGCAGAAAGAAATTACAAAAATCAAGTTCATAACAGTTTGCTTCTACCCATTTCCCAGAATGAAACCTAGTCGCAGGGAATAAGTGCAAAATGACAGCAAGTGACATTCCAACTTTAGTTCCTTACATAAAATAGCCCATTGGTCTCAGGGGGAAGTGGGTCATCTTTGGCAATGGTTCTATTCTCAGTGCCAGTTTATTCTTGTTCATCATATGATATACCTCCAACAGTTCACTCCACCTTGGCACAAAGTACTCCTCATAACCACCACCCTGGGCAGTATCTAATCTTGGAAATACCCAGAGTTCAAAGCTTGACAGGTTCAGAAACCTCTCGATGTGGCCTGCCATGTACAATCTGGAATTCTATGCTACATATTACTCAGATGTACACGGATGAGACATAATGTTGTCAGTTTCTCGTGCTCAGTGTGGTGGGCTCGTGCACACACGTAGGGTCACTGCTTCTCTTTTGGAAGGAAGGGTTGATTTCTAAGAGTGGCTCTGATTGGCCATTTTGGAGATGGAAATGATGCCAAGCCTATAAAATATCAACAACCTTTTTACCCTCTCCCCACAGTGGCATGCTAAGTAACCCAAACTGGAGGAGGAAACATTCTCTAAAATATGTCCTTCCTATCCACGCATGACTCTTCTCTTAACCCTTCTAATGAATATTTCTACTGTTTACTCACTATTAAATTACAAAATATATTACATTTAAATGACTTCCTTTTATACAATATTAAGTGGAGTGTTTTAAGAATTATTATGAGTTCCCATATATCTTTCTAAGGTCAGGTCATTTAGTTTATCTACAGTAATCTTTGATGCTCCAGTTAATTAAAATTAAGAGCCCAATAATGAAACATAAAGAGAGTTTCCAGCCAGAAGAGATAAGCCCTCTTTAACAGGGTCAACATTAGCTATAATGAGCTCCTTTTCTTCCTCAGCTGTGAGACAGAACTCACCTCCTGAATGGTACTGCTTCCCGAGAAGTTCAAGTTGTACTCCCGCTGGACTTCTCGATGGGTGACGATCAGCATGAAGTTCTGATTTAATGACTCCTGCAGGGCACTGAAAGGGTTGAAAGAAAAACAAGGAAATCAGGGACAAGCGTGTTCTAGCTTGCTGAGCAGCTAGCTGCAGAACCCTCAGGAGGACCCTAACCTCGACATCGACATGTCCAGGCACAATGTGAGCATCTTGGCAGTTCTGAAAGGCAAGAAGCCATGCTGAGGATGACCAAGGGGAGCTAACCTGTTAACTCCTTCTCTACCAAAGCAAGCAGAGTCGGCTGGCTGGAAATATTTTACCTACAAAGGAACATTTCCATATAGAGAGCCATATGCTGTCTTCTTTTTCATTAGCACCACCGGCGACTCAGATGGGCAAGAGCATCTGACATAACAAGTTCAACCTAAATTCAAAGGCAACAGAAAGCACAACTCTGAATCAATCCTTTGAGAAGTAGATGGAAGAAGAGAGAAAATGTTGTTGTGTCTGGCCAATAATGATAATTGACAACTTCCAATTACATCAGACACTTGGGTTTACAACAACCATATGAGGGACTTAGTTTAAGGATATTTAGTCCCATTTCACAGATGAGGAAAAAGGGCCCAGAAAGGGTATAAGAGTTGCCCAAGGCTAACTATTGACTATTAAACTATTAAATACAATAACTAACAAAATAGTATCCAAATGAGAAGTTCAGGTAGAATGCTATTGAAAAATGAAAGGAAAGTGAGATCCCTTTCACCTAAGAGAAAAGTTGTTGGTAGAATATGCCAGCATGCTTTTAAGAAGGAGGTGGTACCTGAGCTGGTTCTGTAAAGCATATATCTGAACATGTATAACTTATTTTGCACTTTCAGTCCCTACAACTTCTCTTACAAGAGATAGGAGGGTGGGTATGTCTCAATATTAATTCTCTGAAGGTGCAAATAGCCACTGCATTGAACAGAGTTCTGAAATCTTTCCATAATGCTTTCTTTTCTATTATTGTGTTCAAGGGTATAAACCATTTTCCTGGTTGCTTGGCCTCATTTTCTTTATTCAAGTGTTCCCAAGAATCCCTGAATTCTTTATACTGATATTTTCTTATCCCATAATAAAATTCAATTGTATTCATGTATCATAGCTGTTTGTTTGTTTGCTTTCTGCCATTCTCCAACTGATTGGTACTCACTTTTCCCCAGTTATTTATCCCAATAGAATGTTGCTATAAATATTTCTGTATGGTTATAAATATTAAGGAATATTTTGGACCCTTCACACTATACTTGAGCTCCTGAGATATATGCCTAATAAGGAGTACCATTAGGACAAAGGGCCTATAAAATTTAATGATTTTTAAAATAAAATGCCAGACCAGCAAAGTTGACAGAGGGAAGCAGTAGAGCCCAGCTTTCCTTGGCAAGTACTTCAACAAAACCCCAGAAAGAACATCAGACAGAGTTATGACCTAGAAATCCAAAGGAAAAAATATAGTGAGTCCTTTTTCCAGCCTTGGTCAGCATAAGAAGATGGACGAAAGTCTGTGGGCACAAAGAACTATGTAGCCAGGAAAGCATCGAGCAGAGGCTATGTTATGAGGCAAGAAAAGGGAGCAGATCCAGGTACTAAACTCTGCACAGTGAACAGGAACAGAAGCCAACTGGCACTTTTGTAGTATGGACCCATAGAACTGGGTCATAGAGACAGTGTGGCCTGGAGTTCATGTACATTAAGGAGCTACAGATCTGCTATTTCAAACCAAGGCATGGGGTCATGAGAGGTGATTAGCCTGAAAGTTTGTATTGGGCAAGGAGCAACCGCTAAACATGAGCATTAGTAGTGAGGCTTTGACCCTAGGTTAAGGTCTTAGATTCGGCACTCAATCAGGTCTGAAGCTGACTAAACAGGGCAGGGAGCTTGTAGGGCTATCACTCTGAACTAGCAGACTACCAGCCAGCTAGCAAGGGGTGAGGTCAACAGGAGTCTAAGAGAATTCCAACTAGGAGCAAACTTACAATAGTGTCACTCTAACCCAAAGGGTTCAATAGTTTGCAAAGATTATCTCAGGAGAGAGACTCTGCACTAAATCAGACAATTTGGGGGGCACTAAAAGTCTGCAGGGCCCCAAAATAAGACATGGCTAATATCCTTAGAGAACACAATATCTAATATCCTGAGAGGAAAATAGCAGGACCAAAGAGAATTAAAAAACTGGACCAAGAATGACTTAGACATTCTCTAAAAGTTTGAAATGCCTGACACTAACACACATTTCCAAGAAAGCTGGAAGAATAAGAAAACAGACAAAAACTCTCACCAGCAGAAGCTATTATGATGCCAGGATACCAAAGACATAAACCCAGAAGAGGTGAAAAACTCTAAAATATCTACAAGTAAACCCTCCAAGAAAAACACATTCTTTACACAAGGTCAAATAAAACTCCTGGAAGGAAGCAAGGCTTTAAAAAAAAAAAAAAAAGACTTAAAATGATTTAATTAATAAAAGTACTATAGGAAAGACTGGGAAAAGAATAACTTACTACAAAAGGTACAAATGTAAACTAAGTAATGAGCACCTTGAAAATCAGAATGAATGAAAAAGAAGTTAATGACTCCTTAGGCAGGAAATATTAAAACAAAGTCAAAAGAATGGGGTGAAATTGAAGAAATGATAAGGCATCTCATATTAAAAAAAAAAAAAACTGGCCTGGAAAAGAGATCAAGGATAGATGATTTAAGAATCAGTGACCTTCCCTGAAAACCAAGACTAAAAAACAAAAAACGAAAAACAAAAAAACAAACAAACAAAAAAAAAAAGGCTAAGCTGCATGTTGCAAAAAAGTATTAAAGAAAACTATCCGGATTTCTAAGACAGAGGTCAAGGTAAAAATAGAAAGAATCCACTAGTCACCTCCAGAAAGAAATCCCAAAGTACCAACTCCAAGAAATGCCATACATAGAAATCTACAGCTTCCAGGTCAGAGAAAATAAGTGGCCAGAAAGAAAGAGTTAAAGTAGTAAAGAACCATTCGACCAGGATCACTATTTAGCAACTATGATTATAAAGGAGGTTGATTCTTGGAATACAGTACTCCAAAAGGCAAAGGATAAAGACTTATAATCGAGAATAACTCACCCAGCAAAACTGAGCATAATCTTAAAGGGGAAAAATGCATTAATTAATGAAACAGAAACTTCTAAACATTCTGGAAGAAAATAAGAGAGCTGAATAGAAACTACAAAACAAATATCTGAGACAACGGAAACATACAAAGCTAAACATGAAAATGTAATCAGAAAGAACCAAATATGAATGGCAGGTTTACGTTCTTATAGGAAGGTTATACAGATATCCTTTCAGAAACCTAATGACAACAGGGATCAAAGGAGGCCTAAAATAAGAGAGAGGACCTGGGAGTAGTTTTATTATGTTATGATATTCTTAAAAGAAGAGAGGGAAATAAGAAGAGGAATGCACTAGGGATGAAAGGGAGAGAGGAAGGAGAGAAGAATACATCACACAAAATCAGGGTGCACAAAGAGAAGACAACAAAAATGAGGAGATGGAGTTGACAACACCTGAACCTCACTTTCATCTAAATTGGTATTTACTAGTACTTTATTTACAAAGCTCTTTACATATATCATCTCATTTGATCTTCACAGGAGCTAAATGCTATCATCATCCTCATTTTACAGGTGGGGAAACTGAGGCTGAAAAGGTTACTTGATTTTTTCAAAGTCCAAAAGATATTAAATATCTGATTCAAGATGTGAACTCAGGACTTAATGACTCAAAATTAATATGCTATTCCATGCACCTTGAATACATAGCATTGATTGAGAGCACATTCCTCTTTCATTCATCATCTTTCTCTGTGAAGAAGTTGTGGAGAGCAATAAGAGGAACAAGCATAAGAAAACAGGATGAATCAAATATAATCAATGTGAGGGTGAAAGCAGAAGAGGTTAGAGGAAGAATTAGAAAACAGATTCCAACAATATTTTTAGAAGAAATACAATTGGAAAAAAAATTCCCACCAAAAAAAAAAAATGAGACTGCAGCAAAATCTACTATGCTTTAGTTAATTAAACTCACAAATGGCAGGAGCAGCAACCATGATTTCAGACATGGTAATGGCAAAAAAGAGACATGATCAAAAGAGATAAACAGGAAAAGGAATATGTTAGAAGGTACCACAGACGATAATTATTATCAATATTTAACATATATACCACAAATGACTGTATATAAATATATGTGCAAATGACAAGTTAAATGAGTTATAGTGAGAAAAACAGTAATACTATGATAATGAGGGAACTCAATGTACCCATTTGAGGCCTAGAGGAATTAATTACAAATATAAAAATAATGACCCTATAGAAGTGAATAAGATTTTTGAAAGGTTGAGTATCGAAGACCTCTGGTGATTGCTGAGTGTGAATAAAAAAATCTACACATATATCTCAGTAGAAATTATCATATTTTTGGATATAAGAAATTACCATATATTTGGATATAAGAAACTAATTAGCAAATTCAGAAAAATAGAAATGTCAAGTGCCTTAAATGACAACAATGCAATGAAAATTATATTCACTGAAAAGCTTCTGAAAAAAGGATTAAAGACAGACTAACTTAATCAAAAGAATTATGGGTCATAGAAGTAAGAGATAATTTCATTAACAATGAGAAAGTATATCAAAAGATTCAGACAAAGCAATCCTTAGAGAAAATTTTATATTGCTAAGTACTTTCATTTATAAAAGAAAAAAGAACAGATCAAAGAACTAGGCATGCAACTAAAAGACAGCACCATAAACCAGAGGGGGCAGACAAAATTTAAAGAAAAGCTACTGTTCTGAAAAAAGAGATAAACCCTTAGCTAATTTGATAAAAACAAAGAGGAAAAACAAATTGCCATTAACAAAAATTGAATAAAGGTAAATTCAAAACAAATGAAGAATAAAGTAGACTGTTAGAAATTATTCTGCCCAATAGGTATACCAATAAAATAAAGAACTTATATAAAATGGACATTTATAAAATAAAAAACACCCATATTAATGAAACAATAAACAGATAATTTAAGTAACTCAGTTAAAGATTAAGAAATTGAAAAAGTCTAAATGAACTACTAACGGGGGAAAAAAAAAACCACTCTAAGACTAAATGGATTTATAAGTGAATTGTATCAGATATCCAAAGAACAATTAATTTAAATATTATATAAACTATTTAAATAAATAGGAAAATAAGGAGTCCTACCAAATTTCTTCAATCACACAAATATAATCTTGATACTTACTGAATTTAATTAATTCAGTATTTTTACTTTTTTAAATTTAATTTAGGGGGCAGCTGGGTAGCTCAGTGGAGTGAGAGTCAGGCCTAGAGACAGGAGGTCCTAGGTTCAAACCTGGCCTCAGCCACTTCCCAGCTGTGTGACCCTGGGCAAGTCACTTGACCCCCATTGCCTACCCTTACCAATCTTCCACCTATGAGACAATACACCAAAGTACAAGGGTTTAAAAAAAAAAAAAAAAAAAAAAAAACAAATAAATTTAATTTAGAGAATTAAACAAGGGAAATTCAAAATAGGGGAAAAAAGTAGGGACTAAGAACTCTAAGGAACGTTGGTGCAAACATTTAAAATATGGCAAGGAAACTATAACAATTTATTGGAAATATTATGCATTATGATTATATTGGATTTATACCAGGAATGAAGCATTAGTTCAATATTAGAAAAACTATTAGCACAAAAGACAATATTAAGGGGGCAGCTGGGTAGCTCAGTGGATTGAGAGTCAGGCCTAGAGACAGGAGGTCCTAGGTTTAAATCCAGCCTCAGGAACTTCCCAGCTGTGTGACTCTGGGCAAGTCACTTGACCCCCATTGCCTACCCTTACCACTCTTCCACCAGGGAGCCAATACACAGAAGTTAAGGGTTAAAAAAAAAAAAAAAAAAAAAAAGACAATATTAGTAGCATGAACAAACAAAAATCATTATTATATCAAAAAGTATAGAAATTTTTTGTATTCATTCTTATTTAAAATGTTAGAAAACATAAGAATAAGCCATTCTCTCATCACTCTTTGATATGTTTGAAATGCCAACTATGCCAAATAGATAAAGGGGGGGGAGGGGGGGAGAAAGTAATTAAGGAAATAAGTCTTTAGTCAATGAATATTTATTAAGTGCCAAGACCTGTCTGTGTTAAGTGCTGAAATAAACACTAAGACAAAATGATACTATTGTATTTTGATAATGGTATCTATGGTAGAATACTTAAAGAACCCAAAATAGTCAACTAAAAAGTTAGTTATGTCTTCAGAAAAGTAAAATTACCAGTATTTCTGAATGTTACTAATTAACCTGGTAAGAAGAAATAGAAAGAAATTTTGCTAATAAGTGAAATTTCATTTAAATTAATTTTTTGTTCATCATTTTTCAGTTCTGACCCCATTGGGGATTTTCTTGACAAAGATACTAGAGTGATTTGCCTTTTCCTTCTCCTCATTTTAGAGATGAGGAACAGAGGCAAACAAGACCAAGTGATCTGCCCACCTCACATGGCTAGTGAAGGTCTGATTAAATTAACTAAAAAATGTATAAAATACTTGGGAGTCAGCCTGCCAAGATAAACCAGGAACTATATGATTCTCATAAAAAACTTTTTACAGAAATGTCGTCTCTCTGTAATCCTCTAAGACTCGAAGTTGCAGAGGTGCTGACCTGCATTCAAGGACAGTTTCCTCACCCTCAGGGTTTCATGTGCCAAAGGAAACACAGAACCAATTCCTACTCCTGCTATTTAATTGGCCTTGCTGTTCCTCACAAACACCCCACTTTCTGTCTCTGTGCCTCTAAAGTGATTATCTCTCATGGCTGGAATGTACTCCCTCATACTCTGTCTCTTAAAATACTTTGTATCATACAGAGTTCTGTTCAAGCATCTTTTCTCACACTCATTTCCCTTTTTGCTTTTACTCTCTTTCACTATACTAGAATTATTTTTCCATATTTTGCAATATATCTATGTGAGACAGAATTAATGAAACCAATTTTATTAAATACATATGCATAGGTTGCTTCTCCTTCCTGCCCCCCCCCTCCCACTTACTCGTTGAATGTACAAAAATTGTTTCATTTTTGTCTCTGTAACTCTAGTACTTTTAAAATGATACCTGGGACAGAGTAGGTTCTTGATCATTGTTGATTTAAGCTGCCAATTATTTTGATTAATTCTTTTGTTGAATCACTAGGATTTAAATAAACCATCATATCATCTGCAAATAGAGATAATTTTGCCTCTTGTTTGCTTTATTTATTCTCATTATTTCTTTTTCTTGGTTTAGTACTACAGCTAGTATTTCAACAATTGTATCAAATAATAGTAATAACAATAAATTTTTCTTTATTATGGATCTTGAGGGGAAGAATTTTAGTGTATCTTCAATGTCAAAAAACACTAGTTCATATATATTAAAAGATACTTTTTAACATACTAAGAGAGGATAGTTTAGTGGAGAAAGATCTTGGATTCAAAAGGTCCTATGCATCTTTAGAATGTGTGTGTGTGTGTGTGAGAGAGAGAGAGAGAGAGACAGACAGACAGACAGACAGACACAGAAAGACAGAGAGCATGCTTGTAGGCAGACTAATTGGTGTCTAAAAAAATTGATGCTATGATTCTACAAAAGGTTCATTTATTCCTATTATTTTAATGTTTTCAAAATAAATGAATGCTATCCTTTGCCAAAAGTCTTTGTTTTTTCTGCATCTGTTAATTTAATCATGTGATTTTTATATTTTTTACTAAGGAAGTAAGTAATAAATCATGTTTCAGTTTTCCTAGAGATGAATTATCCCTGCATTCCTGGTATAAATTGAATCTAGCAATAGTAAATAAAATTAATGTCCAATACTTCCAATATTATTTTTATAAATTTTATCTGACAAAATAGAACCATGTGACTAAGTTTTTCTACCTGCTCAAAAATTCCTGTTCCACCAAAGCCAAAGCAGGAAGGACAGAGGGAGAGAGATGGACCTCCACCCAATTTATATCCTGTCTAGGTCAGCATGTAACAACAGGAAGTGAGAGGGGTTCTGGGGATTATAGTTTTTAGGGTAACCGATTCTAATTACACAATAGTCTCTATGATGCTTTCCATTGAGTAGCATGTGCAATGTGCCTTAAATGTGTGTATTACCCCTGATCATGAGGTTGAATGAGAGAGAGTTAGTATGTGAATGACTTTGACATATTCAAAATGGAATTCATGGGGTTCTGGGTGGCCAGGGGTATTTTTAGAAGCAATAACACCTTGAAGGATAATCCCTTGCTGACAAGGTATTTTTTAATTTAAATTTTTAAAAAACTAATTACATGTTATAACGAATTTCCACACAAGTTTTCCTAAGTTATATGATGGAACATGGTCTCCCTCCCTCCCTTCTCTTCCCCCTCCCAGTGATGGCAGGCAATTCAATCTGGGTTATACATGTATTATCATGCAAAGCCTATTTCCATATTGTTCATTTTTGAAAGTGGTTAATCTTATAAAACCAAAACCCTAAAATATAAACCCAAATAAACAATTGAAAAATCTTTGCTTTCATCTGCATTCTGAGGCCAACAGTTCTTTCTATGAAAGTAGACAGCATTCTTTGTTATGAAGTCTCTCAGAAGTGTCCTGGATCATTGTATTGCTGATAGTGGCTAGGTCTTTCACAGTTGATCATTCCAAAATATTGCTGTTACTGTAAACAGTGTTTTCCTAGTTCTGCTTATTTCACTCTGCATCAGTTCAGATAAGTTTCTTTCCAGGTCTTTCTGAAACCATCCTGTTCATTATTCCTTACAGCACAATAATATTCCATCACCATCATATACTGCAATTTGTTCAGCCATTCCCCCAATTGATGGATATCTCTTTAATTTTAAATTCTTTGCCACCACAAAAAAAGTAGCCATAAATATTTCTGTATAAGTAGGTCCTTGCCCCTTTTATTTTTTTAAATCTCTCCAGGAAACAAATCTAGTAGTAGTATTACTGGATCAAAGGGTATGCATTGTTTTATAGCCCTTTAGACATAATTCCAAATTGCCCTCCAAAATGCTGGATCAGGATCAGTTCACAACTCCATCAGTAACGCATTAATGTCCTAATTTTGCCACATCTCCTCTATCATTTATTTTACTTTCATATTGGTCGATCTAATAGGTGTGAGGTGGAACCTCAGGTTTTAATTTTCATTTCTCTAATCAAGAGGGATTTCAAACATAAAATATGATTATTGATAGCTCTGATTTCTTCATCTGAAAATGGTTTATTCATATCTATTAACCATTTGATAAAGTATTTTCTAACTTCTCGCAACACACACTGATAGATTAGTCAAGGAAAAGTACTTTGGTAATCCATGCTTTCTTACTGAACATACAAAAGATAGGCAGGTGCTACTTGTCCTAACCTTTCAAAGTTCAAGGGTTATTAGCAGATATATATATATATATATATATATGTATATATATATATGTATATGTATATGTATATGTATATATATATATATGACGGTTGTCTTTATATGAACTCTACAACACTGTCACAAAAGAGCAGGGTTACTCTATCTCTTGTAGCTTTAAAAACTAAAAACCTAGGCTTGCTTCTCTTCCTGGCTGAAATATTTCCTCTCAGGAATTGTTTTCCAATACTGGGCACTTTTGTCTGCATTGAATATTTTTCCGGTTTATAGTCTTTCTTTTTGATCAGTTTCTTCAAGGTTTCAGGAAACTCTCTAACTGTCTCTTGATTGGCAGATGCCGCTTTTCCCTTTCTTTTTATATTGTATGGGCTAAATCTTTTATAAAAATTTTCAAAGCAGCCTTTGCTAGCCTGAGAATCCATAGGGGTAGACTCTTCACCTTCATTTTCCTTTAGGGAACCATTAGTGTTTTCTTGTATGATGCCAAAGTCTACTGGAATGCCTTTTTTTATAACAATCCTGCACCCCAAGGAAAGCTGCCCTTTTTACAGAAGATACAGATCTTTTAGTATGTACTAAATGGAAATGGTGTGCAACTGTTGGTGCAGCAGCAGCAATGGCTTCAGGGATTTCTTTCTCTTTTTTCTTGATATGCCTTATGGTCAATTTAATAATACCATAATGGTGGCCAACCATAGCAGCCACCTTGTTCAAATGAAGTATATCTAACAATTCTTTTTCCAAAAGCTCATCACTTTCCTCTCTTTCTTGGGATCACTTTCCAAACCACTAGGAACATTATACTTGGGACCTATAATTTTAATAGACTTCATGGCATTTAAATGACACAAGAGATGAGAAACTCGAAATGCAAAGATCACTGAGAGATCACCACAAGATGATATGTGAGATTGCCATTGCTGAGCATCATCAAATGAGTGCAAAGAACCACATTAAAATTCAATTTTAAGAAAAAAAATGTGTAGCTGTTCATTTGTTATTAAAAGTAAAATAAATACCATATGGTTAAAAAAAAAATCTCACTTGCTACAGAAACCACAACCTCAGTAAACCAACAAAACCAACGATCGACTAGTCTGGAAGATTGCTCTCCAATAGGAACGCTAACACCAACAAACTCCAGGTCTCTGTTAACAGATGCCTACGTCACATCTTGAGCATCGGATGGCCTGAAAAGATTTCCAATACCAGACTTTGGAAGGCCAAAACAGACCTGGCGAAGATCTGCCAAAAACGAAACAAAGGCCATCGGAATGACATGGGCCCAGATGGGGGAAGTTGCCCAGAACAGAGTCCATTGGCGCAAGATGGTTGCGGCCCTATGCTCCTCTAGGAGCCAACAGGAATAACTACTACTACTACTACTACTACTACTACTACTACTACTACTACTACTACTACTACTACTACTACTACTACTACTACTACTACTACTACTACTATATAGTTAATATTATACATCACAGTACACACATTTATGCATTTATAAGTTACTAAACTTTTTAAGCTATGTTTACATTTCTAGCCTGTGTATGTCATCTGCTGGCTTTAGCATTCTTTTCATGAACTAACTTCTTACTTATTTTAACTTAAATAATATTGATAGTGTTATTTAGGCTCCCTCCAGCCAAATTACTTACTATGCTACATGTTTCAATGCAATTTCTCTCCCCTCCTCCCTAATGAAGTAATCAATCAATTAATATTCATTGAATATCTCCTATGTTCCAAGTATAGTGCTGAAGAATAGTTGCCTTTTGAGGTCATATATTAATTTTTTTCTTCATGTTTTATTTACTCTGTAGTTCTAGCACCTGGCATAGACCTCCAAAAAAGTATTTAGTAAATGTTTGTTGGAAGAGCAACGTCATAATCAGGCTCTTGCTTGATGATGATTCTGTTGGCAGCCATGTAGGCAATAGATTGGAAAGTGGAAAAAATGAGAGAAGGAGACACTGATGAGAAGAGAGGATTAGTGGAGGTATAAGTAAGAAGACTTGGCAACTGGCTAGAGATGAGAAAAGAGAAACAAGGAGTCAAGAATCCTAGAATCACCTGTGCCATGACTACTAGCAAAGACCTCCTCACTTTGCACCTAAAGAAACAGAAGACTAAAGAGGGACCATCATTTGTCCAAGTTCATAGAGGGAGGAAGGGACAGAGCTAAGATTTGAAGCAAGAATCTTAGCTTCTAAATCAATAGTTCTCTCCCCATGTGCACCATCCTTAAGACTCTAAAGAGATGAACCTGGCTTACTAAGAGAATGGTATTGCTACCAACAAAAACAAGCAACATGGAGTTCTTAAGAAGGAGGATTAGGGAAGAACACAATAAATTCTATTTGGGTCAAACTGAATTTAAGAAGTCAATAGGTCATCAGGAAAAGAGGTGTAGCTGGCAGCTCAGGGGTCGGCAACCTTTTTGGCCATGAGAGCCATAAACGACACATTTTTTAAAATGTAATTTCGTGAGAGCCATACAGTGCTCAAAGTGCGTACTCCTGTAACAGTGAGCGCTCCTGTAACAGAGCCTGAAAAAAAAATTGACTTTATGGCTTCTGCAGAAAGAGCCATATCTGGCCCTCAAAAGAGCCAGATATGGCTCGAGAGTCATACGTTGCCAACCCCTGTGGCAGCTGATGAAGCAGGATTTGAATTCAATACAGATTCAGGGCCAGGTATATATACTTGAGAGTCTTCTAGGTACAAGTATTTGAAGAATTTGATATTATCAAGGGAGAGGTATAAAGAAAAGAGAAAATTCCAGGGAATTACTTTAGGGAAGACTGATGATATACTGAGAGAGAAAGGAGGATGCTTTAGAGATGTGTAAATGAGACACCATCTAAGAAGTACTTAAACATGTAAGAAAGAAAAGCAGGAGAGAGCAATGGTCCTAGTCAAGTGTAGAGCAACTCCCCACAAAGAGGGGCCTGTGTTATTCCACCCTGCCATTTCAATGTTGCACTACTCAGTGAGCAAGTAAGATGAAAAATGAGAGAAGCTCATTGGTTCTAATAGTTGACAGATGGTGGGCAATTTTGCAGAAAGCAATTTCGATCAAATAGATGGACCAAAAGCCAGGTTTTAATGGCTTAAAAAGTGAATAGGTAGTGATAAGACAGAGACAAAAAGTAGGGATTTAACCCTGAAAGAAAGAGGCAAAGGACATAAAACAAGAGCTTCAGAGAACAGCAGAATAAAGAATGGGCTTGTTAGGACAGAAGAGATTAAGAAGTGTTTTTTGGCAGAAGAGAAGGAACCAGTAGACAGAGATTATCCATGAAAGACACGGAATAACCTATGGGACAAACTTTGGGAGGGAAAAGGAGAAGATGAGATTGTAAGTTGGCCTTAGGAGAATGGCTAACTCTTTCTCAAAGACCAGAGCAAGGACAGAGAGAATGAACCAAGATGGAGAGGATTTTTGAGGTGTTCAATAGTGGAGGTGATGGCAATTATGATGAACAGTCTGTATTATCTCAAAGAAAGAGGCAAAGATAAACCCTTAAGGTTTTTGCCTTGTATTCAGTAGATACTCAATAAATCATCAATGAAAAAAGATATGGATGGATCGATGGAAGGAATGATCATAAGCTCCTGGAAAGGTAGGCTTTATCAAACTCATGAAAGAGTCCAGGCTATAACCAGAGGTGCACTGATTTATATACTTGTGAATATTATACTCTGAACAAATACAATACATATGTTCATTACTAGTTCCTTTAAGGCAAGCATTAAGTCTATTGATCATCTTTCATCACCGAGTCAAATTTTCCCATTGCTCACATGCTACATATGTACAGGGAACTTTGATGACTAAATTATGCAGAATACAGTTTGGCAAGAGCCATCAAACCCACTCTGTCTGACATGGTCACAGGTGGGAATCCGAGGACTGCAAAGCAATCCTCAGGGAGGATGGAAATACCCACTCAAATTCCCCCATGTGACCCCTCTCTTACTAATACACTCTATTATTGGAATTATAATGATCAATAACAATACTCAAACCCAGGGAAATACAGAAGAATAGCTGAAGGCTACCTAGGGCTTCTATAGGCTCCCAGGAAAATCCCACTCTCACATGTAAGGATAGAGAAATTCCCCCTAAACTCATTTCTTAACAACCTTGCAGAAAAGTGATCTAATGTTAAAGACTTTTCCTGGTTATGCAAATGGCATAAATAAGAAGGAAATACCTGCAGGGTTGAAACAAATATTTTCCCAACCTACTAAGGACTCCTATGCACCAATATGGATAAAGGATTCCATTCCCATACACAGAAGCTTACGTAATGGGAAACCAGAAATGACAAGCCTCCCTGATTCGGTATATTAAATTAGGTGGACAATGGATGAAAAATAGTTTGTTCTGTGAAAAGACTGGTACGTCCCACCCCACCAAACTGTTTTGTTAACCCCATAGCCTAAGAAACATGTCAAACATAGCTTTGAAAAATATTGAAAGTTACTAGAGAATCAAAAGTTGTTAGTAACAAAAGTTAATGTATGACTTATTCATTATCTCCAAGAAAAGATGTATGTTGAAAATGAATTTCCATGCCAAATGTATGTAATCTTTAAAATGTATAAAAATAAAGACAGCCCAAGTCTGATCAGAGTAGTCTCTGTGATGCCTGGCTGAAACTCTGACTGTCTCTCATCTCATTTTGACAATGCTGTCATCCTCCAAGGGACCCCTGGACCTGCCTGGGCTGGACCCCCACAACAGTACATGAAGATACCGGGGGTGAGTATGCTATAAAGAGACCGTTTGTTCCTAAGTATATTTTAAAGGAAATCATTCCAATTTCTCAAAACAAGATATATGTATGCAGCACATAGTATGTAGATACGAAAATAGACTGGTTATATGCATGAACAATCATCATCCAGTCTACAGGCAATGAAAATGATCACCATACAGTTAGAGAGAGGAAAATAAAAATGATGACTTCACTGAAACCACTGAACAGCTGGATTTCAGTGACTGGCCCATTCAAATGGAGAGTCAGAGGAAAAGGAAAGAGGTCACAGGGTTGGAAATTTTTAGAGATCACCTAGAATTAATGACAAAACTTAAAGGCCTTGGGAAGTAAAATGAGTTGCCCAAGATCACTCAACTAAATAGGAAAACGGAGATTCAAGACCATTTCTTCTACATTTCAATTAAGTCCTCTTTCCACTTTCTCATGTATTTTTTTCTTTTTTTTTTTTTTAAACCTTTACCTTCCATCTTAGAATCAACACTATGTATTGGTTCCAAGGCAGGTGAGCAGTAAGAGTTAGATAATAAGGGTAAAGTGACTTATCCAGAGTCACAAAGCTAGTTAGTGTCTGAGGCTAGATTTGAACCTATAACCTCTTGTCTCTGGCCTGGCTCTCAATCAATTGAGCCACCTAGCTGGCCCCCTGTCATGTATTTTCCATGAAGAGCAAGGTCTCATCAGCTTAGACTCTGACTCTGTGTGAAAATACTGGGGAAGAAACCTGATTACATCTAAGCAAATTCTGACATTCTAATTGGAGACCTGGAATCTAAGGAAAATTTTAGCTGTAGATTAAGCACTTATGGTCAAAATAAAATCTAAAGTATTTAACAAATATATTAGCTCTCTCATTTCAAGATATGGACCTACTGGACAATCTACCTTTTGTAAATAACTTCACTCTCCTATCCTATTACCAATCTTTTCCTGACATTCCCACCATTGCTTGCATTTGCTCACATGGAAATCAGGCTGATTTGGAAACTGATAGTCCATCCATGTCATCTCACTATACACTAAACTCTAGTGGCTTCCCAAAACCTCTGGCATCAAAATATAAGTCGTCTCCTTGATATTCAGAGCCTTTCATAATATGCCCCATCTTTAGAGTTCTCAACCTTACTTCCTCCACATACTCTTCTATCTACTGACACCTGTCGGCCTGCCTGCTGTTCCTGGCAGATAATCGTCCAGGCATACCCTATGCATACCCTATGCTTGGGACTCTCTCCTTCCTCATATATGCCTCTTAGCTTCTCGGCTTCCTTTTGAGGTCCTCCTAACATCTTAGCTTCTACAAGAAACCTTCTCCATATCACTTAATGTTCTTTTTATTACCTCTATACTGCCCTGTACACATGTTGCTTATTTATACTTGTTTGCAAATTGTCTCCTACATTAGACTATGAGCTCATTGACAGCAGGGACTGAGTTCTGGTTTGTTTGTTTTTTTTCCTTTCTTTGTCTTAGCATGTCTTAGCACAGTGCTTGCACTTAGTAGGTACCAAAAAACCCCAAAACAAAACCAATCCTTAATGGCTTTACTTAATTTATGTAAAATTCATATTGTAAAACTGGCCTTGTCAGTCAGAAGACATGCTCAAATTCTTGTTCTGACACTTACCAGCTGTATAACCTTGGGAAAGTCCCTTCACGTAGGAGCCAAGCTTCCTAGCTGTAAACTGTACTATCTAAATAATGTTTGTGATCCTTGTAAGGAAGGTTCTTTGTAAAGTGTAAAATACTTTTTAAAGATATGAGCTCCTAATAATTATGTGTGGCCCTGCGGCAGACCTTGTGGTCCTGCTAGGTTCTTCTCTTTTCTCAGAGTTTTGTTTTTTTCACCTGCAAAAAAAAGGAAGTCATAATTCTTGTGCTGGAAACTTTATGGGACTGTTGTGAGAACATGCCTCATAATCCTCAAAGGCTATAAGTATTTGAGGTCCCTTGGTTTCAAAAACAGGACACAGGAAATACAGTTTGGTGGAAAGAAGGCTGGATTTGGAAGCACAAGTCCTGGATTCAAATGTTGATTCTGATCTTTGCCACCCTTGGTTCCCCTTGGACACATTGCTTGACTTTTCCGTATCCCCAAAAGCCTATTTCATAACCTGGGTGGTTTGAAATGAATCAGTTTTAAATCTGAGGATGCTGTTATGCTTCTATTATTCTGCTAATCTTTCCCTTCCTAAATACCATTTTGGTAGCTAGATAGATGAAATGCTTTTACAACAAAAATAATAAAAAATATTTTTAGTTCAAATGGAACCTGGTGGAATTTTAAAATTATTATTAATTTTCTTGAGTGTCTATTGACACATTTAGGATTTTTACCAAGAAATCACATATCTTGGTTCCAGTCTGTGGTGGTGATGGGGAAAGTATTAACACCAATATCAGTATCTTAACTCTCCTGTTTCATTCCTGCTGTGTGTGCTATTTCTTCTCTTGCTCCCAGGTATTTTTTTAACAAGCCATTATCAATTGAGAAGTTTGGTTTAAAACATCTATTCCTGTTTGGTTTTTAATGAACATACATCTAAGACAACAATAGAAGTTCATTTCAAATCAGTACATTTCAAATATTATATGAAAAATTTAGATGGTAATTAAAATGTGACTTTCCAGCCAAGTTTTTTATCCATATTTTACAAATTCCATCTTCTTACTGAGGTGTAACACCCTGAGATGATTCATTTCTGTCTTTTGTCCCTTGGAAAAAATCCTTTGTGATTGCCAATGATCTGATTTCACCCTCAATTTCTCAAGACTGAAAAAGAAATGTTATGACACATAACATAACCTTCCTTTCTAAACTTATGGGGTTATACAGACTGCCATCAACAGAAGCCCAAATTCACTCTAATTACAGATTATTTACATTAAAACAAAATCAGAAATCGATATGTAAATGTAATGTTTGTTGTAGCTAATACAGCAGGCGATGACAGATTAGGTTCACACAGCAATCCGTGGAAAAATCTGGCAAATATGCAAATTAGCTAAAGCCTCACTGTTTGCATTGGGCTGTATTTCCAACTTGGGGATTTTTAAATTGTCTCATGAGCAGGCATTAAAAAACAACAACAACAACAAAAAAAAACCACATTAATCTTTCCAACAGTCATTCTACTGGAGCTTTGCATGAAGCTGGGGTTTGGATTTGCCCCTGTCCAGCTAAACAGACACATACTACTAATAATTCTGTGCAGCAGATTACATCATTCTTAATTAACACTCTGCTACAGTTGTTAACATCCGCCTAGACACCATGTCACCATCCCATCCCTCCCCCCCATTTCCCCCAAAGCTCTGTAACAATCTTAAAACCATGTTTAACAAAGGTTGGCCTCTTACTCTGCAGCTACTTTTAATTGCTTTCTCTGCCAGCAATTAGATACCTTGAGCTAAGTAAGCTCTGGGCTTAGTACAACACTTCACAATTTTGGAGATAAAGATTTCAAAGTTTGAGGACCCCGATTTTCACCATGAGGGTTCACCCTGATCACTAGATATAGTTCATCGAATAAGGATAATTAGCAAAGATAGAGATGGATCGTGATCCATCAAGTTTTTCATTGCCAAACCATCATATGATTCTTCTCAATATGAATGTCTACAAGGGCCCAAAAATCAGTGCCACAGTCCCTGCTGGCAGAACCTTTAATAGTGTTGGGTTAAAGGATGTCTACCCAGGCATGTGAAGATTCCACCCATGAGAAGGTGTGGATGAGGACAATTTATTCCAATGGCCATGAAAACAATGGAAGTAGGCAGTGTGGAGCACTCAGGAGATTAGACATTGAGAAAGCCTTGCAAGGTCATCCACTGCAACCTAGGCCATCACCCACCATCTTAACTTTTGTCTTGCCACTGGACTTTCAATGATTGTGGAAGAGAGAGTGAGGCTGATGACTTTGTGCAACTGTGCCTCACTAAAATCCAATTCACTCTGAGTCAAGACATCACCCCAAGATAGCATTGGTCTTCTTTGAAAACAACGGACCACCACCAATAACAATAACAATGACTGGTTCTATGTTTACTAAGGGAAAAAAGCATAACATTTAAGAGAGCCACAGAGACTAAAAGAATGAAAAAGGGACAATGAGTCAACTGCTGCTCATCAGTCTCTGACCATGTGACAATCGACTAGAAGTAGACTTTTTGCCACTGTGGTATAATGTGAGCAAAGATATGATGTTATTGGAAAACATCATTGGGTTGCACAATATTACAAAGTTATGGCTGTTAAAATAAAGCTCATTATAACGAGTTTCACAGTCCTAAGTGTAGAGAGAGGTTCCTATATACCTAACTAAGGTTAGAGAAAATTTTTCAATCTATTAATCCTTAGGCACCCTAAGTTTAGAACTATAACCATGTTCTGTAAGCCCTAACAAAAAGAAACGGCATTGCAGACATATTTATTGCAGTCTTATAGATTACTGGCCAAGTTCCTTATTGTCCATTAACTCAACAATAGAGGATGCCTGCAGTCTTTTTCAAAGTCTGATGCTAACAAGCTAATCTCCGTAGTCACTGACCTATCAGTAGGCAGTAAACTGTATAACTGGGTTTGTTATATCTTGTCAATTAGATGTGTTTTGATCTCCATTGATGCTTTAATTGGAGGCAAGTTTCCCCTTTCATCCAGAATGTAGGACTTCAGGGAGATGTCCTCTCCTTCAAATTAGCCACTTTTAAGTGGCCCCTAATTAACCAACGTTTGCCAACCCAACAAGCCAAATTTCATCTTTATAAAATACAGGACCAACTCTCATTAGGGATTAAGTTTAAAGTGAACAGTAGTCACAATTGTGTATTTAAATACCAATATCCATTAAGGCATTCTCCATGAATGTAGGAGCCTTCCAGGAGGAAGAAACTAAGTGCCCTTAGTATCAAGTAATCAATGACTTGAAATACTTTAAATAAAAAATGTCTCTTGCAAAAGAGGTTTAAAAAAACAATAGCTGGGGTGGGAGGGAAAGGGGGTAGGATGGAAAGGAATATATTACAGGTGCATTAAGAATGCTTACATATTAATAACTGAAGATTGCTGAAAATTATTTGTAGCACTCAATCAGAATTCCTGTAGAATATAAAGTCCTTGAGGGCAGAGATGGCTTTATTCTTTGAATTACCAATGCTTAACACAGAGCCAGCATATGGTCATATAAGCGTTAGAAAATTCTTTTGGGGTTGAACAAACATCTATCTTTAAAAAAAATTCATGCTACTATAAGACTTTAAAGTTTACAAAGCACTGTTCTCATGAAAACCATTTCAGATTCAGTGTCAGTATGATTATGCCCATTTTACGGAGGAAGAAACTAAGGCTTAGAAGGATATAGTTACTAGTCAGGTCCCAAGGTTAGGAGCAAGGAAAGCAAGGATTTGAACCTAAGGTCTATTATTCTTTATGTTATTCACTTTCCCACCCTGTGCAAGGTTCTAAGCTCATTAGTGAAGGACGACAAATAAAACAAGCTTATTATCATGGAGTATACAGGCTAAAAGACTAGTTCATAAAAAACTAGGAGGAGGAGAAAAGCAACTGCAGAATAGGAGTGCTTAGAAGGCTGGCCTGAGAGGTGGCTTTTGAGTTGAGACCCAATCAATCAGCAAGCATTGATGACTGCCTCCTAGAAGACTTGTTAGTCCATTTCCATGGCAAAACTCCCCCAGGGGCACAGTAGTCCTGCCTGGTGAATGCCACCATAACCTATGATATCCATGCAGGCTCCAGCCATTCTTCATTGGATTTCCTGGCTACTTCTCCTCTGCTCCCTATCCCTCACTGTCCCTTTCTAGCTCTGGACCATATTCAAGCCAATACTGCCAATGCCACTGGAAAGGAGATGTCAACCTTCTCTCCATGCACCTCACTCAACATACTGCTTACCCACTGGCACATTTTCAATGATAACTTCTGAGCAAAACATGCTGTAAGGAATATCATTAAATGTGTGATCAGAAATGAAAGTGGGCTGATAGAGTAGTGAGAATGAAGCAGACAGATGGACCATCCTTGCATTGCAATGGTAGCCACTCCATGTCCAAAAAAAAAAAAAAAAAAAAACTTAGGAAGAAGTCAATTCCTCCTAGGCATTATATGGACAGAGTTAAGACAATTAATCCGTCAACAACCTATCAACTAAGTATTGATAAAGTACCTACTCCATACCAGGCACTGGGGACACAAAAATAAAAAGGAAAACAGTCAAACATTTTCTACACCCACATACACGTCTTGTTTAGGTTCTACACCTGAAAATTTTTGGAGCATATCTGCAATCTTGACAGGCAGTGTTGCATAGTAGTTAGAGGTCTGGCCTTGGAACTGAGAAAACATGGCTTCAAATCTTGACTCTGACATAAACTAGCTGTGTGACAACAGTCAAACCACTTATTCATGCCTAGAACTCCCCCCAAATTACAAACAACAGTTGAGTTGCCCACCTGGATAAGCAGACCTACTTTCTACACCAAAAGTCATCCATCCCAGTGAGGTCATAGAATAAAAGAATGAATGGTTGAATGCATACATACATACATTTAATCTTAAGGATTAATCTTAAGGAAAACCTATTCTATTTGCCCTGAAACAACTAGGTAATACAGTCAATAGAGCACTAGCTCTGGAGTCAAGAAGATTTGGATTCAAATCTGGCCTCAAACATGTACTAGCTTTTTGACCATGGGCAAGTCACTTAGCTTGTGTCCCTCAGTTTCCTCAACTGTAAAATGGGGATAATAACAGTACCTTTCTCCTCCCGGGATTGTAGGGAGGACCAAATAGGATATTTTGTAAAGCACTGTGCCTGGCATGGAGTAAGCCATTAATAAATTTACTTCTGTCCCTTTCCTTTCCCAATATAAAAAATACACGTGTACTGCACTTTAACAGGGACCACAATTCTTACCTACAGTTCTTATATGAAAAATGCACATAATGAGATGGAATGGGGTTTCATCTGCACTGGCAAGGTGGTCACTGAGGTAAACAGATTCAATGAAGTTCTTTACTCCACATTAGTGTATCATACATATTGTTATATGTCTTTGGGGACCATCTTCCTCTGCCCCATCCTTTATCACTGTGTGTCTTGTCTCCTTTATAGATAAAAGAGTGATACATAGTTCTATGAGGCTCTTAGCCAAAAGGAGGAAGAGTTCTAGTATCTTCTCTCCAAGCGCTTAAAGCTTGCTCAGGGAGACAGAGTCATAAAATTATTTAAAAGTATCATCACCATGATACTTTATGATATCACTAGGGCTGTACAACTACAATGCCCTTTAATATACATTCCACTTCTCAAAATAACAGTTTGATAGGCTAACTACTTAGCCTGTTTTCTAGATGTAGTAACTAAGGTCCAGAGAAGTTAAGAAGTGCAGTTGGCTTAAGGAAACTGAGAGATCAACCTCTTCATTGTTCAGATAAGGAAAGACATAACCTGCCTAAGGCCCTAGAATGGTAAATAGAAGAGCTAGAATTTGAATCAAGGCCTCTGACTCAAGTGTAAAGCAGTCCTGTCTCACTTCAAGGGCTTTTAGACATGGAGGAGCCTATCTCAATGGATATCTGGGTTCAATCTATATCAGAAGAGGAATCTCCATTATATCTTACCTAGGAAATGTAGAAATAATGCTAGATTTAAAATCCTCAGGATTTGGGTTCAAATCTTGCCTCAAACAGCAAAGCAGCTCCATGGATAGTGTTAGACCTAGACTGAGGAAAACCTAGATTCAAATCCTGCCACAGGCATTTACTAGCTGTGCTTAAGTCACTCATCCTCTATTAGCTTCCATTTCCTTGCCTGTAAAATAGGGATAATAATGGCCCCCCACATCTTAATTTTTAGTGAGGATTGAATAAGATTTTTTATATACACATATGTACCTACATAGGGCCTCCATATCTGTGACAGAGACATTCTAAGACCTACTGTGGATGGCTGAAGCTGAGTAGTAAAAATTAAAATTTAAAAAGTACTCAAAGCCCTTTACAGATAGTTCTCCATTTAACTTCTAACCCTTATGTTAACTTTATTGTATACTAGTGTGTTCTCTCCCGTACTCCTGCCCCTCAGCTTGGTCTTCTGAGGCCTCCCACACTCTACCTGCCACAAAAAGAAACCTAAAAAAAAAAAAAAAAACCTCCAAGTGAAAGCAGAAAAAGTGACACAAAGAGACTGCAACAGGCTGTGGCAGAATTATAGAAAGCAAAACTGGAGAGAGGGAGGAAGACAGAGGAGGGAGGAGACAGGGAGAGAGAGAGTTCATTTTCCTTCAAGTATTGGCTTTCCCAATTCCTCTAATTTTGTAGCCTTCTCTTTTTTTAATTCATTCCTACTTTCCCTATAAATAGTTTGTTTGCTTGTTGACTTCCCATCAGATTCTGTCCTTGAGGGCAGGGACTATCTTTTGTCTCTTTTCAAATTCAAACTCCTCAGAGCTTGGCATACTGCCTGGTATATATAGAAGGCACTTAATAAATATTTATTGACTGATGTCATTTATTGATCATAATGCAATAAAAATTACACTCAATAAAACAAACGCACACACATATATATACATACCTCCAAGATATATAAGCAATTAATAAATACATATAAGATTAACAGCCATTCTTCAACAGATAAATGGTTAAATGCTATAATAAACAGTTCTCAAAAGAACCATGAAGTATTCATAACCACATGAAAAAAAAATGCTCCAAATACTAATAATAAGAAAAATGCAAATCAAAACAACTCTAAAGCGCCCCCCCCCCATGGCAACATCCAACTGGGGGGTGTGGGGGTGGGGAAGTAAGAATCAAAGGCATGCTAATGGCAGATCTATGAAATAGTACAATTATTTAGGAAAGCCATTTGTCATGATATAAACCAAGGAAGCCACTGATAAGAAAAAAGTCCCCATATACTCCTAAACATTTATAGTAGCTATCCATCATTGAGGGACTAGCTAAACAAATTGTGGTACATGAATATAATGGAATATTACTGTGCTCTAACCATTGATGTTTGTGATGAATATATAGAAGCATAGAAAGATATGAACTAATACAAAGTGAAGGAAGCAGAGTCAAGGAAAGAACACACACTGTCAACTACTATCATGTAAATGGAAAGAACAACCACAAACCAAAAAATCCAAAGTAAACATAGGAAAATCATAAAGATTAAGCAGGACTCAAATGAAAAGAGATGGGAAGACAACTTCAACTTACTACTTTCTAGAGATGGGAGGTCTACAAGGATTATACACAGCACATATTTGTAGATGACTCCCCTTCATATATGTAGAAAAAGTGCTTTAAAATGAGGAAGCTGAGGCAAATGGGTTAAGTAACTTGCATAGGGTCACACAGATACCAAGTGTCTGAGACAGGATTTGAACTCGGATCTTCCTGGTTTTTGAGTCCACACCACTTGGCTGCTTTTACCCCATACTTTGTGCAGTGACATCTGAGGCTGTGGACTTCAATGATTAAGCTTCTCTTGAGTTTTGTTTCCTCTAAATTCCTGGGATTTCCCTGGAGAGTAGTCATTCTCAATAGTTTGTGAATATACACTGGCAGTTTTCTCCTTTCCTGTGTAAAGCCCTTTTGGTTAAGATTTGTAAAACTCTGGATAAACACATTTTTATCATTCCTTATTAAATCACTCCATCCATGGGCAGAGCCTATCATTATTGTATTTTAAGATGTAATCCAAAAACCTCAATTATCTTTTCAGAAACTATCTTCATCCCTAGCTGTTATTTTCCAGATCTAGCCCTCTCCTTCTCCCTTGCTTCCAAACAGGAAATGGTGATGGAAGCACAACTCTCACTATATTCCTGCCTCCCCACCCCCACCCCAATGTCTTCAGTCCCTTGTGCAAAGCTCTGTAATCCTTAATAGCTTTTAAAAATATTTTAGCTGTACTATCTGTACCCACACTGAATCATCGGGTCTTCATGTCCACGTCCTGGGGTGTACTCCTAGATCGGAGATTTGTCCATGATGTAAAAGGCTGCCTCAGGCTCCCTTTTCCAGCAGGTAGTCAGCAGTCACCAAGGACCATCTGGTAGATACTCTCCTATGCCTATGGCTCTCCATCAGTGTTGCATGTGTCTTTAGATCTTCAAGAATACTCCTTACTCCAGACTCTCACACACACACACACACACACACACACACACACACACTCACTCTCTCTCTCTCTCTCTCTCTCTCTCTCTCTCTCTCTCTCTCTCTCTCTCTCTCTCTCTCTCTCTCTCGTGTGTGTGTGTGTGTGTGTGTGTGTGTGTGACACACACACCCCACCTAATTACCTAATTCTGCTTCTCCTCTGACTCACATTCTATCTCCAACTTCCTAATGCAGGTCAAGAGTTCCTTATGCCTCCTTGGATCTATTTTCTCTTTTCCTTTACTTTTTTTTTTTAAAGAAACGTTTCATTCTATGGGATAAGTTGGAGAAGTTAATCAATCAAAAAACATTTATATATTCCACTTGTGCAGGTCCCCTGGGCTGGCCTCTTCCTGCCAGCAGGGGAACAGAGATACCACTTCATCAGACTGAACCCTGGGGCTGGCCTTTTCTCACCTGCAGGGGAAAGAGAGATGCCATTCCCTCTGGCTTTCTCTGCCCCTCTCCTCTTGGCCTGGCTCCTCTCCACTGTCCCCATAGTTTTAGGAGAGAATAACATCCTGAGGACAAAATCCTAGTAATGTCTATCACCCTCTTGAACTCATTTGGCTAATCATGAACTTATCAAATGTCACATACATGCCCACCCTATGATATCTTCCATAGTCAAGTGTTCCTGAGACCCATGGGACATGAAATAAACCCTGCTCTCATCCCACATACTGTTCTCCATCCCCTATTAGCTGCTCCTTTATTCTCTTCCTATTAAAAAAAACAAAACAACCAAATGATGCAATCTGCCCACTTCTTCCACTATCCTCTGGGGAATAGAGGCTCTAGAGGTAACAACCTTGCTTTTATATGAAATTACCCTTTCCCTTTTCCTTTTATCTGCTAGTTCTCACTAAGACTTGGTTTGCTCCTAATGGCCCAGTCTCCCTGACCACTCTTCCTAACAGTAGGTGCATTTTCTTTTTTCCTTTTAAACTATTACTTTCTGCCTTAGAAGGCCCTTCCTGCTCTTTTGCCTTGGAACTGATACAGGAACTGATTCTATGACTCCAGGGTCACAAAGCTGGGAAGTGTCTAAGGCCAAATTTGAACCTAGGACCTCCTCTCTCCAGGCTTGGCTAATAGTTGTACTCATTTCTCTCACTTACTGTTCAAGGTGGGGTCATTCTTACTCCTCACTCTCCTTCCTCCCATATTTAATCTATTACAAAGGCCTGTCAATCTTACCTTCATAATATCTTTCAAATATCCCTCTCTGATCTGACACCATCACCACTCTGGTATAGACCTCATCAACTCTCCTTGGGACTAATACAAAGCTGTGAGTAAGTCTGGCTGCCTCAAGGATCTCCCCACTTCAGAAGCTAAAGTGAACTTCCTAAATCTCAGATCTAATTGTGTGACCCACCATAAACTCTTGTGATTCTCTATCCCCTCCCTGGATCATATATAAGACCCTATGGTTGGTACTCAAAGCTCTTCACAACTTGGCCCCTTCTTACCTTTCCAATCTTCTCACACTCTACACCCTACCCCTTACTCTTCAATCCAGTGATCCTGGTCTCCATGCTACTCCATTTTCTACTTTGGGTATTTTCTCTGGCTGTGCCTCATTTCTGGAAGGCTTTCCCTCCTCTCCTGCTGCTCCTTAATGGTGAGCCATCTGTCAATTCTCTCCAGTTTACCATCTCTATTGCTTATTTGCTCATAGTTGTGTGACAGTTTTCTCCCTCCTCTAGGCCAAGATGCCTGGCACAGAGGAGGTTTATTGTAAGCCTGACTAACTAGAAGTCACTAAAATAGGGCTCTGCCAGGGAGTTATCTTTGATCCTTCTTTCCCTTGAGGATCTTTTCCCACTGAAGGAGGAGGAAAAGGAAGTCTGAGAGTTTTCAGATTGCAAAGAGCTTACAATACAGTATTATCTCATTTTAACCTCAAAACAACCCTAGGAGGTAGGTGCTATTACTCTCCCCATCTTACAGATGAAAACATTGAGGTAGGCAGGGATTAGGTGATTTGCAGGGTCATACAGCAGGAAAGTATCTGAGGCCATATTTGAAATTAGATGTT
Source organism: Gracilinanus agilis (assembly GCF_016433145.1). Lineage (NCBI taxonomy): Eukaryota > Metazoa > Chordata > Mammalia > Didelphimorphia > Didelphidae > Gracilinanus > Gracilinanus agilis. The sequence continues at coordinate 28,154,260 of NC_058133.1, read as the reverse complement.
CCTAAGCAATGTCTTTCCACAACATCTATCTGAATCCTTCTATTATGTTTATCTATTACCACATAATGTAGTATCTTATTCCCATTCTCCACCATGACCTATGAAGTATAAGGAGGAGCAAAGGGAAATGAAGGGGAGAGAAGGCAAAAGAATAAGCATTTATTATGTGACTACTGTATGTCAGGCACTGTGCTAAATTCTTTTACATTTACATTTTACATTTAATAGTGTTACATAATTTTATCCTAATAGCTAGAATTTACTAAGTACCTAACTATGTATCAGGCACTATACTGAAGTTTTTACAAACATTATCCCATAAGATCTTCACAACAACCCTCGGAAGTAGGTGCTGTTATTTCCCCCTTTCTACAGCTGAGGCAACTGTGGCATACAGAAGTGAAGTGACTTGCCTATGATCATGGAACTAGGACATATCTCTGGCTAGATTTGAACTGAGGTCTTTCTGGCTCCAAGGTCCAGCATTCTTACTATGCTACTTAATTGCCTATATTTTCTGGATGGATAAGAAACCTCTCTTATCCATCACTCTGAGTGAAATCATCACTCTGAGTGGCTCCCAACCATTTATCATCATCATCATCATCATCATCATCATCATCATCATCATCATCATCATCATCATCATCATCACCATTATTATAGCTAGCACCCATGTTTCTCGAGCACTTCTAAATTTTAAAAAGGGCTTTTTTTCATAGTCATCTTGTGAAATATATAATCTTTTATTATTGTCCCCATTTTAGGAAAGAGGAAATGTAAGCTCAGTGAGGTAAATGAAACAACTTACAGGTCACAAAACTAGCAAAGTGTCAGAGCTGGGCCTCAAACACATTTCTTGTGACTTCAGAAGCTTCTGTGCCAGAGGCTGCGGGAGATACCAAGATAATTAATACACAGTCTGTGCCCTCCTGCAGCTCACAATTTGGCACCTATAAAAATAATGTGACCAATCTCATCAAAAAGCCCTTGTAGGACCTATCCTGTTAAGGGGAATTTTTTATTATAGACATTGGACCAATTAGCAAAGTGAATCACTAAATAAAGCCTCTTCAGGGTTGGCCTACCACATGCATACCTCAGAAAAATGTTTTTATAGGGTATAGAGCACTCTATACTTTTTCTTTTTCTTTTGAAAATAAGATGTTCAGATGGCCTCATCTAAGGAAAGGCTCCAGGAAGCCAGAAGGACTCAAATCTACCAAAAGTGATAACTGAGCAAACTTCCATACTCAAGGTTCCTACTCTAGCCCAACTTTCAAAAAGGCCTAGTCTTCAGGTCCTGCTTCCAAGGTTTGACAGCACAGTAGTGAATGGCCTGGATGACTAGAGAAGAGCTCAGGCCTGAGGAAAATTATCTTTTTAAAGAAAATAATGAAAGTCATTTTTATTAATTCATATTTATACCTCACTCAAACTTCTGATTCTTTAACTTGTGACTCCAACTACTGAAAATTCACATACACTAAAGGGATATTTAGCAACTAAAACCTACTGCAGGGAATTGATGAACAAGTAAAAATAAATGGGGGAAAATGCTACACCAAAACAGCCCTATTCCCTTTTTGTGTCTCCTTCCTAACCTTCCCTGTGTTATCTGTTAACATTTTCTTTTCCAAATTTCAGGTATTTAAACTGCTCACTGAAATATTTAACATGAATGCAAATTCACTTTTATTCATGCTACAAAAGGAAATGGGCAGGCCAAAAAAGCCCAGTCCTAGGATTATGGTTGGTTTCTCATCTATCAAATCACCAAAAATGGAGATGAAATGAGATTAGAGTCACAGAATCAGAATCATGGATTTTGAGAGTTGGAAGAGACTGTGGCAGCCATCTAGTCCAACAGATACACAAAAGAAAGCCCTACTGTAATATACCCAAGAAGTGGTCTTCCAGGCTCTGGAATGCCTCTAAAGATGGGAGCCCATGCATGACTTCTCAAGTTAGCTCATTTTACTCTGGGGCAGTTCTCTTTGTTAGGAAAATTTTCCAGATATCAATCCTATACTGATCTCTTTGCAACTATAAGAAGAGATGGCTCCTGGTTTTTCCCTATGGGACCAATAGAACAAGGCTCCTCTTCCCCAAATAACAGCCTTTCAAATATTTGAAGACAATGATTATATCCCCACTGAGTCTTTTCTTCTCAAGGCTAAACATGCCCAGTTCCCTTAACCAAACCTGTCATGACAGACAGACAGACAGACAGACAGATAGATAGAGCATTTAATGAAGAAATTAGTATGCTCCAGACAGACAGACAGACAGATAGATAGATAGATAGATAGATAGATAGAGCATTTAATGAAGAAATTAGTATGCTCCAGGAACTGTGTAAAGAGCAGGAAATACAAAACAAAAACAAAAATTAAAAAAACAAGACAGTTCTTATTCCCAACAAGTTTATATTCTAAGAAGAGAGCTGGAAAAGAAGGGTATGGGTGGAAATCTCTGGAAAAGTACCCTTGATGGGGAAAGGTATCTAATACAGAGGCAGAACAAATCAGAGAGTGAACAGGAAGTGAAGTGAGAGATGAGACTGGGAATTTCCTCAAGATCCAGAAATTCTGAGGAGAGGCTCACTAATAAATGACCCCTCAGACCAGAGTCACCCTGAAGTGAGCAAGACAGCTACAGTGGAAGGAGAACAGAGGAGACAGTGAAGGATGTACATGGACATGGAAGATGTGATAAGTGACTGACATGGACTGAAGGCACTTCACCAAGAATGTTGCTCTCTGTAATCCATGAAAACTGCAATTCTCTCAAGTTGAAGGAAGAAGTACATATATTACTACATGCCAATTTTCCCTATTTCTCCCTCACAGCAATCCATGTTCTAGCTCCACACTCCATTTCCAACTGCCATGCCTTTTAACTGGCAATTCTTCAAGACCGGATGCCTCTCCCTCCTAACTATCCCCTCAAAGAATACCTCTCTTCCTTTAGGTCCCAATGATGGGGCTTCCTATCCTACAAGAGGCCTTTCTTGATCCACCACCTTAATTACAAATGCTCTCCCTCCCTATCTTGCATTTATTCACTTTATTTGGTATACAGTAATATATGTACTTACTACCTCCACTTGAGAGTAAGAGCTGTTGTATTCTTTATATCTGGATCTCTAGCACCTTAACCCAGTGTTTTGTACCACCCAGAGGGCAACTGTGGATTAAATAATTGATTCTCAAACTTTGCAGTGCAGCCAAATGTGGAATGCTCTCACTCCAGAAATTGGAATGTTTCTCTATCACCAATTTCCATGCCACAGTGTCTGGCACATGTTGCTCAGTCTTTTCAGCCTTCTGACTCTTCATAATCCCATTTGGGGTTTTCTTGGTAAAGATTCTGGAATAGTTTGCCATTCTCTTCTCCAGTTCATTTTACAGATGCGGAACCTGAGGCAAACAGCATTAAGTGACTAGAGTTTGGTCAGACACTGAAGATACCACAGTCATCTACTTCATCACAGGCTACTTACTGCCAATCATCCTGACTTTTGTCTTGCTTCTGGACTTCAATGACTCTGGAAGAGAGAGTGAAGCTGACAGCTTTATGCTACTTTGCCTCACTTAAATCCAATTCACTTTAAAGTCAAAAAAAGCCCATGATGTCACTGGTTCTCTTGGTCCTCTTTGAAATGAAGGACAAACAATAATCTACACATCTGTATTGCTTGGTCTCCCATTTCTGGAATGGACTTCCTTCTCAGTTTCTGCCTCATGAAGTGTCTATCCTGAGAAAATATAAGTTCTTTGCAGACTGGAGTATTTTTTCCATCATTTTTTGTCTTTGTATCCCTAGTACCAAAGCATAGGACTCAGCACATAGGAGGCAATGAAGAAATGCTTACTGATTGACTGTAGGTCCCAAAGTCTACCATCTGGCATCTCCTCTAGCCAATACTCAAAAATGATGTGGAAACTGACTACTCTTATCCCCTCTAATTATGTAATAAATCTAATCTTCAATTGTCAAGTTTTTAGGAATTTCTTTTCTTTTCCACATCCTTAGGACCACCTTAGTCCAGGCTCTTGTCACTTCTCATGCCTGTTAGATCCTGTTTCGAGATCTAGGATCTGGCAGCTCTTCCTATTTCTAGGTTACTGTGAGAAAAAATATCTTCCTCATCCACCTGGGGGGCAATTAATAAGGTTCCTGACTGTCTATATTAGCATATAAAATGTTTTTTAAAGTATTATGAAAGTGCTTTAGATTGCAACAAATTCTAGTGGTAGGAACAGAGAAGAGGCAGTGTGGTAGAGGAGAAAAGACAGAAAATTCTAAGCATGAGGAACCCAAGAGAAAATGGCCTAGAGTCTACAGGAGACTTTCTTGTTCAAAGAATAGTCAGGAGGCCAGTTTCTCTGGATCAAAGTGGGTATAAGGTAGGTAGAGGGATCAGAAGATAGTCTGGACTAATGGAAAGAACATAGGACTTCAGAATTAAAAGACGCAGGTTTGAATCCATCTCTGCCACTTATTATCTATGACAATAAGTCACTTAATTTCCCTACTTAGTTTCCTCATCTGGAAAATGTGATTTAACTTTGAGGTACATCATGTTGGAAAAAAAAAAAGACTTCATGTCAGAGGCTCTGGCTTCACAAATCCTGCCTTTAGCCCCTACTACCTATTTGATCTTGAACAAGTGTCTTTCCCTCTCTGAGCCTCAGGCATATTTGCATTACCTAACTCTCAGAAGAGATTGAGAAAGTCCCAAGTTTGTGTGGGATTGCTTGTTTGGGGCAGTGGGAGGGGTGAAAGGAGGAAAGAAAGGATATTTATATACCACCTAGGCATTGGGCTAAGCTTTTTATAAATACTATTTTATTTTGTCCTCACTATAACCCTATGAGGTAAGTGCTGTTATTATTCCCATTTTACAGATGAGGAAACTGAGGCAACCAAGAGTTAAGTGACTTGCCCAAGGTCACATATCCCTGACAGCATCCCTTCCCCTGGCTCAATTCTTCACCACTAATATATTCCAGCTTGCCTTCCTTCCCCATGCATTTATCCATCTATGTGAAGCCCTCTGTGTGAACCTCAACTTACATTTTCAGAGACCACAGTGTTCCAAGGTTTACAGACATATCACATAACCTGAAGATGCTAAAAAGGCTCCAAGTGCAGCCTTGGCAGAAACATCTCTTCAGCCTCCTAAGGGGCCAGGAACCTTAGCTAGGTGACATCTCTCCTTCCTAATACTGATCCTATAAGGGAAGCCTACAGTTAGTTATTAACCTCACTTTACAAGGGAAGAAACTGAGGATGAAGGAAGTTGAATTGTCCAACGTCACACTGCTAATAAATGGGGAAAGTGGAGGAGAAAGGGAAGAGAGAAAGGAATAAGCATTTATATAATGCCTACAATGTGCTAAGTGCTTTAGGAATATTATCTCATTTGATTCTCACAACACTAAGAAGTAGGTGCTGTTATACTCATTTTACACTTAGGAAAACTGAGGCAGAGTGAGACTAAGTGATATGCCCAGTGCCATACCACTAGTAAGTGGCTGAAGCTGAATTTGTACTCAGGTTTTCCTCACTCCAGGCAAGTGTTCTATCCATTGTGCAACCCAACTGGCAGGACCTGATTTGCAAACACAGCACAGACCACTCAGATTCTGATAATGAGTTAAGAGTCAGAAGACCTTAATGTCAATTGGCCAATTAGTTACTAGATGTATAATCAAAGGAAAATCCCTTACCCTATCAAAAACTCAATTCCCCCTCTGTAAAATGGGAATGGTAGGCCACACTATTTTTCTCAAAATGTTGCTATGATAAAGTGCTCTGTAAACTGTGGGGCACAAACATAACTGATCTCTATGATGTTTGAAACTACTTGTGAAAGGGCAGGGTGGGGGGTGGAGTGTTGGACAAAAGGGGAAGTAAGTAGGACTACAGTATAGAAGGGGGAGGAGAGCCCTCTTGTGGTTGTCTGGGCAGTAGGAACAAAATCCTCAGAGGCAAAAGGGTCTGAGAAAAAAATAAGCTGGACAAAGTCCAGTCTAGACTGACTAGTTATATCTACTATGTCCCCTTCCTTGGCCTTTGTCTCTACCCCTGAACCCAATCCCTCCAGATTGTCCCAGCTTATCACAGTTCCTCCTCATGGAGTCTTTTCAACCTATCCCCATCCCTAACTGATCTATATCACACAGGGTTGCTAGCTGGAACTTCTTGTCACATTATCAGGCCACTCTCCTACTCATAAACTGATAGTGGCTCCATACTGACACAAGTTCAAGTGCCAATAACTGCCATCCACGCCCTTTAATTTATTGCTCCTCAAACTCTCTGCATCTTTTTCTACTGAAGACCCAATACCATCTTTTAGTGCCAAAACAGGGCCCATTCCCTTTGAGATCTCTTCTACTCTTACCTCTATCTCCAGATACCTTGATAGCAGCCCTCACTCTGCCCATTTTTTATATTACCTTCTGATCATCATTGATAAAGTCGGCCACTTCCCTCAGGCCCCTGGCCTCATGCCAGCAAAGGGCCCCCCACACTCATTTCCATTCGGATCTCCAAACTCTTCTGACTTATTTAGCCCCCTGGCCTCATGCCAGCAAAGGGCCCCCCACACTCATTTCCATTTGGATCTCCAAACTCTTCTGACTTATTTAGCCCCCTCAAGTGGCCACTTGAGAGCTTTCTCCTCAGTCAAATTCCTAGAAAATCCTGGGGCTACTCCTTATCCTCAGCTCCTCTCCATCAAGACTACTGAGTAATATAATTTCTGACTGCATCATTCAACTGAAACTACTCTTTTTTGCACATATTGGTTATCAAGTGGTGTGAGAGAGAGAAAATGTAGATTGAAAAAAATTAAATAACACTCCCCTCAAGTTACCAATGAACTTTTAACTGCCAAATCTTTTGCAAAACGTTTTCTCAGTCTTCATCAACCAGGCCAGCCTCCAGTTCTACCCACTTGCCTTGATTCATTTTTTTCAAACCCTTATCACCTTCAAGGCAAAAGAGTTGTAAGGGCTAAGCAATGGGGGGTTAAGTGACTTGCCAGGGTCACAAGCTAGGCCAGATTTGAACAGAGAACCTCCTGTCTCCCAGCCTGGCTCTCTATTTACTGAGCCTAGGACCTAGGTTTGATACCACCTGTGCCACTCTGGCCTAATCTTGGGCTCTCTCTGAACCTCTAAAAGGGGCTTCTAGCTATTAATACTATGTTCTCCACTTGAGTGGCCTTTGGAGACCTCAAATTTACTATAAAAGTTTAGCTCAAATAACTGGAGAAATTTAGCACAGAGAAAAGAAGACTGGGTGGGGACAATAGAATACCTTTGAGTAATTTGAGGGCACAGGGCACAATTGTCATTCACTGATTGTGAATAAATGTAAAAGTCTAAGTGGAAGGAAGGAGAATAAGCATTTATGTATCATCTATTAAGTGTTTTTCTCCTTCTCTGATTCCTAATCAGTTACCACCTCATGCACCAATAGGCAGCAAAGCTCTGGGAATAGTGCCAGGAAGACGTGGATACAGTTGGGCTCATACTTGCTGCCACAGGACACTGGGCATCTCCCTTGTAGAATGGAAGTGGTAGGAGCTCCTGACATCAACAAAATCATAGACTGAATCCAAAAACTTCAAATAATACAGGGTTACTAAAGAATCCCACAATATCATAGCTCATTAAGGAACTTTGCAAACCTTCAAGCTCACAGTCAGTAAAGATCAGTCAAAGACCTGCCTGCAGCTGCATACCCTCCTTCCTGTGAGATCAAAGACAAGAGAAGAACAAGGAGCAGAAGAAAGCTCACAAAGGGCACATCCAAGAAAGTCCTACTTAACTGGCCAAAGGAGTATACACAGGGGGAAAAACAGGAAATTTAATTACACATGTACTTGTAAGGTGCCTCATTAGATAAGACTCTACACATGGAATCAGAAAGACCTGAATTCAAATCTGGCTTTAGATCACGGAGAAGTGAAATGAAATAATATTTAATGATATGGAAAGGTAAGTTTTGACCAAGCTGTAAAAAGCTTTGAATAACAGAGTCGTTTTGATACTAGGATTTTATTGAATAGGAAGGTGACATAGTCGGATATGAACAGGATCTGAGGCATGTAAAAATGGTAGATTCAAGTAAAAAGACCAGACACAATGAGATTGACTGGCAGAATAATGTAACAGGCCAAGAGGCCAGACATACAAGAAAAGGTGGGGAGCCAGAAATCTCAAAACTGTATAACTGAAAATAAGTTGGATAGAGAATTAATAATACTAGCATTTTATAGCACTTTGATATTTGAGAAATACTTTATAAATATTATCTCATTTGTTCTTCATAAAAACCATGGGGAAACTGAGGTAGGAAGCAGGTAAATGCCTTGTCCAGGGTCACACAACTAGTAAAAGTGTCTGAAGCCTCGAAGATTCCAAACCCAGTGCTCTAGTCATTACATTACCCAGCTGCTATGATTCTACAAAGTTATATAAGGGAACCTTCAACAGAAATAGGGAAGGTGAGATGGGAGCTGGGGAAACGTAATGGAATTCTGTTTTGGACTTGCTGAGTTTGAGATGCTAATGGTGAATGTCTAACAGGGGAGTAGTGGCCAAGATGGCAGAGTATAACTCTGACCCAGTTAAACTCTCCCAATATTCTCCTCCAAATAACCTTAAAAATAATTCCCTTAATTGTGCTAAAAGGAATAATAAACTGGAGGAGTTCCAGGAGAACTGGAGAGACCTCCAGGAACTGATGCAGAGCGAAAGGAGCAGAGCCAGAAGAACATTGTACACAGAGACTGACATACTGTGGTAAAATCGAATGTAATGGGCTTCTGTACCAGCAACAATGCAATGACCCAGGACAGCTCTGAGGGATTTATGGTAAAGAACGCTACCCACATTCAGAGGAAGAACTGCAGGAGAGGAAACATATAAGATAAACAACTGCTTGAACGCATGGGTCGGGGTGGACATGATTGGGGATGTGGACTCGAAACTACCACACCAATGCAACCACCAACAATTTGGAAATAGATCTTGATCAAGGACACATGACAAAACCAGTGGAAATGTGCGTCGGCCATGGGCGGGGGGGAATGCGGGGGGTGAAGGGGAAAGTAGGAGCATGAATCATGTAACCATGTTAAAAATGATTATTAATAAATGTTTAAATTCCTAAAAAATAAATAAATAAATGTTCTATATGTTCTAAAAAAAAATAATAATTCCCTTAAATAAATTTTTGGAATGGCAGAGCCAATTTAAGTCAAAATGAGACTTTTTTTTTTTTTTGGACCTAAGACAGTTTGGGAGGTTAGCAGGAGAGGTTTGACACATGGGTATGGACCAGTCCAGAGTACATGCAGCAACATCACCAGCAATTGGCCTTGGAGGTAACTGAAACAGAGAAAGCAGCAGATTCAAGAGCTCTCACACTAAAGAAGATGGTATGGGGCTGGACAACTGAGTCAAAAAAAAAAGATTACAGAGGAACCTTTGCTGGCACCAGATGAGCTGGTGCAAATTAGCAAATCTAATGCCTAAAAACAATTCTGGATTTTAGTTGGAGGATACAGATGAGTTCTGGGGGTTGGTCACAAGGAAGCAGGGGTCCTGGTCATAGTTCCAGGACAAAGAGGAGTGCTAGCACTTGTGGCTTCAAGTCAGCAAGGTTAATAAGCCCTGGTCATATTTCCAGGGGAAAGAGGATGATGTATTCTGGTGGCTGCAGAGGAATAGGAAGTAGATCAGGAGAACAGTGATCATACCTCTCTTCATATCACACAACCTTGGAAGCACTGAAAACCCAGAACTAGCTCTGAAAATAGCAGAATAAAAAAGTCTAATGTGTGGCATAGTGCCTCTCCACCCTAAAGTGAGCAATGCCCATCTTTAACATAAGGTTTAAAGTAAAAAAATAACCTGGTAAAATAAGCCAAGAACAAAAAAAGAACTTGACCATAAAGAGCTACTATTGGGGCAAAGAAGACATTAACATGGGGGGGGGGGGGGGGGAACAATGTGAAAACAGCTATAACCAAAGTCTCAAAGAAAAATGTTAATGGGACCCAAGTCCAATAAGAATTCCTGGAAGTGTTAAAGAAAGAGAAAAGAATTGTAGAGGAAAAATTGGGGAACAAAATCAGAATAATGAAAGAAAAATATGAAAAGGAAATCAATGGCACCAAAAAACAATGAAGAAAACAGTACCATAAAATTTAGCCAAATGGAAGGGCTTTTTAAAAAAAATTACAAAAATTCACTGAAGAACTTCAAAAAGAAAGAGAATTGGAAATGGAAATGGAATGGAAAAAAAGAAATACAAAAGCTGATTGGAGAAAATAATTCCTTAAAAATTGGATTTAAACAAATAGAAGCTAATGACTCCATAAGACTCCATAAGAAAAATTAAACTAAATCAAAAGAATGAAAACATAATAGCTCATTAGAAAAACAACTTTACCTGAAAAATAAGGATTAATTTAAGAATTATGGGACTATCTGATCCTATAATCATAAAAAGAACCTAGAAATCATATTTCAAGAAATTATCAAACTCCCAATCTTAGACTCAGAGGTAAAACAGAAATAGAAAAAAAAAATCCACAAATCACCACCTGAAAACAAAACCCAAAATAAATTTCCAGAACTATTATAACCAAATTCCAGAGCTCCTGGGACAAGGAAAAATACTGCAAATAGCCTCCCCCCCCCCAAAAAAAAAAAAAAAAAAAAAAAAAAAAAACAGAGATTGTAGGATCACATTCAGGACAATACAAGATTTAGCAACATACACATTAAAGGAGTGGAGAAGCTGGAATATTAATAGTCCAAAAGACAAAGGAGCTAGGATTACAACCAAGAATAATGTACTGTTATAGGTAAATTATAGGGCAGACTTAGATTTAAGTTAGGACAGAAAATTGACAGCTAAAAAGCAAGCCTTAGCTGAGTGCATGGACATTCCAGGATGGAATGAAGCCAGAGGTTTGAAAAGGAAAGTGAACTTCTTAGCTAAGCTGGGAAGGAGGAGGTTGTATCTGTGGTCCAGCTTGCTAGGATTCAAGTAGCTATGAAGTTTTGGGATTTTAACAGAAGACTGAAGAGACCTTCAATTAATTCAGCCTAGGTAGAGATATGGTTCAGGTCTGCAGCTGGTGAACAGGTGCCGGATAGCATATTCTCCCTAGAGCTTCCTTTGGACTTAATAGTTGTTCAAGGATTTGTTCCTGGTTCCTGATATCATCTTGGAGCAGCTTGATCCTGAGCAATGAGAATCCCAAACTCCAGCCCTCTCCAATATAGCTAGAGCTGTCTCCTAGTGTAGCAGTGACAAGCCAGCTGACCCCTTACATTCTAAAGGCAGTTGGTCTGTTTTCTTTAGTGATAGAAATTCTCCACCCACTTTCTCTCTTTACCAACATTAAATTCTGTATAATTACACTTCCTTTGTCTCCTCTATACCAACAAGGACCCACTATTGAGTTACCTTAACATCACTGGTGTCCCTGGCTGTTTGGTAGACAATTCAACTGTCAACTGTCATTCCTCATTCCCCACATCCCCTGTGTGGTTATTTAGTGTTATCTTGTCAGTCCTTTCCCTTTTGGGGTGTGGGAGTGTTCCCAGTTTGTGTTATTCCCTGGCTGGCGCACCCATTTGTCCATCTAGTCCCCTTCCCTACATTATTTTATATTTTTCAATTGGCAACCCCAGATAGGTTGGTTAAGCAAGAGGAGAGGAAGTGAACTCTATGAGAGCAAAAGAGTAATTGGAAGTAGCAGTGATGTGAACATTCCATGGAAAGTAACAGCCATTGGCTCTTGGATGAAATTTCTGAGAGTGAGCTTACTTCCTAACCACATTCATTCACAAAACCCTGAGTGAAGCCAATTTTACTAGCATAAAATAACTCCTGAACAAGGCTTTTTCTTGATTTTTTTTTTTTTTGCCTTTTGTTGCTTTTGTCATCTAATATCTTTGTAAATTGATACTGTAATAGGGAATTGTTGAGTTTGTACTCATCTATCCACTGTGGCTAATAACACCACTGTATTTGTATCTAATTGGTCAGCTGTGTCAATGTTTAGTAAGATTGTAATAGAAGAGTTTATTGATTATCTGTTGTTTGTTCTGTGGCAAGATATACTGTTTATACCTTACCTTTGGTTTAAGTGTATACCTAAATACTGTAAAATAGCAACTAATTTTGAAATAGTACAACCATTCCTAACTATTACTATATTGGATGTATTAGCACACATGCCAATTGTTATACTGAGTGGATATATGGAATTTAAGATGAGATGGATATTTTCTTATATAGGGTACTGTTTTAAAGTAATGGTTACCTGATGTTCCAAGGACTCTGAAGTCAAAATGTTGAAATTAATGCAAACAAAAGTAGATAATCTACAGCTATATATACAACATGGCAATACTTTAGTAGTGTTGGTTGTGTTGTGCCAGCCATAAACCGAATGTACAACTTTCTGAGTATGAAGAACATTTTGATACCTCATAGTATTCCAGACATGGTTCCAATCAAATAGTAGATCAAGTTTATTTGTCAATCCACGGTTTACATCTCCATACAAGTGGAGGACTATTAATAGTACAAAAATGTAAACCAAAGCACTTAACCATTCATGTGTTGTGGTTCCCTATTCATGAAGGTCTATATATTGCACATGGGCATGATACATACAATCACACCTGCCTAAAAATTTCCATTATAGAAGCCTAATAATTGTCTGCATTGATATGTATGTCTTATTGCATTACTCTAGATTTGAAACTACTTGAACATTTTAAGAAATCTTGCCTTAAATTATTGTCTTTAGTTATTCCTAAATCAAGCATATAGTTTCAAATGAAAGACTTTTGCTATTTCATTTATGAAGATAAAAATGATTTCTTATATTTGTTCAAATATGAAGATTATATTAGTCATCTTTCAGAGTTTAGATGTCAGATCAAATTAAAAGACATTCACCAACAGTAAAAACACTGGTAATAATAAATCAACAGATGTTTGTAAAAAAAAAAAAAAAAAAGTCAAGCTAAAGGGAAACTAGGGGAAGCTTCTGGTTACACCAATAATGAAACTAAATTAGAGAAACAACAAAGTTCTCTAATGATAAAGAACCGGTTACATTGTTGCCATTATGCAACGTGCCGATTATAATGGACAATGACATATTCCATTTGAAATGATACACACAATTTAAGGCAGAGGATATAGTAGTCATTAAATGCAGAGCTCCTACTTTCTTTGAGGAACCAAATAAAATAGTAAAAGAGATCAGAACCACGATCAAGATGCATGATTGAGATTTTAATGATTTTCATTTTTTATTAGGTCAAGTTTTAATTAAGAGAGAAAGGGACAAGTTTTTGGCTGACACAAGAACAACACAGGGATAGACTCTGTGGCCAGAGGATTGGAGAGAGCTAAATCTAAATTCCATTGCCAACTACAGACTTTTAAAACAAGCATGGAAATCCTTTTTTATTTGTTTTGTTTTTAAAACCCTCACCCATACAATACTGTGTATTGGCTCCAAGGTAGAAGAGTGGTAAGGGTAGGCAATGGGGGTCAAGTGACTTGCCCAGGGTCACACAGATGAGAAGTGTCTGAGGCCAGATTTGAACCTAGGACCTCCCATCTCTAGGCCTGGCTCTCAAACCACTGAGCTACCCAGCTGTCCCCCGGGAAGTCGGTTTTGAAGGACATGAAGAACAATTCCCATTGGCCAAATGCTTGGGGAAAGTCTGAGCGGACACGGCAGACTGGTCAAGAAACCCTGGCATCGTTTCTTTTTTTTTTTTTTTAATTTTTTAAACCCTTAACTTCTGTGTATTGACTCCTAGGTGGAAGAGTGGTAAGGGTAGGCAATGGGGGTCAAGTGACTTGCCCAGGGTCACACAGCTGGTAAGTGTCTGAGGCTGGATCTGAACCTAGGACCTCCCGTCTCTAGGCCCGGCTCTCAATCCACTGAGCTACCCAGCTGCCCCCTCTGGCATTGTTTCTTGATAGGGTGTTAGAGGCTGCAGAGACACACTTAGGTCTCGACACTCAGGAAGATAGTACAATATCCCATGTTAAGAAGATACTTATAAATAATTCGGTTCCCATGGTTAGGAAGTTTTTCCATGACTATTGTCCTGACTGAGAATTGCTATCCTTAGACGAATTAAAACAGAAAGCTACAATATGTGTTTGCTCAGGAAAGAGACAGTACAACTGAGGATAAGATTATGATCGTAGAGAGCCTGTGCAAACAACTTAAGGAGGCTAACAACAGACCAAAGGAGAAGGAAATAGGAGAGATGAAAGCAGTAGCGGCACTAAGAGCAGTACAACCAGTGGACCGAAAGAATACCACCTATAGAAACAATAAGAATACTAATGGTAACAATAATAGATACCAAGGGCCTAGATGCTTTTTAACCATATTGGGCATTTTGTTCGTGAATGTAGATTTAAGGGATAGTTTGATAGGCAAAGGAACAATAGAAATTATGGTTATAACAACAACAATGGGAAAAATAATAAATAATAATAATAATAACAATAATCATGGATATGGACAGCAAAATGGTTTCGTGTGCCAGAAAGCTTGCAAGCCCCTAGTATCAGGATTGGATAAGAACCGGAGAAAGACCGAAGTATAGTCAGGTTGTTGCAGGGAATGTTAATAATGGTAAACAGAATGGAGGGACAGCTTCATTGTGAAGGTGTACCCGAAGTTCAGAAGTTTTAAATCAAATGGATAGGAATAAATTAAGTGTTGAAGAAACTGTGTGTATTAAGGAAAATGATAATGGAGCTGTGAATAATGTTAATGGTGTAATTGGAATTAATAATAATTTGATTGGTGTTAATAGTAATTTCATTAATAATGGTGATACTTTAATCAGTGTTGATGGTAATTTGATTGGAATCAATGATAATTTAAGTGGTGTTGATAATAATTTACCTAGATTTAATAATAATTTACTCAGTGGTAATAATAATTTAATTACTGTTGTAAATAATTGTGAGAAAAAGGAAAACTGTGTTGTAAATAGTGTTGGAAATTCTAGTTATTGTGTAATTATGGAAAATAATGGAAACTGTGATTTGAATAAGGACAATTTGATTGTAAATAAGGGCTGTAATACCAAAATAGAGGTGAAAGGACTAATGAGAGTAGAGTAAAATCAGAGAAAAGTGTTAAAGTTGCAAAATCCTCAGAAAATTCCTAATTCAAAACGATGTTATCTTGGATGGACAGGAAATAGCTGAGCTATGTTCTGATGTTACTGTTTTAGCCTGTATTGGAAACTTTCCAACCTCCCAATAGCACAGAACCACATGTGTCTGTAACCATTGGAGACCAGATGTATGACTTTCTCTTTGATACAGGAATGAGTATTTTTTTTTTTGGAGTTTTTCTGAAAATTGTAGAGCTATTGGTACAATGGAAGCTGCTGGTACAACAGGCAAACTTCAGCAAGTAGCCAAATTACAACCTAAAATGATAACTCTTGGTCCTCTATCTGTGGAACATGCATTTCTCTGTATGCCTGAATGCCCAATGAAACTTTTAGGCAGAATTTTCCAAAGTACTGAATCTGGTGACATTTCTTTGCATCTCCCAGAGGAATCTCTGAAGACTTTTCCATTGCTATTCTTAGATTCTAGCATTACAGAGAATGACTTAGGTACTATCTATCCAGTACCTGAGGACATACCCAGGGAGTTGGGGTCAAGATCATCCACAGAGGTAGGCTTATTGAAATCAGCTATTACAGTCAGGGTGAGAACTAAAGAAGGACCCACTTCCTTGTGTGCCTCAATATCCCTTGACTAAGGAAGCAATAGAAGGTATAAGACCAATCATTGAGTCCCTAATCCAACAAGGGATAATTATACCTTGCTTCTGAGTTTAAAACATCAATTTTGCCTATCAAAAAGCCAAAACTAAATGTAAATGGAAAACCTGTATACCGATTTGTCCAAGATTTGAGAGCAGTAAATGATTATGTTATCAAAACACATCCAATTGTACCAAGTCCAGCTGCTATAATTTCTTCCATTCCAAGTCAGGCTCGATATTTCACCGTGGCAGATGTATGCTCTGCATTTTTCTCAATACCCATCTCCGAGGATTCTAAAAAGATCTTTGCTTTTACCTGGGAGAAAACCCAGTGGACCTGGACTCGATCACCACTAAGTTTCACCTAGTCCCCTTCCCTACATTATTTTACATTTTTCAGTACCCACCAAAAACTAAGCATAATCCCGCAGAGGAGAAATGGATATTTAATTAAATAGAAGATTCCCAGGCATTCTTGATGAAAAGACCAGAGCTGAATGGAAAATCTGACATTCTAGCACTAGGTTCAAGAGAAATATAAAAGGTAAACATGAAAGAGTACTTAAAAAAGGACTCAATAAAGGTAAGCCATTTACATTACTATGTGGGAAGAAGATACATGTAAATTCTAAGAATTTTATCATTATTGGGGTACCCAAAGGAGTCTACATAGACAGAGGGCAAGAGTGTGAGTGAATTATGTTAGAATGATCTCCCACAAACAAAAATGAAAGAGTGAGAGAGAGGTAATGGAGGAGGGTAGAGGTAGATTTAGGAAATTTTCCTCTCATAAAAAGAAAAACTTCTGTAGTGAAGGTAGAAATGGGGGGTGGGGGGGTGCGGGGTTTGAGAATAGTGGACAATACTTGAACCTCTTATCAGAACAGGTTCAAAGAGGGATGAAAAACTACATATACATATAAGTACATGCACACAAAATTGAGTATAGAAATCTATCTTGCCTAGTAAGGATAGGAGAGGAAGAGGATAAAAGATATGTACTGGTGGGGACAATAAGGGAGAGGGAAGATTAAGGGAGACAGTGTTTAGTAGTAAAGCAGACTTTTGAGGACAGACAGGATAAAAACAGAGAAAAAAGGGATAAACAGAAGAAAATACGATGGAGAGAAAAACCCAGTAATTAATAAAAACTGTGAATGGGAATGGGAAGAACTCATCCATAAATCAGAAGTGGACAGAATGGATTAGAAACCAGAATCCATAATATGTTGTTTACAACAGACATACTTGAAACAGAAAGATACACAGAGTAATGATAAAAAGCAAGAGCAGAATCTCTTGTTTCAGCAGAACTTAAAAAAAAAAAAAGCAAATTATTTCAGATAAAGCGAAAGCAAAATAGGCCTAATAATAATAATAAATAATATTTATAAAATAATAATATAAAAATTAAAAGGAGAATACTAAATAATAAAAGTAATCAGAGAAACTACATTCTGCTAAAAGATACCATTGCAATGAAGTAATATCAAAAATTTTACAGCAGGGGGCAGCTGGGTAGCTCAGTGGAGTGAGAGTCAGGCCTAGAGACAGGAGGTCCTAGGTTCAAACCCGGCCTCAGCCACTTCCCAGCTGTGTGACCCTGGGCAAGTCACATGACCCCCCATTGCCCACCCTTACCAATCTTCCACCTATGAGACAATACACCGAAGTACAAGGGTTTAAAAAAAAATTTACAGCAAGTTTCTCTAATTAAGGCCTCATTTTTCAAACATATAGGGAACAGAGTCAAATTTATAAAAATTTCCCAATTGATAAATTGTCAAAGGATATGAATGGGCAGTTATTCAATGGGAGATATCAAAGCTACTATAGTCATGTGAAAAAAAATGCTCTAAATCACTCGATTAGAAAAAGGAAAATTAAAACAACTCTGAAGTACCATCTCACCCTTCAGAAATGACAAGTGCAGGAGGGGATGAGAGAAAATAAGTACACTAAACTGTTGGTGGAATTGTGAACGTGGTCCCACCATTCTGGAGAATAATTTGGAACTAGGCCCAAGGGTTATAAAACTAGACATACCTTTTGACCTAGCAATACTGCTACTAGGTCTGTACCCCAAAGAAATTAGAGGAAAAGGAAAGGACCTACATATAGAAAATAGTCATAGCAGATCTTTTTGTGGTAACAAAGAATTAGAAATTGAGAGGATACTTATCAATTGGGGAACAGCTGAAAAAATTATGATATATGATTGTGATAGAGTACTATTGTGCTATAAGAAATGATGAATGAAGGTGGTTTCAGGAAAAACCATGGCAAGATCTATATGAAAAGTGGGGAAAAAAAGTGAAGTGAGCAGAACTAGGAGGATCATTGTGTATAGTAACAGCAATGTTATAATGATAAGCAATTGTGAAAGGTTGGGCTACTTTAATCACTACAATGATCCAAGACCATTCCAAAGGGCTCATGATGAAAAAATGCTATCAACCTCTAGAGCAGTGATTCCCAAAGTGGGAGCTACCACCCCCTGGTGGGTGCTGCAGTAATCCAGTGGAGTGGTGATGGCCAGACTTTTTTTATATTACATTCTATTCTGAGTTTAATAGTTTCATAATTTCTAGGGGGCGCTAAGTAATATTTTTTCTAGAAAGGGGGCAGGCCAAAAAATTTTGGGAACCACTGATCTAGAGAGAGAACTACTGATGAATGAGGGTAAATTAAGTATAATTTTCTCACTTTATTTTTTATTACTTAAAAAAATTCTTTTTAGCTAATGCAAATGTTTAACAATTTCACATGTATAACTGATATCCTTTTGTTTACCTCACAGTGGGTGGGAAAAGAGGTTGTAAGATTTAAATTAATGCCCAATACTTCAAGTATTATTTTTTTTAAGTTTATTATCTGACAAAATAGAATCATGTGACTAAGTTTTTCTACCTGCTCAAAAATCCTCACTCCACCAAAGCCGTGACAGGAAAGAAAGAGTCTTGAGAGACGAGGCTACATCCAATTTATATCCTGTCTATGTCAGCACATAATAGCAGGAAGTGAGTAGGGTGCTGGGGATCATAGTTTTGCTGGGGATCGTAGTTTTTAGGGTAACAGATTCAAATTACACAGTGTGGAAGGGAGGGAAAAAATTTGGAATTCAAAATTTAGCTAACAATCAGGAATTAGAGCTTAGAAGAGATTGGATATATAAAGCGATGTAGGAAGTATCTGTATATTATCTATAGATGGGATAAAACATTTATAAAGTTAAACAGAAGCTAATGAAATGATCAAATCTGAGTCTGTAGAGCAGGGGTCAGCAATGTATGGCTCTCAAGGGCCAGGTATGGCTCTTTCTGCAGGAGCCATAAAATCAATTTTTTTTTTCAGGCGCTGTTATAGGAGCGGCACTGTGAGCACTATACGGCTCTCACGAAATTACATTTTTAAAAATGTGGTGTTTATGGCTCTCACGGCCAAAAAGGTTGCCGACCCCTGCTGTAGAGAAAAGAAAAGAGGGCCCAGGACAGGGCCCTGGTGGACACCCATAGTTACAAAGTCTCCTATGGGTGATGAGTCAGCAAAAGAGACTGAGAAGTAGTGGCTAAATAGGTTAGGAAGAAAACCAGGAGAGTGCAGTGTAATGAAAACCCACAGAGGAGAAAAGTGAAGACAGAAAAAAGATCCTTAGATCAGTCAATTAAGAGATTATTAATAACACTGGAGGGAAGTGTCCTCTGAGTAAGGAGGCTGACATCTGGGGAGCTGAGGGCCAAGAGAGAACAAGAGATCAACAAGTTCTCCAGTGTCAACTGTCTGTTCCCTCATGGCAAAACAAGAGCAATTCTATGCAAGAAGAGGGCATCATTCACTCCAACCCTGTCTACCTCACTATGGATCTTGTGTCTAACCCATATTAGCCAAAGGTTCTGGGAAAGTTCTTTCCCCTCTCTAGATTCAATTTCCTTAACTGCACAAATGGAGAAGGGCTGCATGCTGAGCCAATGTCCCTTATGACTTTTTAAAATTGTATGATCAGCCTCATGTAAAGCTACTGAACTCAATCTCTAAGGGCCCCCTAGTGGCTGTAAAGTCCTCCCTGAGCTGATTCTTCTCATTCTCATATCTTGTTTGAATCAGAAATCTACAGCACCTTTGGAAAGGAAAGAAAATATTCTCACGAGCAGCACATAAAGCATGTTTGCTTTATGTGGACGATATGCACTTTTAACAGACTAATCATCTCCAAAGTTGAATCACACAATGAGTCCACTGCACGTGAGAACTATGATCAAGGACAAAAGGAATAATGGCCATCTGGGAAAAATGATGAGCAGAAAACCACAGACACACCTGGGATATTCCGCAGGGTCCTACCACCTCCAGCAGACTCCCAATCCACTTATTACAGTAGGTGATTTGAAAGAGCTTTGCCTACTCTGATGAATATCCAGACTGCTGGGATTCCAAAGCTGGATAACACTAAGAGATCATTTCGTCCAGATGAAGAAACTGAGTAAGGGGATGAAGGCAGGGGTTTCCCAAGGTCAAAAAGGGAATTAGTGATAGAGCCTGGAATAGAAACAAAATCTTTAATCATTCCAGAAAAATCTACTCTTAAACCTCAAATAAGCCAGAAAAATAAAACATGGCTTATAAAAAAAGCTGAGAAAAAGAAAGAAGGATGTACGTGATTCCTTCTACTATATCCTACACTGCATTAAGGACACTTTTCCTCCAACTTGCTACAATGGTGGATAAATGCCTAAATGAAAAACATTTACAAAAATGATGACTATGTATAAGGCTAACACTAGGAATATGCACCTATAAAGAGAGAGCTTCTTCAAGGAACTTCCTCAAGGAGCTCGTATAATGATGGCCAAGGATAGACTGCTTTGGTCTGAGAAGTCACAGGAAGGGTGAGTGGATCCAGACACTAGTATTTCAACAAATTCTTCCTGGAATGGTAGTTTTGATGGGCTAACAGTGTACCATGTCTAAAGAATATAATACTTTTTCCTATAAAATTCAGGCAGTGGAGATGCTAAATTTATTCAGTCTTCTGTCCTGAAAAGCTTTTCTTCTTTGGCCAAAATGTCAAAAAATTCAAGATTATTTGTGATATAAGCAGAATGTAGAGCAGGGACAAGAAGTAGCAATGAATTCTTTATTACAGAAAATTCATAGATGAGGAGACTCTTTTGATGACAAATAATTAAGAGAGACATAAGTAGAGCAATATAAAAAAAGAAATTGGATGTTTCTTCTTATACACATTTTTAAAAAAGAATTAACAAAATATTCTTACAGGTGAACTATAGCTACCTGGATGACAAAATTATCTTTAAGATATGATTTGTGATGTTAAATTTAAAAATTAACATTAATATTTTTAATCATATTCAATACTCTACAAATTACTACATATTATATCCTCAAGAATGTGTAGTGTAGGCATTGGGTAAAGCTTAATGTCAGGGGCAGCTGGGTAGCTCAGTGGAGTGAGAGTCAGGCCTAGAGACAGGAGGTACTAGGTTCAAACCCGGCCTCAGCCACTTCCCAGCTGTGTGACCCTGGGCAAGTCACTTGACCCCCATTGCCCACCCTTACCACTCTTCCACCTATGAGACAATACACCGAAGTACAAGGGTTTAAAAAAAAAAAAAAAAAAAAAAAAAGCTTAATGTCAGCTCTGCCAACATCTTTTTACCAAGAAATGGAGTTGTCCCAATTTGAGTAGAGCACAGAGCATCTGAAAGGGAAAGGAAGAAGATAAAACTGGAGGGAAGAGGAGCACCAGACCCTGGGGGTCTTGAATGCCAAGTGACTGCAGAGAACTGCTGGGTAACTAGATTACAGAAACTGCCTCATGATAATGGTTTTCTGGATTGAGGTTTACCATGCTCCTATACAAAGGTCTAAGTTTTCATGGATTGAATTCAAATTAGAAGGAAAAAGAAAAGATTTTAAATAGCTTGGAATCAGGCAAAAATCATTTTCAAGCCATTCCTTCTGTACTCAACAATTATTCAATGTGTTAGAACAGAATAAGTATTTATTTAGTGTCTACTATGTGCCAGGCACTTTACAAATATGATCTCATTTAACTGTTCTGCTCAGACACTGTGTCCTCCTGTTACATCTCACAGAGTTTGTTCCTAAAATATGTGTTACCTATTTTATATCTTCAGTGGGTACCCACACAGATCTCCTCATATTGTCCCGCCTCCTTTCCTTAGTTCACATGTTAGTTATTCCCAGAATGAATTCCATGAATATAATTTTCTATCTACTAAAATCCTATGCATCCTTTAAAGCCCAAATCAAAGCTACTTCGTCTTGGAAACTACTGCTGCTCCCCAAAGTTGCTAATGCCCCTTGGTCTCCCCTTCTCTTAGATTTTGCACAACACTTAGCTTGGACTCTAGTCTAAAATCCATTTCACATTGGCGCTATATGTCCATTATTACTATTAGTTCCACATAGGCAGAGATCAGGCTGAAATAATCTTTATAGTTCCCACTGTGCCAAGTACACAAGCATTTAATAATTGTTCAATAAATGGGAATGAATCTCTTGAATTGTTCAAGATGAAGTGGAATATGACTTGGTCATTATCGATCATGGGAGCCAATCTCACAGCGCTAGCTTCTCTAATGATCTGAAGCACCCAGGAAAGAACACTCAGATTAAGGATGCTATTGGGTAACAGAGTTTTTCCACAAGCCCAGTATCACATGTAGATGAATCCCTTTAATCTCACTCCTAGAAAGCAGTGATTTGCACTTCCTCCTGTCTACTAACTAATTTTAATTAGGTGTGGGATGAAAGGGGTTACATTCTTAACTAACCCACCAAGTGATGTTCTAGCTAACAAGATATGGCGCCTTCCTGGTGGAAGGTAAACTTAGCTAAGGGCTCGATCAGGACTAATACAAAGAGGCAATTAGGTAAACTCAGTGGATTGAGAGCCAGGCCTGGAGTCATGAGGTTCTGGGTTCAAATCTGAACTTAGACACTTTCTAGCTGTCTGAACCTGGGCAGACCACTGTCACTTAACCCCCATTACCTACCCTTTACCACTCTTTTACCTTGGAACTAATATACAGTATTGTTTCTGAGTCAGAAGGTAAAGTTTTTTACAAAAATAAAAAAAAATACTGATACAAATACTTGAGGGGTATTCAGCATCACAGGAATAACTGAAACCAGTGCTTTATTGGTGTCAACAGTACTTTCAGATTCACAAAGCAGTCTATTTATCACTACCCTGTGATGCTGCCCTGACTTGTACTGCTGGCCCAAATGAGATAGGGGTGGGAGTAGGATCCAAAGCATTCTGAGCTGGAAGTCTTTTGATACCCCAGAAAGCTCAGGAATGGAGGGTGGGTCATGGTTATGATCTAGCAGCTAAAACCTTTCCAAGTCACTCTTAATGCTACTGATTATCCACAAGTGATCCTCTCTATAATATCTTTGTATGTTGTTTCCCCATAGACTGTAAGCTCCCTGAGGGCAGGGATGGTCTTGACCCTTTTTTTGTGACCTCAGCCTGGAGCACAGGTTTTGGCACTTAGCATACAATAAATGTTTATTGACTCCATTATCACAGTGAGGAGCTGGTGTGGTATACAACAGTGATTTGATCCCTTAAGGCTGCATACTGAGAAAAAAAACAAATTCACATTATCTAAGTTGTGTTATTATTTTTTTAAACATTTCCCAGTTACATTTTAATTTGGTTCTGACTATATTTCATCAGCTCTATACCTCTAGGGTAAAAGAAAGAAGATGAGCCTTCAATTCAGGGAGCCTGGGTTTGAATCCACTTAAATAAGCCTGGAGAGACAGAATCAGTGAACTACCTCTTACTTGGGGTTGTTTGATCAAGTACTTTGTACACCTGAAACCAATTTATAAATATGAGGTAGCGATTTTTTGATAATTATTCTAACATCTCCAAGACATCATTACAGAACAGCACTGGCCACAGGGTCCAGAGCTCAGGGTGGGTTGGTAAAACATTGAAAAACTATAATAGCTAGACACAAACAGGACCATATACCCAGAACTGGAAGAAACCTCATGTTGCAGATGAGGAAACTGAGACCTCTGGAGAAATGGACTGCCCAGGGCCACACAGCTAGTGAGTATAAGAGGCAGAATTTGAATCTGGTCCTTAACTCTAGAGTCAGGGCTCTTTGACTGTATCCTGGCCCCCCAAGAAGCTTCCAAAGTTGCTAAAGTTTTCACTAGGAAGGAAAGCAAAGTTTGTACCAGGAAATTCAATCAAAATAACAATAACAACAACACTAATGATGGCATTATTATTATTAACTGCAGTAGCTCAGCAAATAGATCTTGCTCAGGGACCTTACTCTGGAGAGAATGCTCTAGACACAAGCTACCTTGGGGCCAAAGCAATGATCTGGGATGGAGGCTATTTCAGGCTGTGTCACAAATCAGGGAATAATATATTTGCTTTAGTTAATGATTTCATCAGCAGGATCTGACCATGAAAATCAGAAGGAAAGAAAGTCTTTCTATTCTAAGGGAAGAGAGTATTCAAGGGAAAGGAAAATTCTTGCCCCAAAGACTGTTAATCAAATAATTTAGTGATGATTTCTGCTTTGATTCAGAAGTTTGAATGCAATATTAGCCAAACTAGAAATCTGAAATGTAGAAGCCCCTCAAGACAAGAAAAATTTTCAATTCATGCCCCCATAAAAATGAGGACCTTACCCAGCATGACTCGAGGAAGGTGGTGGCAAGTCAGGTGTAAGCACGTAAAGACAGTTGTTTTTTGGCAAGTGTAGAGTTTTTAAGACCGTCTGAAAAAAAGAGAAAGCCATGACTGTTTCTGGGCACTGCTAAGGCTTTAGAAGCTGTCATTTTAGTTGTAACTAGATAGTACTATTTTTGTAAATTTTACAAATATTTCAATTTAATTCAATTCAACATATATTTATTCAGCACTTACCATGTAAGAAGTCTTGTGCTGCCTGCTGTAGAGAAAACAGACAGCTTGACTCCTTCTAGACAGTAAGCCCCGCAAGTACACAAGTACAATCAAGCATCTATTAGGTTCAAGAATAATTCTCTGAACCACAAGATGCCTAAATAAACACTCAAGGTAACATACCATAGCACCTGTTTCCCCAAATTCACAATTTAATAGAACAGGAAAAAGGCAAGGTTTTTCAAGGGGAAAATCCCACTAACCCATGATATTGTCCACTTGGGTTGAGTTCTAAGAAGTTCATTGAGTTCGGAGCACCTTGAGGTCATTTTGGACAATGTTGAGAAGTTTGGGAGCTCAGCTCAGCTGATACTAAAGATCTAGTCCTCCAAGGAGCTAGGGACACTGATTTGCTGAGAATTACATGGACAGCAGGTAACAGAGGTGGGCCTTGACATTAAGGCTGGTTCTCTTTCTCCTAGGCCACCCTACCTCACCTTCATTTTCTAAGTATTGAACATAAGAACTCTTTAGTTTTCTTCCCGTACTTAGTAGTTCCTATACTTGATGGGTGACCTGAAAATTACGAATTTATTAGCTGGCTTAACCCCACACCTCTAAGTCTAATACTATCTCTTCTCTACTCACAAAATCCCAGTCTCTCTGAGCTAGAAGAGAACTTGGGTACTTGAAACTAAACTTCCCAGGCCTGATGGCCAGTTTTCAAAAAGGAAGTGAGCAAAGAACACATAGGATTGCCCAGTTGTTTTTCTATGATTATTCATGAGCATTTGGGCTCCATGTTTCTAGCTGAACTGAAACTCAAAGAACCTGTCGCTGTTGTGACAGAGAGACTAACTCCACTTAAGTCCTCTTCTCATGCCTAACTATGTGGTACAAGCAGCAGAATGCTCAAAGAAAGGCCGGACAAGTGAAGCACCAGTTATGGTTACTCAAGGTTTTCCAAGGATCACTTGGATGAAATGCCCAGAGGACAAATCATCACTTTTAAAACTGACTCAGAAGACTCAGAAGAAGTACTCAGAAGACACTGGTCTGGGTCCATAAACAGCTGCATTAGCAAGAGAAAATGCTTCACTCTGAGTTTCCACTTCTTTCTCTAGAAAATGAGATTTTTGGACACCAGACTTTTGAGTCCCTTAAAAAAAACATTCTTGGATCTACAGTCTGAATTCTCTCTCAAGAAAATAACAAGAGCAAATTGTTTTGATATTATGGTATGCTCTGTATTTCATATCTACTTAGATACTTTATTTTACTCAAGCTATTTACAATGTCTATTTTATACCTATATGTGTATTTAGATGGGTGGATGAAGAGAGATTAAAATCAAACTTGTTATCGTGTTTGGAAGACAAAAGAAAATTTATCAATTGAAGAAAAGAAATATAAAATTGGTGTGAAATGTAAACTTGGTAACAATGTCTTTCATTTTTTGTCTTTATATCCTCAGCAGGTAATAGTGAGTCTACAGAATAAAACAGAGTTTAATAAATGTCTGCTGAGTTGAATTATTCAGGAGAGAACTTCTAATCTCACAGTTGCCACTAACTGGCTGTCCTTTCCCTCTCTGGTCTTCAGTTACCTCATCTATAAAATGAAGGATTAGTATTAGATGACTGCTAACGTCTCTTCTAACTCTGATATCCCAGGTGTTTGAGAAGCTGCAAAAGAGAAGTGAGGCCAAGGAAACTTGAATTATATGATTATTATATGAATTATATGAAATTCCATGAAAAACTCATTATTTCTAGACCTTATTTGAATACCCTGGCAAACAAAACACTTCAGTTTCTTGACACAGAACACTCATTTATGGAAGATTTGACCATGAAGTTTATAAAAACCTACTTCTTACCTATTGTTTAATCAACAGGCATGTGTAATATTTTTTATAAATATTTTATTTATATTTATATTCCTATAAAGTGAGGAAACTTACACTGTCTTCTACATCTCCAGTCTTCCAGCCTTTTAATAGCATTTTAGATACAGGAATCTGGAGTTCATTTTCTAGAATCTGTTTGATCTCTCCTGTCAGAAAAATAAAAAAATATATATTAATCAGATAAGATGATACTCAATATTTCCCAAAACATCATAGTTGCAATAATCTATTACTTTGAATAAAAGCTGTTATTGGGGAATGTAATGCATTCTCAGAAAAAAATTCAGGTGATATTTAGAGTGTGAAAAAAACATTTATTTCAACCAATAGGCAACCTAATCTTTCTCAGACAAGCTCTTTCTGCCATTACCATGTCCTTTCCTCCTACCTTATAACCCTTCCTTCCTACCCAAACCCTTTTTGGGATTGCCCTCATATCCAGAATCCTTACTATCTAGAACCCTGGAAGCTAAAACTCTTCAGCTTCCTTGCTAATTATTACGTCCCTGTCTATGAAATCAGAGATAGGCAATCTAAATTTATCCTATCAAACATCTGGCTCTGCTGGCTTCTCCAAGCTGCCATGATTCATGGGGTGATGATAAACCCCAGGATCTCACCCAATAAACTACAACAAACTAGAATGAGCCAAGTCCTGGAATAGCCTCTGGCAAGATCACTTTGGACTCCTTTCTCCAAGCCTAGTATAAAGAGCATCATGCTCAAGGCTCTTTAGCAATACCCCTACTTGTGTCCTCTCCTAGCTCTTGTGAAACAGCTGTGGAGCTATTTACAACTGGCTGCATTTCAGGCGAGTGCCATTCTTGTTTTATACATAAAAGCTGTTTCATTTTTGTGAGAGGTTGGGATACTGTCCTAGCCTCCTTTCTTTGTTGCTTCTGCCTCTCTTTCCATGATTTCCATGATTTACTGAACATTTATTTTTAATGTACGTTTACTGACACCATTTGCTTTTTCATCACCTAGATATCTCCCTGTACCCCAACCTCTTTGCTTAATAGGGATAGTAATGCTTCTTCGCCCTTTTTTTGGTTTATAATTGTTTTCTCATATACTGCTATCACTCAAATTTCTAAAGCTATATTGAATAACAGTGTGTAAATAGGGGACCCTTGTTTTATTCCTGTATTAAATGGGAAACCTTTGAATGTGTCCATTGCATTGAATGCTTACTATTCATTTTAGACATTTTATCATATATATGAAAGCCATTTCTCTGTCTTCCCTTTGCTGGGTTTTTAGCATAAATGAGAGCTACATTTAGTCAATGATTTTCTTCTACTAATAATATAATCATTTGGTTTAAGATATTTTTGTTTACGACTCACAATGTTCATTATTTTCCTGATACTAAACCATCACTATCTCCCTGGCATAATAGTAACTGGTCCTGATAAGTGATTTTGAAAAAATTGCTATAGTCATTTTGCCAAGATTTTTTTTTTAACCCTTAACTTCTGTGTATTGGCTCCTAGGTGGAAGAATGGTAAGGGTGGGCAATGGGGATCAAGTGATTTGCCCAGGGTCACACAGCTGGGAAGTGTCTGAGGCCCGATTTGAACCTAGGACCTCCCATCTCTAGACCTGACTCTCAAACCACTGATCTACCCAGCTGCCCCCTTGCCAAGATTTTAATTAAAATTCTGAATCAAAAGTTGAGGTCTTTTTAATTTGGGTCTTCCTAATACTAGATTCAGCATTTGATCCACTGTGCTACCCACTTGCCAAATTTTATTAAGCAATTCAAAGACCCTGCTTTCAGTTTTAACAGTGGCATGGTCTTTTAGGTTTCCAATTTAATTTTCAAGATACCAATTTTCTGTTTATTTTGTATTTATTTGTTGGGAATCTAAATTTATTAATCCTCTTTTTACCCTAATTTGTTAAGTCTTCATTTAAGTCTGCATTGTTTGTTATAGATTCTTAAATTGATTGCTATTTTTCTTGCATTAAAACCATTACATGATTCATGATTTTTCTCACCCCTCTTCCCTCCCCACTCCCAGAGTTGAGGAGCAATTCCACTGGGTTATACATGTATCATTTTTCAAAACCTATTTCCATAAGAATCATGCATATTCTTTAGCGATTGTATTCATAAGTCACTGGAAGTACTGTGGCTCAATGTGTCCAACAGTTTGTTCTATTCTCCTTTCTATTTGTCATTCATTTAAATTTGTTAATCTCTGAGAGAGGAAAATATGGGGATTTTAATATGATGCCATAGAGAACACATAAGTTAATATTGATAATGATTTGTTGTCTATGGCTCCTTTATCTATTTAAACAGTACATTTTTATTTTTATTCTATACAATAGCATAATGCATTTTCTGGTATTCATCTGATGCATGGTAATTTGTTCTAGACTCTCATTTTGATTTAATGTGCTATTGCAAATAACAGATTATATAGTTTGGTCTGGTTTGGGTTTGGGTTTATTTCTCAAAATATCTAATTTGCCATTCTCTTTCATTTAATTCCCATTTAAAGGTATGACTTAGGTTTGTAATTTCCTTAATTTATGCTTCTAATATTTTGTTTTTTAATTGGGACTTTTTTTTATTCCCCTTAGTTTTTAAAATCAGTATTTTATTTGTCCTTATAATTAGTTTTACTTAATCTACACTTTGATGTAACATCCCTCCCACAACCTCTCTACCCTATCCCTTCTGTTTGTTCCCTTTTGTCTAGTTTTGAAGTTTTACTTAGCCAACTAGTTTCTTTTTCTTTCTTCTTTTTATTGAGTTAACTAAATCTTCCCTTCTTGGTTAGTTCAAAATCTTCCTTTGTTCTTCTCCTTCATGTTCTATGGCAGTGATGGAAACCTTTTGAGGACGGAGTGCTGGGTCCCGCCTCCACTCCCCAGGTTGAGGGCCCATGCTCACCCCCTACCAGACCATGGACCATGCCCCTCCCCAACACAGAGTGCCAGAAGTGTCCCACACAAGGGAGAAAGAAAGCACTCCCATATGGCTACTGGGTGGAGGGGCAGGTGACGTGGGAAATGTTTTCAGCCAGTGTAGAGAAGGGTAGGGGAACGGTCAGAGCACTCCTCTCCCTTCCAGCTCTGATGCCTGTGAGCCCCCCACGGGCCCCCCACACACACACACCATGCACTCCCATTGGGTTGCTTGGGGCAGATGATATGAAAAAAAAAAAAAGTCATCAGGTGTGTGGAGAGGGGGAGGGGAGCAGCTCAACCCAAGTTTCCCCTTTCTAGTAACAAACTCTGGGTGGGGGGAGGGCAGCCTCGTGCCCATAGAGCTCTGCATGCCATCTTTGGTACCCGTGCCATAGGTTTGCCATCACTGATCAAGGGGTGGGAGGGTGGGGTGTTTCTTTTCCTTTTTCTACAAAGAATCTTTTCCTTGTTCTTGTTATTGATTCTCTTTTATCTTTTATTTATTTATTCTAAACTTGTTTTTAGATTTGTAAATCATATATTAATGTATTTCTTCTATACCTCTTTATGTTTCCCATGAAATTCAAGCTTCTGAGGTATTAAATCAAAGTTCTTTCTTCTAAACAATGTTTATGTTATTGGCTCATAGATCTTGCACTATTATTCCTATCTTCTGTTGTACCTTACTCTGAATTACCCATTTATAAGCTAAATAATAAAGATAGAAGGATTGCCCCCAGTATTAACTGCCCTGTGTCCCAGATCATGTGTTACAATCCTAACACCTGCAGTCTCTAAGTTTGTTTTCCTTTTCATTTGCCACACACCCATTTCTGGGTCCATGGCATCTCACTTCTTTCTGGGATCCAGTACATTCTCTCAAAAGAAAGAAGCCTTCCTCTATAAAAATTCTCCCAGGTTAAGCCAGCTACAAAGCTACATTTCTCATTATGGATATGTCCCTTTTACCCCAAGGGAATGATCTTTAGTGGGACTCCCTCCATTGTTCGTCTGACACTTCCTCCTATTGTTCACCCTATTTCAATCTCTTTTTTCAGACACTTCTTTCATTGTCTCTTTTTGATGAAATACTATAGGTGTTCCCTTCTTTTCACTATTCACTCATGAACTAAGATTAAGGTACACATTTCCCTCTCTCCTTCACCCTTCAATTATATAGTTTTGTCTCACAAAATACAATGGTTAACCTGTGAAGTGATATGGTGTTTAATCCATGATTTTTTAGTTTGCTCCACCATCATTACATCCTCATTATTTTTTTCTTTTTATAACTTACTTTCTGTCTTAGTAAGAATTCTAAGACAGAAGGGCAAGAGCTAGGTGACTAGTCTAGGGTCATATAGCTAGGAAGTCTATGAGGTCAGATTTGAACCCAGTCCCCCTCCCCATGAGACTAGGCCTAGTATTCTATCCACTGACCCACCTAACTTCCTCTCCTATTTCTTTAAATTCTCTTTCATCTTTATCCCTCTATGTATATATTCTTAAAATTCTTCATAGCCCCTTTCTGTTTTGTTTTTTTACCCATACAGTGGATAGAGGGCTAGGTTTGAAATCATGAAGACCTGAGTTCAAATTTGGCCTTAAATACTTTTCTAGCTATGTGACGTGGTCAGGTCACTTTACTGTTTACTGTCTCAATTTTTATAACTGCAAAATGGAGATAATTGCAGCTTTATTGTGATAATCAGATGAGGTAATATTTGTTCAATCCAATTAACATTTATATCAGTAATTTCTATAAAAACATAAATGGGACTCTCATCAAATTTGCAGATTTCAGAGCTGAGAGGGATACCTAAGGAAGATTACAAAATTAAGATCCAAAAAGATATTGAAGGGCTAGAGCACCAAGCAAAATATATTAAGATTTCATGTATAGCTATTGAATTTTCAAATCTTATACTTGGGTAACAAAGGAATCAACTTCATAATTACAAAATATCGAAGACATGATTAGACAGCACTTTTGAAAAAGCTGTGAGGGAATTCAAAGTCTAATGCAAATAGTTGTGATCTTTAGTGATGGAAAATTACCATAGAGTAAACCTTTGATTAACACTATGAGCTATAATTCTACTCTATTTGCCCTCATACCAATGAGATAATTGTCTAACAAAGTATAAAATTCTAAATGTATATATTTCATAAGATTTTTATAAAGAAAGAACAATTATTTTTACTATAAGTGAATGGGAAAACATTTATTAAATGTTTTATAAGTGGCAAGCACCATGCGAAGAACTAGTGATAAAAGATAAAAGAAAAACTAGCCCATGCCCTCAAGGGGTTTCCACTCTAATGAGGGGAGACTACCCATATAGAAAAGTAGTGGTAAAGATAGGGAATTATGCTTTAGAAAGTGACATGGATGATGAGTGGAGTCATAGGGGGAAGATGACAAACTCTTTCAATTAGAAAAGACATCACTGATTTGATTATATTTCCAGAACTAGAAGAAGAAGGTAGAGAAGAGGACATGAGGATATATACAAGGGAGAAGACCAGAGTCAAGTAGAAAATGCCTGGAGCCTGCTGAGATGTAAGTAATTCACAATAATGGTAAAAGTCACCATCACCATAATCATTGTTAGTATGAAGCAATAATAAAATATGTAAAACATAAGAATAGGAGAGCTCAGATTCTCCAACACTAAGTCTACAGGGTGTGGTTGTTATAAAGAAAATGAGAAGGCAGTGAAAGAGGAAGTCACAGAAGCCTAATCAGGTATCCTGGAAGAGATGACAAGGGAAGACCTCCAGCCCAATCTCTTCATTGACAAAGAAATTCTGGGGAATAGGCTCTGGGCCACTGATCTTCACCAGGCAGAGAAAAGTCACAGTGAGAACAAGAGAAGGGAATGACATGATGGAAGGAGTCTGAGGGAAAACAGAAAATAAAAGAGAAAAAAAAAAAATGGCCCTGGGCAGGTCACTTGACCCCCATTGCCTACCCTTACCAATCTTCCACCTATAAGTCAATGCACAGAAGTAAAGGGTTTAAAATTAAAAAAGAAAAAAAAAAGAGAGAGAGAGAGAAAAAAAAAAAAGGAAAAAAAAATCCCAGGCCAAAAATTGACATATATCACCCACTCACTTATTTACAAAGCGTTTATAGGATTTATTTAATTGGGGGAAAGGGAATGTATGGGAGACTATTATATCAACTGGTTTGGTCTGCCTCAGTCACTATCATAATTCTGCCTTGAAACAGGGAGATCTTTTTCCTAAGAACAAGAAGCCTTCCCCCATGGACCACTACTTCATTTAAATCTCACAATATCCCTCAGTTTCCATTAACAACCTCTATGCTGACAGAGAAGGCAAAGCAAGAGAAGGCAGTGCAAAGTACTGGTGATACATTTTTTTCTATGCATTCTATTTATGGAAGAAAATGGCAGTCAGTCTGGACAATCAAACTTTGAAAGTACACCTCGGTTTTCGTTAATATCAGTTAGCCCTGGTTTCGGTTTTCCTTGATTCCCCCACCCTACCCAAAAAAGTTTGTCTTGGTTTTTGTTGGTTGCCTTGGATTTTTTTGGCCTGCCCACATGCCCTCACTGCTAATTTTGCAAAAACAAAGAGCAACCCACACATTCTCCTGCTTAGTGCTCTGCTCAGTATAGCATTGTTTCTCTTTGTGTGAGCATCACCCCAGCATCTAGTCAAACAATTGCATTGCTTTCCAGTATTTTTGTGCTTTTTTTTTGATTGGAGTGCTAATACTACAATTACATGTGATTACTGCATATACAGTAGTTTAATGTTTTTATTTTGCATTTTTCAGTTTCAAAATGTACATAATGCATGCAAAATAAAATCATGTGTGCTCAAATTTCATGTCCCTATTAAGTGTTTCCCTTACTAATAAGCTAACCCTTTCCTTTTAGCTTCATCATGGGACCAAAGAAAGTTTCCAGAGCCAGCAGCCCTTCAAAGAAAAAGACCAGGAACATGAGTTGAAGATGGAAATCATTGAAAAATATGAGAGTGGCATTAAGATTGCTGAAATTGGCTGTATGTACAGGCAGTTGCCATCCATGGTAAGTTCCATTGTGGCAAAAAAGGAAGCAATAAAGGAGGCTAATGTAGCAAAAGGCGTGAATGTCCTAACGAAACAGAGATCAAAAACAAATGAAGATGTTGAACAGTTCCCATTAATTTGGATCAACCAAAACCAGTTAGATAGTGATTCTGTTTCTGAGGTCATCATATGTGAAGAGGCCAGACTGTTGTATGCTGATCTCATTAAGAAAATGCCTGGGACCAATGTACTTAGTGATTTTAAGGCCAGCAGAGGCTGGTTTGAAAAATTCAAGAGGCGCACTGGCATACACAGTGTTACTGGGTATGGTGAAGGTGCCAGTTCAGATAAGTCTGGGGCCAAAAAATTTTGTGTCCAAATTCAAAAATTACATAGAGGCTGAAGGATTCATTCCCCCAACAAGTTTTCAACTGTCATGAAACTGGCCTTTTTTGGAAGAAAATGCCAATGGGGACATTCATTACACAGGAGGAAAAGGCACTGCCAGGACATAAGCCTATGAAAGACAGGCTAACTCTTGTTGTGTGGTAATGTTAGTGGTGATTGTAAAGTGAAGCCCTTCCTGGTGTGCCATTCAGAAATTCCTAGAGTACTTAGCAGAAACAACGTGATTAAAAGTAAATTGTGAGGGGCAGCTGGGTAGCTCAGTGGAGTGAGAGTCAGGCCTAGAGACAGGAGGTCCTAGGTTCAAACCCGGCCTCAGCCACTTCCCAGCTGTGTGACCCTGGGCAAGTCACTTGACCCTCATTGCCCACCCTTACCAATCTTCCACCTATGAGACAATACACCGAAGTACAAGGGTTTAAAAAAAAAAAAAGTAAATTGTGTGTGATGTGGAGGTCAATTTTCATTGAGAGGATGAATGAAGTATGGCCCGAGTGAGAAAAAATACTTCCAGGATAATCAGTTGCCCCTTGAGTGCCTCCTGGTAATAATGTCCAATGCTTCTGCACATCCTCCAAGTTTGAAAGAAACACTGTTGGAGGAGTTCAGTTTTATCACAGTGAAGTTCTTGCCCCCTATTACCACACCACTAATCTGGCCCATGGACCAGAATGTCATTCCAAATTTCAAGAAATTGTACACAAAAGCAATGTTTCAAAGGTGTTTTGAGGTGGCATCAGATACAGAATTGTCCGTAAGAGAGTTCTAGAAAAAAACATTTCAACATTCTCAAATGCATGAGCCTCATAGATAAGGATTGGCAGAGAGTGACATCCAGGACGATGAACTCTGCCTGGAAGAAATTATGGCCAGGATGTGTGCATGAGTGAGATTTTGAAGTCTTTGAGTCTTCCTCTGATGACCCTATACATGTGGTGCAGTCAATTGTTGATTTGGGGAAGTCCAAGGGTTTGGAGGTGAGTGGTAAGGATGTGGAAGAGTTGGTGGATGACCACAATGAAGAACTCACCTCAGAAGAGCTGTCAGACCTTCACCTATCAGTGCAACAGATGGCAAATGAAGAAGTTTCTTCAAATGAGAAGGAAGACACAGGGGAGAATGTGCCTTCTTCAGAAATTAAGGACATCTTTTCCATGTGGAGTAAGGTACAGAGGTTTGTGGAGAAAAATCACCCAGACAAAGCTGCTGCAAGCCCTGTCTGCAACTTGTTTAATGATAATGTCTTGCCCCATTTTAGGCAAATCTTAAAGAGGTGGCAGAAACAGACCTCTTTGGACAGCTCTGTTGTGTGACATGGGTCTACTGACTCTGAAGCTGGTCTTAGTGCCAAAGACCAAGAAGGGAAATAACCCCAGATAGTGCCTTGATACCTAAGGAGGGGGATTCCTTTTCCAAACAATACCTCTCTCTCCCCCTCCTCCCTGTCTTCCACATGGCAAGAAGAGCCTTTAGAAAGGTAACTTTTTTTCTTAAATAAGACATTTATTTGTTCAAGGATCCCAGTGGGGCGCTCAGTCAAAGATCCCAAAGCCCATGTCATCATTGGACTGATAGCAACTGATAGCAACAGTTGTCACTGGCCCCCGCCCCCCACCAAGGGCATGGAGGCCAGCTTACTGCTCTCCTACATGTTTTTGCTGCTGATCTTACCAATGACCATTCCTCATCTGCCCTGATGCTTTTTAGGATCTTCTTCAGGTCCTTGGATTTGGGGGAATCATTGCCAAAAGGTAGGCAGCCCCATAATGCATCCTGATGGTCTGGGTTCTGCTCAGGTGCTCATTTATTCTTTACATCAGTCTTTTACATTAATTTTATATTAATTTCTTATTGTTTTTAGTATTAAATGCTATATTCTCTATGAAATGTGTTTTTGTAGTATGTATTTTGGAGTGTCTAAAATTAATTAATTGGATTTACATTAATTCAAATGGAAATAATTGCCTACATTTTCCTTTTCCTTTTCTTTCCTTTTTCTTATAGATTTTTTAGAGGGATTATCAAGGCACTACAACCTTGAAAAGGTATTAAATTGCAAATTAACGGATAAGAAAAATTTAAGAGAATTGTACATTTGTTCCAGCCAACTCTGGCAGTTATTAGGGATATTTCAGAAATTAATCTATTGGTGTCTGTTAAATCGGTACTGGCCAAATAAAACAATTAGTATAAATAACCAGCAAGTAGAGAAATTCATCCTAAGCAAACTCCCTAATTTATCGATGCAAGTGTGGCAATTACATTGTAACTCTCAGGATTAAGGGAAAAGAGACTGTATTGTGACTCAGAGGTTAAATAACCTGCTCAGAGGTTACACTGACATGAGTCAGACAAATCTTTCACCAGAGGGAAATTCTCTAACCACTATATATACCATTATACCTCAACTTAATATTAACTTATGTCTAGTACCTTGGCATAATTTAAACAGAGCTTTATTTCCAGCTTTGCTAATTAATCAAGAACAAATTAAAAGGACCCCCCCCAACCAAATGACCAAGTTTAAAAAGAAAATTAGCTATTTTGTTTGAATTGAGCCTTTTGATTAAAAAAGTCCTATAATTCCTCCAATCAATAGTAATACAAATTTAAGGAAAAGAAAGACAGTCACCTTTACTACTACTGCAACAGCTACAGTTACCACCACTATCACTTGGTGTCAAAGTGCAAATAATCAAAAACAGGACCAGGAGATGAATAAAGTTTGGCAGGCTTTGCCCCTTCTTCAAAACAGAGACCCCAAGAGGAACAGTAGGGAAAAGGAGCCAATCATAGCAGAAGAATATTTCAGAGTGGAAAGGTCATATGGACTAATGGATATTCCTTTGTGACAAGACCCCAGGTACTGAGGGAAAATCCAGAGTAAGCCAACAACTAAGGAATGGAAATAAAGTCAATAAGCAAAGCTGGGAGGGGAAAGCTATCAAAGACATTTTAATACTTTCCTAAGGTTAAACTATCAATCAATGGCAAAGCCTCAACTCTAGAATCTAAGTCACAAGCTTTTTCTTAAAGTTATTTTCTGATTCATGATTGTTCAATGTATAATATATAATCATAAACCCTGGTTAAACTGAAAGGTTCATTACTAGGTTAGCTATATGACAACAGTTATCAGAGACGACCAAATAAACTACTATAGTAGGTACCCAGATGAAAAAACAAAAACAAAAAACAAGACAAAACAGATCTCTGAACTAGTTGAGAAAAGATTTTTCAGATTCATGATGCATGAGCTAAATATTAAAAACAAACAAAAAAACCCCACAAAATTAGAAACCTAGAAGGAAACTTAGGGGTCATGTAATCTAATATCCTTAGTTTATGATAATGGATTTAGAAGCATAAATAGGCTCAGAGAGGGAAGTAAGGTTCCCAAAGTCATAGAGGGAAATAAGTCCCAAAGCTATTATGTTTCTTCTTGTCTGCAGAATGATATGCTTAAGCATATCTAAGGCAGGTAGGGAGCACAGTGGATAGAGTGCCAGGCCTGAAGAGAGGAGAACAAGTTTAAATCCAGCCTCTGATACTTACTAGGTATGTATATGACCACTGGGCAAGCCAAATAACCCTGTTTACCTCAGGTTCCTCATCTATAAAATAAACTAAAGAAGGAAATGGGAAACCTTGTCAAGAAAACCCAAAATAGAGTCATGGAGAGTCAAGTAACTGAACCTATTATATTGTATCACAATGCTTCTTCTGGATTGATTTTTTTCTTGCTACTATTAATTGTGCTACTCAATATTTAAACATGATGTATCATCATGGTACAGAAATGATGCTGGGTTCTCCAACATAGCCCAACCTCTGGGAAATGGCTCAAAAAGCTTCAAGTGTGGGCCTAATTACAGACTGTGGGTTGAGGAGCTAGCTTAGCTCAGTATCATGGGGCGAGAGCTAAGTAATGAATGTCTTGGTCACAGTGACCCATGAAAGAAATATAAATCCATCCACCAGAGAAAGGCATCTAATATGTTGGCTAGGTCCTTTACCGAGAATTTATACAACATGGAAGAGAATAGCCAAGAATTAGGATATAGAAAGGTAAATGTGAAACAGTGGAGAGAATTCTTGATCTAGTGAAACTACAAACCCACTGAAGTCTTGTCATTTACCTATGAATCTGCAGCTGGAAAGGGCAAGAGGACATTGAAATCCATCACTTCCTTCACTCCTTAAAATAACCCTGCAAGGCAGGTATGGAGAATGTTGAACTTCTTGTTTTAAAGATGCTATTCAGAGATGGGAAGTGACTCAGAAAAGATTTGAAATCCAATCCTCTCTATATTCTACTACCAGCTGTCTCCTCTGAAGAAGTGACATATAAATAGAATTTTAGAGCTGAAAATGACCTTAGATATAATCTGCCTCATTCATAGATTAAGAAAACAGAATCCAGAGAAGAAGGAAAGTTAAGTGAACAAACTACAAAATATTTTATCCATAGGGCCTGATTCTCAGACCTTTTCTATATATAGCTGGGCCAACATTTAATAACTGAATGAGAGGGAGGGAGGGAGGGAGGG
>NC_058133.1:27990308-28115220 GCF_016433145.1 Gracilinanus agilis | reverse complement strand
GAGGGAGGGAGGAAGGAAGGAAGGAAGGAAGGAAGGAAGGAAGGAAGGAAGGAAGGAAGGAAGGAAGGAATTGTTAAGTGTTCAAAGAGTTTATATTCTAATGGAGTGGAAAAGGAGTCTGAGTATGAGGAGCTATAGGGGTGCTGAGTTGATTATAAGGCCATCAAG
The DNA here is from genome assembly GCF_016433145.1 of Gracilinanus agilis. Lineage (NCBI taxonomy): Eukaryota > Metazoa > Chordata > Mammalia > Didelphimorphia > Didelphidae > Gracilinanus > Gracilinanus agilis. The sequence goes on along the minus strand of NC_058133.1, from coordinate 28,115,052 downwards.
ATCTATTTCTTTATCCAGAAGCAATGACACAATTAATTTGGTTACTGTGCTCATAGTAAGAAATGAAAAGCAGGGAGAAGGTTATACCCATGTAGTATTATATAATAGAAAGACAGATGGAAGTCGACCACTTAGAGTAGGCCAGGTGGGTTAATCTGCATTGACTTATTTACCAATTAAGATGGCTATGTCTCATGATTAGCATTCTAAATATCAGCAGATTAACTCACCCACTCAGTGGCATGGGTTCTAGAAGCAGTGGCATAGATTCTAGAAGGTTCTAAGTTCATAGTGTGGGAAATGAAGATATGGTGCAGAGGCTGTTGATCCACGGGAGGATAAACCAGGAAGTGGAGCAGACAGATGTTGTGTTTTGTCTAGGAGGATGACTGGAAGGAAAGTGAAAGTGAAGTGGGGCCAATTAGAAAAATAGAGAGAACTAAATGGTCTGATTTGCATTTGCTCTGATACCACTCAAGACCTCTAGGTCCCAGAAGTTATATGAAGGAAGCCAACTAGAAACATGAAGAATATAGGAAACAGTTCTATTATTTTCCTTAAGTAAAGAATGAAACTAAATGTATACTGATCAAGTCTTTTGGTTTTTAACAACTATGAAGGTAAAAAGGATTACAAGATTACAGTTAGAAGGCAACCATAGCAACAATCTAATTCAATGGCCAGATTGAGAAAGGAAGAAATTGAGGCCTTCCAAAGGGCAAAGGGTCTATCTTAATCACAAGTATTAGGCCACAGAGAAGCTAGAGTCTCTGACTCTTGCCCCTAAGACACTTCCTGTTAGTTGTGACTATTTTGAAGAGCTTGATATGGCATGATACTGTTTCATATATAAAGAAAATCATCAAAAGCAAACTGGGAAGATTGTAGTGTTTAGTAGACTATTTAAAAGGCCTTTTGGGGGAAAAGATATGAGTCACCTGTACCAGGAAAACTTAGTAGAGTAAGGGCCACTAGATGTCACTCTCTGATAACTAGTTTGTGTAAAATTTGAAACTGCAGTTATGTTGTCATGGTGAAGAATTATGCAAATATGTCTCCCTTACTCAGCATTTCTCAGAATTTGGCCATGTCTAGAAATTACTATTTAAGAAGCAATCAGCTGAAGAAAACACAGAAAACTTGACATCTCTGTTTTTACTTCACTACTTCCCATTGCATCCAGTAGAAAAATTAACAGCTAAACTATAATATAGTTTATGATATAAATATGATATAGATAAACTATGACATAGAATCCAAGGTTTAGAATTTGGGGATCCAGCCCAAATCTCTACTGTTATGACACTATTCATCCTTGAACAATTACACCTTCTCCTGGACTCACTTTCCTGCTATGTTAAATGAGATTGAGCTAGATCAGTGGTTCCCAAACTTTTTTGGCCTACCACCCCCTTTCCAGAAAAAATATTACTTAGCCCCCTGGAAATTTTTTTTTAATTTTAATAGCAATAGGAAAGATAAATGCACCTGTGGCCATCACTGCTCCCAAGAATCACTGCAGCACCCACCAGGGGGCGGTAGGGCCCACTTTGGGAACCACTGAGCTAGATGATCTCAAAGGGATCTGCCAGTTCTAATACCTAAGATTTGGGTCTAATTTAGGTTTAATACCTAAGATTAGGAGGGCAGAATTCTTAGCAAAAATTGCCTACTTACTCTGAAAAATAATTCCTTAATTTCAAAGGCAACTCATTTGACTCAGACATCATTCTTTGATTTGATTCACAATGAAGAAAAAATATGTTCAAAGATCAATATAATGAAACCAGCCACACAACCACCACTTTCCACTTTCTTTGGATTCCTTGTCCTTAGTAAGGATATAGTAAGTAATTACATAAATGCTTGTAGACTTAAACCATGATGGGGAAAGGAGGAAAGGTACCTCTGCTTGTAACATATTTACTTGTTTCATTATGTTTATTTTCAAATGTAATGTCTTCTTACTGCCTTTGGTTATGGACCAGTTTCAAGTGAAGATGATAAAATGACCTGAGCATCTTTCAAACGAAGGCATTCCTTCATGTAACTATGTAAAAATATTCTAAATTAATTAAATAAAATTTAAAAATTAAAAAAAAAGAGTACTAAGGCTAGGAGTGAGGTGTAGAAGACTGGAAAGGTAGGGGAAGCCCAGGTCATGAAAGGCTTTGAATGCCAAAGAGAATATTTTGTATTTAAACTTGGAGGCATTAAGAAGCCACTGGAGTTGGGGGCAGAGATGACATGATCACACCTGTGTTTTAAGAAAATGAGTGGAGGATTAACTGAAGTGAAAAGAGACCCACCAGCAGTTTTTGCAGTTATCTAGGTATCTACAAGCCCCTACACTAGAGTTGAGGTAGTATCAAAAGAGAGTAGGGAGTATATTCAAGAGATGTTTCAAAGGTAAAGATCAACTGACTTTGGCAATAGTGAAAAGGTTTGAGTAGTCCAGGATGACTCTAGGCTGGGAGCCTGGAGATTAGGAGCACTGGATTACCCTCTACTACAGTGATTCCCAAAGTGGGCACCACCACCCCCTGGTGGGTGCTGCAAGGATGCAAGGGGACAGTGATGGCCACACTTTTTTTGTATTACATTCTATTCTGAGTTCAATAAATAGCTTCATGATTTCCAGGGGGCGCTAAGTAATATTTTTTCTGGAAAGGGGGCGGTAGGCCAAAAAATTGGGAACCACTGCTCTACTACAATAAAGAAGATAGGAATGGGGAATGGATAGTGTAGGAGGAAAGATAGTGAGTTCTGTTTTGGATATATGTTTAGCTTAAGGAACTTACTAGATATTGTTTTAATTTCTCAGAAGCAGCTGGAGATGATAAATTGGAGGTCAGTAGAGAGACTGAGGCAGGATAGGCAAATTTGAGAATCATTAGCAGAGAGATAGTAATTAAATCCATGGGAGCTGATGAGATCACCAAGTGAAGCAATACAGATGGGGAAGAGGAAAGGGCCCAGGTCATAACCGTGAGGGATATTGCTTAGAGGGCATGATCTGGAAGAGACTCCAGAAAGAAAAAAGAAAAGAAGCACCCACACAGGCAAGAGGAGAACCAGGAAAAAGGGGTGCCCTGAAAACTTAGAGATAAAATATCAAGGAGAGAATGATTAATAGTGGCAAAGGCTGCAGAGAGGTCAAGGAGAATGAGGACTGAGAAAATGTCACTGGATTTTAGCAACTAAGAGATCAATGGTAAGTTTGAAGAGAGAGGTTTTGGTAGAATAAGGTCAGAAACCAGATTTTATAGGGTTGAGGAGACAATGAGAGGAGAGAAAGTGAAGATACCTATTGTAGATGGCCTTTTTGTGGATTCAGTGAAATTGTGGATGTCTCTAATAAAGTTAAAGTACAAGCCTATAAATGTTTCCAAAGAAAAAGTAAAGTACACTCTGCAAATACTAGGTAAGTCCCAGACCTCCAAGCATTTTTCCATCTGTCTCAGAAGGACCCATAAGCTCACAACCATGTAGAAGAAAGTAAACAGAATGATTAAGGGACTGGATTCAGTGAATGAGAAATTATTAAGCACCTAATATGGTACCAGGCACTATCCTAGGCATTAGGGATACAGAGGAAAAACAAAAACATTCTCTGCTCTTAAGAAGACTACATTCTTTTAGAAGGAAATAACATGAATACAGATAAGTAAATACAAAATATATTAAAAAGTCAATATAAAAAATTGGGGGGTACATTACAAGTGAGGAAATCAGGATAAAAATTCTGTAGAAGATAGTACTTCAGCTGTGCTTTAAAGAAAGCATAGGATCAAAAGAAGTAGGCATTCCGGATATGGGGGGACAGTCTGAAAAAGGACTGGCAAGTAGGCCAATGTGGCTGGAATGTAGAATCTAAAGAGTAATGGATAATAAGCCCTGAAAGGCAGACTGAAGCCAGTTTAGGAATTCTATGGCTAAGGTCTAATTTCTCAAACATATAAGGAACTAAGTCAAGTTTACAAGAAATCAAGCCATTCCCCAATTGACAAACAGTCAAAGGATAGGAATGAGTAGTTTTTAAGATGAAGCAATTAAAACTAGCAATAATCACATGAAAAAGTATGCTAAATCCCTCCTGATTAGAGAAATGCAAATCAAAACAACTCTGGGGTACCACCTCACACCTAGCAGATTGGCCAATATGACAGAAAAGGAAAATAATAAACATTGAAGCGGATGTGGCAAAATTGGGACACTAAATTGCTGGTAGTGCTGTGAATTGATCCAACCATTCTGGAAGGCAATTTGGAATTATGCCCAATGGAATTATTTTAAAGAATGCATGGTTTTTGATCCAGCAATACCATGACTAGGTTTGTACCCCAAAGAGATTTTTAAAAAATATTTGTAGCTGTGCTTTATGTAGTGGCAAAAAAATTGGAATATGGGGGGTGCCCCTTGATTGGGGAATGGCTGAACAACCTGTGGTATATGATGGTGATGGAATACTATTGTACTACAAGGAATGATGAACTGCTTGGTTTCTATACGAACTGGAAAGACCTCCATGAACTGATGCAGAGTGAAATTAACAGAACCAGGAGAACATTTTACAGAGTAACTAAAACATTGTGGGATGAAAAATGTAATAAACTCTGCTACTAGTAGCAATGCAATGATCCAGGAAAACCCTGAGGGACTTATGGAAAAGAATACTATCCACATCTAGACAAAGAACACAGAAGGAAAACATTTGATTTATCATTTAGTTATATGGGTATATGATTTGGGATTGTGGTTTTTAAAAGATTACTCTATTACAAATATGAATAATATGGAAATGAGTTTTGAGTAATAAGACATGTATAAATGAATGGGATTTGCTTGTTAGCTCCAAGAAGGAGAAAGGAAGAAGCGAGGAAGAGAATGTGAATCATGTAACCATGGGAAAATATTCTAAAAAATAAGTAAATAAAATGTGGAAAACAAATAAAAACTAAAGATACCTACATTTTAGTCATGAGACAATCTGAAACCTCTGGAACTTCCTAAACAGGGAAGTGACATGGTCACAGAGCATCCACTCTCAGCTGTTTGGAGGAGGAATTAAAGAGGGGAGCCAGTGGCCTCAAAGAGACCAATTAATTAGGAAACTAAAGTCCAGAGAAAGATATCTGGGAGACTCCTGACTTGAGGAGAACTAGAGAATTTACCTTATCATATCCTACCCAGCTAAATTCCTAGATTTTGTGATCTCTAGAAATTCATTGCTCTAGATGATGCAACTCTGAAACTCTACCTATTTAGATCATTTCTCCCCTGAGCTACAGAACTTCATCATGTCCCTAAGCCAGGGAACCTCTCACCCACATCCTTTTCAGTTTATTTTCTGTGTGTGTGCATATGCTCTATTTCCTTATTAGACTATGAGCTCCTTGAAAGCAGGGGTGGTTTTATACTTGCCTTTGTATCCCTAGTGCAACCAAAGAAAAGGAGACACCTGAGAAATGTGGAGACAGACTTGAGTCCCACAAATGACTCAGTTGGCAAGGAAGGAAAGGAAAAGATCTCAAATGACTCCAAAATTTCTAGGCACAGATAAATTCAAGCAGAGCCAATTATGCTATCTTTTTTCCCCAAGAAACAAATTTTTAGAAAATTAATCTTTTCCTTGCATTACTGTCTCCTGATCCCTATTTAGCCAAAGACAAAATAAAAACAATCCAACCAACAACAACAACAACAAAAAAAATCCATCAATAAATAGATATCTCCACAGCCTGGCCAAATAAATTACTCTATGTGAAAATGTCTACCTCTTTTGACACTGGAAGCTCATCACCTCTCAAGCAGGATGTCAGTGGAATATTTCTTCATTCTTTTGGACTCCAGCTTTATCATGGCACTGACCAGAATTCCAAAGGATTTCAAAGTTATCATTGTATAACATGTTCTTATTCTGCTCATTTCAAGTGGCTTTTGTTAATAAAGCTCTTCATAGCTTACTCTGAAATTATCCAGGTCATCATTTCTTACAGCTTAATAATATGTTACATTCATATACCAAATCACAATCATTCCCCAATGAAACTTTTAAATAGTATATGATTAAAATTGTCAATTTTACATTGTGTGATTCTATCATCTATTCTTCAGTCATCAATTCTTCCTCTACCATTGATCCTAAGGGCAAATTGTTTGCTTTTTCCTCTAATTTTTAAAAAGCGATGTAATTTTACAAAATCTAAGGCATGCGTTTCTTTGGAGTTTAAAATGGCATTTAAATGGAGCAAGGTATTGATCTAAACTGAATTTCTGCCAGACTTGTGTGAAGTTTTCCCATCAACTTTTTCAACAGTGAGTCCTTCCCTCAGTAACGAGTCTTTGAGTTTATCAAACACTGTTTATGTGTTCACTTTTGTATCTTGTGTACCTAATCTGTTCCAATGAATGATATCCTCTCTCTCTTTTTGAAGGCAGAGCCAAATTATTTTAATGACTACTTACTGCCTTGCAGTACAATTTGAGATCTAGTACTAATAGATTTGCTTCCTCCCTACCTTTTTAAATTTTTACCCTTGGGATTAATTATCTTTTGTTCTTCCATATGAATTTTACTACTATTTTTCTAGCTATATAAAATCACCTTTTTGAAGTCTGAGTGGTATAGTATTGAATAAATAATTTAAGCAATATTGCTATTTTTATCATATCGTAAGACCTAGAAAAGTGTAATTAGTATTTTTCTAATTGATTAGGTCTCTTTAGTTTTGCAAAGAGATTTTATAGTTAGATTCATACAGTCTTCGAGTGAATTTCAAAAGATATATGTCCAAGTACTTTTATAGCTTCTATAGTTATTATGAGTGGAATCACTTTCCAGTTTTTCTTTTTAGGTTTAGTTGATTATATATAGGAATTCTGTTGATTTGTGTGGATTGATCATATATCCATATATCCTTTGCCAAAGTTACTTCAATTTTTAATTGATTCACTGGGGCTCTCTTAAGTACACATCATCATATCATCCGCAAAATGTGATAAATAACTTTTTTCTTTACCTATCTGTATTCCTTCAATTTCTTTCATGTCTTAATATTACATCCAGCATTTCTAACACAATGTTAAATAGTAGTGGTGATAAGGGCATCCTTGCTTTGTTTCTAATTTTACTATAAAGACCTCTTAAGTTTTCTCCATTAAATATGATACCTGTTCTTGATATAGAAAAATACTACTTATTTTATTAAGGACATGTCCATTTATTCCTATGATTTTCAGAGTTCTTCACAGAAATGTGAATTTTTTCAAAAGCCTTTTCAGTGTCTATAGTTAACTATATTTGTAGTTATTGTTTTTTATTTTAAATAGTTATTCTTATGTGGAACCAACACTATCTTCTTGGTACAAAGTCAATGTGGCCAGAGTATAAAGTCTAATATGTTATTTTAGCCTACCTGATTCTTTATTTAAATTTTGGTGATTCATATTCATTAGGAATATTAAACTATAATTTTTTTTCCCCTCTGCTTTGTTGTTTCATGTTTAGGTATCAATAGAAAGTACTCTTCTTTTCTTGCTATTGATCCTTGATTATTTTCTAGAATTCAATTTATGAATACATCTGGCCTCTAGTTTTTTTTGTTTCAAAGTTCATTTATCCCTTATTTATTTTCCTTTTCTGATATTGTGTTATTTAAATAGTCTATTTCTTCTGTTTATCTGGGTAGTGTTTGTTTTTATAAGCATTCAACTAGGGCAGCTAGTGGATAAAGCTCTGGGCCTGGAGTAAGGAAAACTGACCTTCTTGAGTTCAAATTTGTTTCAGATACTTCCTAGCTGGGAGAGTCTGGGCAAGTCACTTAACTCTGTTTTCCTCAGTTTCCTCATCTTCAAAATGAGCTGGAGAAGCAAATGGCAAATAACTCTAGTATCTCAGCCAAGAAAACCTCAAATGGGGTCAGAAAGAGCCAGACACAATTGAACAAGTAGTTTTCAATTTTTTTTTCATCATTTCTGTTAGCATATATTTGGGTAAAATAATTTCTGATAATTCCCTTTGTTTTTTCTACAATTTTTATTAGTTCTTTTTCATTTTTGATACCAACAATTGGGTCTTCCCCATTTTAAAAAAATCAGCTTGGTTATCTCATTTATTAGCTTTTTGTTTTCTATTTTTTTTAAATCAACTAGTTTTGGGGGGAGCTGAGTGGCTCAGTGGATTGTGTCAGGCAGGTCTAGAGATGGGAGGTGCTAGGTTCAAATCTGACTCAGACACTTCTTAGCTGGGTGACCCTGGGCAAGTTACTTAACCCCCATTGCCTAGCCCTCTTCTGCCCTGGAACCAATACATGGTATTGATTCTAAGACGGAAGTTAAGATTTTTTAAAAAAAAATCAACTAGTTTTTCGCAGAAGAAAAACATATGACTGATTATGTGGTTCGATGGATTTATGATGGGGGTTTGGGCTTTAGAAGAACACTATTACAAATATGAATAATATGAAAATAGGCCTTCAACAATGGCATATATATATATATATATATATATAACCCAGTGGAATTGCTTGTCAGCTCTAGGAGTGAGGAGGGAAGAGGGGAGGGAAAGATCATGAATCTTGTAACCATGGGAAAATATTCAAAATAAAATTTATAAAAATTAATTAATTATCAACTACTTTTTAATCAATGCAATGGTCTTCTTGCATTCAATCCTATAAATGTTTCCTTAATTTCATTATTTTTACATTGTTATAGAGTTGAGAATGTCGAATTTATTTCTGTTCAAGTTTTTTTTCTTAATTTCTATGCCCAATTCCCTGATTTATTCTTTCTTTTTTTGAAGAAAGCATTAGAAGCATAAAATTCACCCTCACAACTAATTTAGCTATATATCCCCTAAATTTTCATATACTGTCTCTTTATTGACATTTTCTTTGACAGAATGTAATAATTCAATACAGAATTATTCCTGTAATTTGTTCTTCACCCAACACTTCTTTAGAAATGTTATTTAGTCTTCACTTACTTTTAAATTTTTTATAATCCTTTATAGAGTTTAACTCGTACTATGTAATGATCAGTAAATGACATTTAGTATCTCTACTTTCCCATGTTTTAATGATGTCATTAGGCTCATACATGGTGAATTTTTTAAAAGGTACTTGGTACTGCTAAAGATTATGTAAATTCCATTGTATTACTTTATTATTTGTAATACTATAATAATAATGTGTATTACTAAAATCACTAGAGATCAATCATCTCTTATTTTTCTGAAGTTCTAGTCAGGTCCTTAACTTCATACTTTGATTAGATTTGTTTAAAGGTATATTAAAAGTCTCCTATTCTCTGATTCTCCCTCCACTCAGGCTAATTTTTCACTTAGGTATTTAAATGCTATATTATTATGTGCCAGGGACTCTGGGAAGATAGAGGCTTAAACAGAGCAAATCTTAAAACCTCCGCATCCTATCCACGCCAAGATAGAAAACAATATGCTTTGAGAAGAATAAGGACCAAATCTAACATAGGGACAGAGCAAGGAGATCCTACTGCTGGACAGCTCAAGAGGTACACCAAGAAAAAGGCTTGAATACTTGAATTGTTGGATCTGAGGGTATAGAAGGGGAAATCCCAGGACCCTTCCCCCAGGCTCTGTGCAGAGTCTCCAGTGGCACCTGAAATCTTGGGGCAGGTAGGCAGGCTCACTGGCCTGGAGAGAGGGTCTTCCTGGCACAGGACTCAGGGAGTTAAACACAGGCACAAGGGAGGTGGCAGGAGGAGAAAGGCAGAGAAACACTGCAAAAACAGAAGATGGTGGCTTAGATGGAGCCAAACCTCAGACTGCCTGGCTTTACCGTACCGAGATAGAGAACAAAGGGCTACAAGAGGAAAGAAAACCAGGTCAAACAGCAGGACAGAGCCAGGGAACACTACTGCTGGACAGCTCAGCAAAAACACTCCATCTTGCCCCCCCTCTTCTTTTTTTTTTTTTCCCTTCTTGAGGTTTTAGCCTCAGGGGACATTAAGCAATACAGACTAATCCAATCAATGTAGGCTTAATCCCAACAAATGGACAGAGGTCTTAAGAGGGCAGGGAACTCCAACACCCATCCCCCATAGACTACAGAGAAAGTAACAGCAAACCTCCATTGCCAGCTGTGGGAAGATCTTTCATCAAAGCTCATTAAATCCATCTATTTAAACTAGCAGAACAGAGAAGGAAAAAATATGAACAAACAACAGAAAAAGAGGAAATAAATGACAATTGACAGCTTCTTTCCAGGAAACAAACAAACAAACAAACAAACAAACAAACAAACAAAAAAAAAAACAAAAAAAAAAAAACAGCAAATGAAATAGAAGATCAAGAAGCTCCAGCAAATTGGACACAGGTTTTAGAAGATCTCAAAATTCAATTAACTCAAGAACTTCAGGAACTCAAAAAGCAATCAAAAGAGGTTGAAGACAATTTGAAAAAGGAAATACATGAACTAAAACAAGAAAATAAAAATATTAAAAGCCAGAATTGACCAGCTTGAAAATGAAGCAAATAAGGCTAAAGATGATCTACAAAGAAAATCAGACCAGAAGGAGAAGGATGACCAAAAAGCCAGGGATGAAATTCAGTCTTTAAAAAAACAGAACTCATCAACTAGAAGAAAATGACTTCACAAGGCAGCAAGAATATATAAAACAAAATTTAAAAAAATGAAAAATTTGAGAAGAATATGAAACATTAATTCAACCAAAGATATGGAGAACAGATATAAAAAGATACAATTTAAGAATTATTGGTTTACCAGAACACCATGAAAAAAGAAAAAGTTTAGACATCATCCTATATGAAATGATCCCAAGAAAACTGCCCTGACATCCAACAAGAGGGAAAAGTGAAAATTGAAAGAATCCACAGATCACCTCCTACATTTAGTCCACAACTGAAAACTTCCAGGAACATTATAGCCAAATTCAAAAACTACCAGATGTAAAAGTGAAATTTGGGAGATGCCATCTAAAAGTATATATATTTTCTATGGACACGTGGGAACTATCAAACTACATTTCCCATGGTCCAATGGGTTTCCGTTTCCTGTTCTTTGGGCGTGGGGACACCTACGTCACCATGCAGAGGTCAGTTTAAATCTCCTGGGTTAGGAGGAAGTCGCTCTCTTGGCTAGCAGACTCAGGAAGAGACGGGAGGTAACAATAATGGCTGGGCGGCAGTTTTGAATTCTTACAAGCTCGTGGTCTAATGACTTTATCAGCATGGCTTTAATTAAAATACTAATTTATATTATTATATCAGTTTTTATTATTAATTTTTATCTTAATACAGACCAAGGAAAAAATATTACAAGCTGCTAAAAAGAAGTCACTCAGACACCAGGGAACCACAGTTAGGATAACACAGGATCAGGCTGCATCTACATTGAATGACCAAAAGGCATGGAACATAATATTCCGGAAAGCAAGAGAACTGGGTCTACAACCAAGAATCACCTATCCAGAAAAACTGACAATATTTTTGCGGGGGAAAGTATGGTCATTCAATAAAATTGAGGACTTCCAAGCATTCATAAAAAAAAAACAGACTTAAACAGAGAGTTTGCTGCCTAAACACAGAACTCAAGAAAATCACCATGATGTAATTAAGGCGGGGAGGGTCTTTTCTTTAAAGGACCCAATAAGTTCAATCAATTTCTATCCCTAGAAGGAAAGAAGATTTTGGTAAATATTAAAAATTATTATTATCAACAGTTTAACTAGAAGAAGTTTACTTAGAGGGAACAGTGACAAACTGTATAGGATGAAATGTCAAGATGTGTGTGTGTGTACATATGTATGTATAAATATATACAAAACTAGAGGGGGAAAAGGAGATATTAAGAAAAATGGGAAAACAAACAAAATGGAGTAAATTTATATTCCATAAAGAAGCTCGTGGGCCGAACAGGGGAAAGTAACAATACGCTGGAAGGGTAAAGAGGTTGGAGAGAGGAAATATTTAATACTTAAGTGCATTGAAATCAAGAGGGAAGAACAATCAGATCCACTGGGACAGAGAACTGATTCACACTCTATAGAGAAATAGAAAGGTAACAAAAGGACTAGTAGAGAGGGAAGCAACACTAGGATGGGAGAGGGCAAGGAAGGGAGGCGTAGCTTAAAAAAAATCTAAAGAAGAATAAGAGGGGAATAAGAAGGGAGAGGTGAGAAAGGGAAGTACAATATGGGAGGGGATTAGGGGAACTGAATAAAAACAAAACACGGGTATAGAAGGAAAAAGTAAAAGAAGGGCAGGACAAAGAGAGAGAATCAAAATGTCTGGGAATACACAACTGATAATTATAACTCTGAATGTGAATGGGATGAACTCACCCATAAATTGGAAGCAAATAGAAGAGTAGATTAGAAACCCAAATCCTACCATATGTTATCTACAAGAAACATACATGAGACAGGCAGACATACATAGAGTAAAACTGAAATGATGGAGCAAAATCTATTGGGCTTCAACCAAAAAAAAAAAAAAAAAGAAGGCAGGAGTTGCAATCATAATTTCTGACAGAGCCAAAGTAAAAATAGATCTGGTAAAAAAGAGATAGAGAAGGTAATTGCATCCTAATAAAAGGCAGTATTAAGCAATGAAGAATCATCAGTACTCAACATTTATGCACCAAACAGTATAGCATCCAAATTTATAAAGGAGAAGCTAATGGAGCTCAAGGATGAAAGAAGTAGCAAAACTATACTAGTGGGTGACCTCAACCTTCCCCTATCAGATCTAGATAAATCAAACCAAAAAATAAATAAGAAAGAGATGAGAGCTGAATGAATTTCTATAAAAATTAGAGTTAATAGTTACATAGAGAAAAATAAATAGGAACAAAAAGCAATAGACCTTTTCAGCAGCACATGGAACATTCACAAAGACTGGCCATGTACTAGGGCATAGAAACATGGCAAACAAATTTAAAAAATCAAAAATAATAAATGCAACCTTATCAGATCATAATGTAATAAAAATAGGTATCAGTAAGAATACATGGAGAGGCAAACCAAAAACTAATTGGAAATTAAATAATATGATTCTACAAAATAATTTAGTGAAAGAACAAATCGCAGAAACAATTAATAATTTCACTGAAGACAATGACAATGATGAGACATCTTACACAAACCTATGGGATACAGGCAAAGCAGTTCTAAGGGGAAAATTTATATCACTGAGTGCATATGTTAACATATTAGGGAGGACAGAGGTTAATGAATTGGGCATGCAACTTAAAAAACTAGAAAATGAACAAATTAAAAATTGCCAGATGAAAACTAAATTAGAAATACTAAAAAGCAAAGGAGAAATTAATAAAATCAAAAGTAAAAGAACTACTGAATTAATAAATAAGACTAGAAGCTGGTATTTGGAAAAAAACAGATAAAATAGACAAAGTACTGGTCAATCTAATAAAAAAAAAAGGAAAGAAGAAAACCAAATTAACAGTATCAAAGATGAAAAGGGAGACCTCACCTCTAATGAAGAGGAAATTAAGGCAATCATTAAAAACTATTTTGCCCAATTATATGGCAATAAATATAGCAATCTAAGGGATATGGATGGAATACTTACAAAAATATAAATCGCCTAGATTAACAGCAGAAGAAATAGAATACTTAAATAATCCCATATCAGAAAAATAAATTGAACAAGCCATTAAAGAACTCCCTAAGAAAAAAATCACCAGGGCTTGATGGATTCATAAGTGAATTCTATCAAACATTCAAAGAACAACTAATCCCAATACTATACAAATTATTTGACATAATAAGCCAAGAAGGAGTCCTACCAAATTCCTTTTATGACACAAATATGGTACTGATTCCAAAGCCAAGTAGATCAAAAACAGAGAAAGAAAACTACAGACCAATCTCCCTAATGAACATAGATGTAGAAATCTTAAATAGAATACTAGCAAAAAGACTCCAGCAAGTGATCAAGAGGGTTATCCATCATGATCAGGTGAGATTTATACTAGGAATGCAAGGATGGTTCAACATTAGGAAAACCATCCACATAATTGACCATATCAACAAGTAAACCAACAACCACATGATTATCTCAATAGATGCTGAAAAAGCCTTTGACAAAATATAACATCCATTCCTACTGAAAACACTAGAAAGTATAGGAATAGAAGGTCCTTTCCTAAAAATAATAAACAGTATATTATATATATATATAAAACCATTGACAAGCATCATATGCAATGGGGATAAACTAGAAGCCTTCCCAATAAGATCAGGTGTGAAACAAGGATGCCCATTATCACCTCTATTACTTAACATTGTACTAGAAACACTAGCAGTAGCAATTAGAGAAGAAAAAGAAAATGAAGGTATTAAAATAGGCAATGAGGAGACTAAGCTATCACTCTTTGCAGATGATATGATGGTCTACTTAAAAAATCCTATAGAATCAACTAAAAAGCTAGTAGAAATAACCAATAACTTTAGCAAAGTTGCAGGATACAAAATAAATGCACATAAATCATCAGCATTTCTATATATTTCCAACACATCACAGCAGCAAGAGGTAGAAAGAGAAACACCATTTAAAATCACCATAGACAACATAAAATACTAAGGAATCTATCTACCAAAACAAACACAGGAATTATACAAACACAACTACAAAACACTTTCCAAACAATCAAAACTAGATCTAAACAATGGAAAAACATTGATTGCTCATGGGTTGGACAAGCTAATGTAATAAAAATGACCATTCTACCCAAATTAATTTACTTATTTGGTGCCATATCTATCCAACTACCAAAAGAATTTTTTACAGAATTAGAAAAAACTATAACAAAGTTCATTTGGAAGAACAAAAGATCAGGAATATCAAGGGAAATAATGAAAAAAAAAAAAAACATGAAGGAAGGTGGCCTAGCAATACCAAATATTAAACTATACTATAAAGTAGTGGTCATCAAAATAATATGGTACTGGCAAAGAGAAAGAAGGGAGGATCAGTGGAACAGACTAGAGGTAAGGTAAATTACATAATGTAATTTCTCTGCTTATCTCTTTATCTTATATATACTTACCCATTTGGAACATCATCTGAAATAAGTGTGTTTTTTTCTCCCTTTAAAACCCTTACTGTCTTGGTATTAATTCTGAGTCAGAAGAGCAGCAAGAGCTAGGCTATCAATGACTTATCCAGGCTCACACAGTTATGAAGTATCTGAAGCCAGATTTGAGGAAAGATGTTGCCCAGAGAGAAACAATGGTCTCTGAAGAGGAAGCAATCTCCCTCTATATTAACAATTCTCTCCAGATTAAATCTGCTTCAATGTCCCCATCTCTCATTATAGATATGAATCTTTTTACCCCATGGGAATGATCTTCAGTGGGGCTTCCTCCACTGTTGGATTTATGCCTCCTTTTGTTCACCTGCTTCAATTTCTTCTTTCAGCCACTTCTTTCATTCTAGAAAGTCCTCTTCTTGCTGAACCACTACAGGGGTTATCTTCTCTTCACTATTGACTCATGAACTAAGATTAAGATACAGCACACATATCCCTCCTCTCCATTTATTTACCTATCAAATACATAGTTTTGCCTCACAAAAAACAATGACTAACATATGGGCTTTAATTCATGAATTTTGAGCCTGCTCCACTATCATCATTTCCCCTTTCTTTTCTCTTTCTTTTTTTTTTTTTTAAACCCTTATTTTCTGTCCTAGTAACAACTCTAAGGCAAGGGCAAGAAGGGCAAGGGGTAGGCAATTGGAGTTAAGTGACTTTCTCAGGATTACACAGCTAAAAAGTAAACCCAGATCCTCCAGACTCCAGGCCTGGTACTCTATTTACTGTTCTACCTAGATGCCCATCTGAAAATAATTATTGCTAAACTTTTTTTCTTAAAGAACAGCTGAAGCATAATAGATTTTGCCTCTTTTTTCTACTCTATCTTGTACTCTTGTTCTTCCTGATGGGTAAGGTTCATCCAATTCATATTCCAAGTTATGATTGTTAATTGTGTTTCCCCTCAATCTTGTCCATTTATACTTTTTCTTCTTTACTCCCACCTCCCCTTTTAAAAATAAGAAGATTGTATTAGGAGAGGGAATTCGCCTGATAACTCTTATTAGTGAAATAATCTGTTTTCTCTATTACACCTCTTCTCTTTTCCTTATGCTTTCTTCCTTTCTTTTAATCTTTCCATCATGTTTCCTCTCTCCAACATCCAAGTTTATTTTGCTTATTTGAGACTATTCTCTTACCTAGTCTGCCCTTCAGAAAGAAAGCACAGTGAATAGAGTACTTGCTAGGCCTGGAATCAAGAAGATCTAACTTCAAATCAAACCTCAAAAATCAGCTATGTGACCTTGGCAAGTTAAGCTCTTGCCACATCATTTTCCTCATCTGTACCTCAGAGTTTTGGTGAGAATTAAATAAGTTAATATTTACTTTATAACAAGCCTAGAAACAGAAGGTCCTGGTTTCAAACCTATCCTTCTTACCTGTGTGACCCTGAGCAAAGTCACTTAACTCCCATTACCTAGTCCTTACCACTCTTCTGTCATGGAACCAATATTACAGTATTGATTCTAAAATAGAAGGTTAGGGTTAAAAAAAAAAAAGAGCTTAGTATAGTGCCTAGCACATGATGGTTACTTCATAAATGATTGTTTGTTTGTTTCCTTGTTTCCTTCCTTCCCTCCCTCTTGTATGATTATACTTTTATGGGCCTTCTGATCTAAAAGAGAGTGAGGTCCATAGGATATTGATTCTTTCCACCCTTTCTTCCATGTCTATATTACTCATTTTATGCTCCTATATATAAACAACAGTTATTTCTTTCTCCTTTTTCATTGTTTCCTTCTACTTAAATCTTCTTTCCTTTCTATTTTTATCTTCTTCTAAGATTTTGTTAAAACAAAACAAAACTACCCAGACCCTCTTTTACTTTAACTTTTCCCTAGGACCATTGAACATATTAGGACTTTGAGAAGATTAGCTGGTCCTATTCCCTTATATCAGGTAAATAATTGATGCCCACATATTCCTTTCAATTATACAGATATGATTACCTTTGTATGCTTCTTGTGATGCCTACATTTCCATTTCCACATTTATACTCAGTTCTGGTCTTTTTATTGAAAATACTTGAAATTCCTATTCCATTTTTTCCCCTAGTGAGTTATATTTAATTTTTCTGGATAAGTTTTCCTTATTTTTAATGCCTTTTGGAATATCACATTCCAACCTCTCCTCTCCTAGATAGTGGCAGCTGCTAAGTTATGTGTAATTATACTGGCAATCACTAGCCTTTAGATTCCTTCTTTTTAGCTCCTTGAAATATTTTTCTTTTACTTGGAAGCTCTGGATTTTGGCTACAATGTTTCTGGGAGTTTTCATTTCAGGGATTCTTTCTAGAGATGATGGATAGATTCTTTCTATTTTCACTTTGCATTCTAGTTCTAAGAGTTCTGGGTAATTTTCATTTATATTGTCCTGAAATATGATATCCAAACTTTTTCTTATCACAATTTTCAGAGTCTGATAATTCCTATATTATCTCTTCTTAACCCGTTTTCTAGGCCAGTTCTTACTGTTATTTTATTTCTTAGATTTTCTTGTGTTTTTCAATTTTTTGGTTTTGTTTTGATATTTCCTGTTGCATTGTTGAGTCACTGCTCTCTGTATGGGCTCATTCTAATTATCACGGCATTCAGTTCTTGAATGAAGTTTTCCACTGTCTGCTCCAAGTTACTGATTTTCCTTGTCATTCTTTCTTCCCTAGCTCTTCCAGTCTGTATTTCATTCATTTCCTCTATGAACTCCTGTAGTACATATGTCCAGGACATTTCTGAGAATTTATCTGGACTTGTTTGTGAGTTGTCATACTCTATGAGGTTTATGACCTGAGCATCTTTCAAACGAAAGCATTCCTTCACGGTATCCAGAGTTTTCCTTAGTTTGCAAGTGGTGGAGACTACACTAAGGTCAAGCCCCTAAACTGAATATTCTGGGCAGGGCCTGCTAAGCCCTAAGGATGTAACACTTATAGAACCCTGACCTAGACTAGGCCCCTCCTTAAAAGACTTTGGGATTCTGCCTCTAAGTTTCCTCTTATCATTGGACTCTCCCTGGCATAGGTTTATCTGGGGTCTTTCTGCCCTGGTATGAGGCTCAGGAGGTACTTCTGTGCTGGGCTCCCACCACAGGCTTAAGGGATTGCTCTAACTGAATTTTATCCAGGACCTTTCTCCTATATTGCTGGACCCTGCCCAGAATGCCCTAAGGCTTTTTTCTGTTAGGCAAGTGCTCAGTTGGGTTCTAATAAGCCTGGCCTAGGCCTGATTCAGTTTCCAGAGATGGGTTTAGGGAAGGCTTGGGCCTCTGTAAGACAAGGCACTCTCTTGCAGTAATAGACATTAAGGATGACTCTGCCACGCTGAGTCTGTATACCATAGAACTCAGGTGGGGAGTGCTGAGATCACCTTAAAGGCTTGAGAGGTGGCTGCCTGTGCTCCAGCCTCTGCACTAGGCTTCAGCCTGACACAATGGTCTGTAAATCCCAGGATCTCTGCAGGACTCTGAAAGTTCCCCTGTAGATTCCTGGATTAGTAAAAGGAGTCTAGGAGTGATTCTTATTATGGCCCAATATAGTAGTATGTCTCTCAGCCCTGATGCCATGTGTTCCGGGGAACTGGAATTCTCTTCATACTAGGACATTAGCATCTACCACTGCCAAATAAGCTGTCCGACTTGAGTTAGCTTAGAAAGCTAACATGTAGAAAGATTTAAAAAAAAAAAAAAAAAAAAAAAAAAAAAGGAGGCCTTAACCATTTTTTGGTTTCCTGGACACTTCTGGTAATCTGGTGGCAATTACAAACCCCCTTCTCAAAATAATATTTTTAAATAATTTCAAGATATACTTAATTTCAATTCGGTGTTAGTTATATGTATGTTATCTACTCCATTCAGATGTAAGTTCTTTGAGAGAAGGGCTTAGTTTTTGCCTTTCTCTGTATTCCCTGTGCCTAACACCATACCTGACATTTAGATGGTGCTTGAAAACCTGTTGAATTGAGCTAGTGTTAAGACAAACAGGATTACACTGGTCAAAGGAAAATGGTTTCCTTACCAAATAACATTTAGAAATATCAAATCTTAAACATTAATAAAGAATGACTTCTATAAACTGGAAAGCAGGGTTTTTATTTTCACCTAATTCCTTTCAAAGTTAAATATTTTTAAAATAGAAAAAAAAATTAAATATTATTTTGTAAATTGATTTTTTTATAGTTCATTTTACCATTCTTATTATACTTATAGAATGTACTCATTTTTTCAAAATTGTCCACCAAAAACATAAGATGCAGGAGAAAACCTTTGTTCTAAAATTCATTTTTCCACCTATTATTATCTCTTTAAAAAATAACTTTTAATTCAACTAACTTTCCAAATACTTTAGCACAAGAAAACCAATGTGTTTTGCACTGATATAGAATTAACCTTGGATCTGTTCCCCCCATTAAAATATAATTCTTCCAAAGAGCCTCCCTTTTAATGGAATTTTTTTATAAATTGCCATTGTAAATATGTTTAAATCTGTATGTAGCTCCTCTCTCACATTTCTTGATAGAAGTGACTGACTACCTGTAAAACATGCAGCATGTTGATCATAATAGAACATATTTCAACTAGGGCTTATAGACTTGTTATAGTTTTATAGACTTATAGTTTCCCATCAACATCAAATAAGCTCTATCATTGCTAAGACAAGTATATTTCTTCCCATTATTCCATTTTCATTTTTAAAAATCTGTCAATTATACAATTCTTCCCAATGTGGCACTGTTATCAATAGACTGCAAAGGAACAAATCTTCCCTAACATTTTATGTATATGAAATTAAGTGAGCATCTTAGATTATACTTATTGTTAACAACTGCTTGCCATGAAAAATGGATTTTAATTATTCAACAAAAAATCTTCAGACTATTGGCAGTTCTCTCTTCCCACTATATTATCTGCAAGTAGATCTCTTTGAAGCTGCTTTATGTATGGTTCTCCATGTATTCTTTCAAATATAATATTTCTCCTAACAAATGAGGTTTAATTAGATTTCTCACTATTTCCTTCAAATTAGCAACATATTTATCTATCAAAAAGGATATCATCTAATTTTTAAAGCTGAGACATTTAGGACGATTAAATTTAAACTTTAATTATTAAAAATTGTTCAAGTTATTTTGTTCTTTTCTAAGTTGCAGTTTAAGGTGAAACCTGCTAGTTATATTATATATTCATTTATGTACAATTCTATCCATTCAGCTAAATAAATGACACCGAGAAATAAATAATTGTGCTACTTTTTTAAACTTCCATGCAAACTATTTAACTTCACATTTACTCATTCCAACTTCAAAGCCTGAGCAGCACAATGCAGCTTTGGGACATGAGCAGAAGGAAGCTGCTGATTCTGACAAAGTATAGCTCGAGGCTGCATTAAGATCTGAGCCGCAACAATTTAAATTGGATCATTTGTACATATTAAATAACTGTTGGACTGGATCCACTCTGGATCACAGCAAATTCACTGGCCTTGTCTTCCTTTTACATACATTGATGCACACGTGCCTTTCATTCCAAGAAGTTTCTTTGAATATATCCAACAATTTTGGCTAGCGAATGGTACCCTGTCCCATGGAAGCAATAATGCAGAGTTGGGGTTTGGCAAAGCATGAGCTGCTCTGGGACAAGGGACATCAAGAATAGAGTTCATTGTGATGGTAATGGGCCACTAAGCCCAGAGAGTTTATGCCCCAGCACTGAGCATTTAGGACAGTGTGAAACCCAGGGCAAAAGGTCTAGAGTTCCCAAGGCAAGGAGTTCCCTAGAGTTCCCCTAAGACAGAAACGAATCAAATAAACTAATTAATTTTTCCTGTGGCTCCAGGAATCATGGACCATGGAGGTAAACTTTTTGAGTTCCAGTTCTTTTGCTTTTCCCTAAAATAAGACTGGAGTTATGCTGGATCCAAATCTGGCCTCAGTTACTTCCTAGTTGTGTGACCCCAGGCAAGACACTTAACTCCAAATGCCTAATCCATGCCACTTTTCAGCCTTGGAATTGATATTTACTAATGACACTAAGACAGAAGATAAGGATTTTTAAAAAGAGAGCAAGAGAAAGATAAGATATCATAGGATATGCACAAACAATTTTAAAAAGGCACCCTAGTAATCAGCAACATATTAAAAATGCTCCCAATCACTAAAAGAAATACAAATTAAAATAACTCTGATGTAGATGGCACAATGTAAAAATGGTAAAGGTTAGCAGGAAGACAGGAACACTAATTCACCATAAGTAGAATTGCAAATTGGTCTAAATGGATTCAAAAATAGCTTTAAGTTGTGAACATTAAGTCATTAAAGGATCAATCTTCCTTTACTCAGGGGTGATCCCACTCTTAAAAATGTTATCCAAAAGGTTAATGAGAACAATTTCCCCTCTGTGTCTGAGGCATTAATGAAGTAGCCCCCTATGTGTCCGGCACTGTACTGGAAATACAGGGGGGGAAAAAAAGGCAAAAGACTGTATCTGCTCTCAAGGAGTTTTAAGGCCACTGGGGCAAACAACAGCACATGCAGCTATCTATATAAAGACAAGACATATACAGAATAGAGGGAAGGCAGGCACAAATGGCAGGTAAATGACAACTGGGGACTAAAAAAGGCCTCCTGCAGAAAGCAGAAGCTGAAGTGAATCCTGAAAACAGGGAGACCTGGAAGCAGAGGGGAGATTGAAGAATAACTCAAGCACAGGGGACAATCAGAGACAATACAGTCAGGAGCTGGGATGTCATATGCAAGGCTAGACCACTGAATTTATGGAGGGGAGCAGAATCTAAGGCAAAAAGCTAGTGAAATCCCTTTGCCAGGTGAGTGGAAGATAGATAGGAGTATGGAGAAACTTGGAGAAAGGAGACTAATCAGAAGGCAATTGAAACAATCTGAAAGCTGAGTAGGCCTGTTCCTCAGTTAGGGCTGTCTGAGTAAAAAGAGAGAAATATTCTAGAGGCATGAAAGTAGAAAGAACAAGACTGGACAGCTTAATGGATATATGGGGTGAATCCCCAAGGAGGTCAGATGAAAGGAAAGGTTCCATATACACCAAAACATTTAGAGCAGCACTTTTTGTAATAGCAAAGAATTAAAAATAAACTAAATGCACTCTGCCTGGAGAACAAATATAATTATGTGAATGGAATGTTATATTGTTATGCCTTAAGAAATGGCAAATATGATGAATACAGAGAATCCTGGAAAGAGGTACAAGAACTGATACAAACTGAAATAAGCAGTATCAAGAAAACAATATGCAAAATGATGACAACAATGAAAATGGAAAGAAAGTTTCAAATCAGAAGTGAATTTTACAAAATTACAAAGAATGAGCTTGGTCCCAAAGAAGAAACTTCCATCCTACCCTCTTGCAGAAGTAGGAGTGGGCCTAAAAGCATGGCATGCTGCATATATTTTTATAATTTTTTAAACTATTGATCATTTTTTGTGATTTTTTTTCCCTTTTAAAAAATATTATGTTTTATAAATGATGTTTCTCTGGGAGAGTAGAGGGGAAAGGATCCTAAAGGAATGGTAATATAAAACAAAAACAAAATATAACAATTTAAAAAAAATTTTTTTAAAGGAAGACTGACTGCCACATGCAGCACCTCATTTGGATGTGTCTGGAGTCTTGGAAGCTTGACTACCTTATATTGTCCTACAAATGTACCTTGGGAGCTTATTCTAGCAGGGGAGCGCAGCTACTCGTATACCCTTGACCAAAGAATGGTACGCCTCTATCAGGGAAGACCGTCCCCTTCGACCAAGCACACAGCTTCAGGAGGGACACACATGGAATGGTGAGGGAGGAAGGGGACACCCGCCTAGCCAGCCAGATCAGCCAAATCAACACTGGCAATCAATGGGGTGACAGATGTCACAGCCAGATCGCCCTCACATCCTAAAAAAAAATTTTTTAAGAATACTGGTAACCTTTGGAAAGGGCAGTTTCAGTTGAATAATTAAGTCAGAATACAGAGGGTTAAAAAGAAAGTGAGAGGAAATTAAATGGAGATACCAAGCACAGATATTTTGATATGGATGAGAGAATTGAATGAGAGTTTTTAAAGAATAGGGAAGGATGGGTATGTTTCTAAAATCAAGGGTATGACAACCTCTTAGGGCAATCTAAGGTAGAGTGGAGATTGTAGAAATTGAATACATTGAGGAACTAGGGTGCTAAGGTATTTGAGGAATATGACTATGTAAGTTGAAGACCCCTAAGGGCAGAAGTTAAGATGGTGAGCTAAACACAGACCTCATGGAAGAAAGAAGAAAGTCTTCTAGAGAATATTAAGATAATGGCCACCAGACCCTAAGCTGAGTGATAAATTTGTATAGCATGAAGTTCAAAGGAGGAGTTGTAGTTAAATCAGAGTTTAAAAGTGATAATGGTTAACAAGAATTAATCTGATCATTCTACTAAAGAAAATGATCCCATGTTAACTTCAACAGATTTCAAGGGGTATGTTGGCAAATAAATAAATGTGTGTACACACATATATGCATGTATATGATATACATGTAAATATATCATCTATTCTAACTGTTCTCTTAGAAAAGCAGAGGTCAGATAAAAAAGCTTTAGTTGCAGATATATAAGGGATCATTGAACTGAGTGGCCCAAATATTCTGCCACATACTTTTAAGTCCCTTAAAAAACAATTGTTAAAAATCATGATGAACTGTTAAACACCCAGTATTGTATCATTTGGGAATCTTGTCCTGACCAGTAACGAAAAGTTGGAGTTGAATGATGTAGAAAGCAGATCTCTCCCTGAGGAAAAAAGCATTCAAAAAGGCAAATGACTGAAAAATGGTTTTCTACCAATTCCTACTTTCACTTGTTAAATCCTGATTGTAGAAAAGACCTTACCAACAGTGCAGCTGTCTTCTAGGACCACATCTACATTTCGGTCTCTGTACTCCACCCTGAAGTCCAGCATCCTTGGCTGCCTCTCCACAATCTGTCTGGATGGCACTACAGGTCGAAATGCTGAAGAAGAAGGTGCCGAAGCAGAGGCTGCAGACTGACTGGCTGGTCCATATGCTGGCCCTTGCCCAGTCTCCCCTCCATATTCACTAAACGGAGAATATAAAGAAAAGTCAATGTCAATCAGCCCATAGAATTTAACATCAATGTCTCAGGCACTCTCCTGACTCAAAGCACTTGACATAAATGTCCTGAAGACTAATTCGGCACAAATGTATCATGTACCATCTTATGAAACAGTCACCAGGCAAGGTATCAGGGAGATAGATAAGACAATGATATGCCCTTTGCATTCAGAGAACTTAGATTTTGGCAGGGAGGGGGGGGCCACAGAAAAATCAATATGAAATCAACATAAAGTTTATAAATTGCTTTTGGCAGGGAGGGAAGTGAGGTAAGAACAAAAGCAATATGAGGTATTAGGAAAGGGCTTGGAGAGAAGGAGCTACCAAAAGGCATGGAGATGAGAGAATAATGAGCATGTGCATTTATTTTATCTTACCAATTACATGTAATAACAAATTTCCACATGTTTTCCAAAGGTCTATGATCCAAACTGTCTCCCTCCTTCCCTTCCCTCTCCCCTTCGGGAGTTGGCAAGCACTTCAATCTCAGTCATATGTGTATTACCAAAGCACATGAATTTAGAATGTGAAGTTAACAAAGGGGATTCAGGTGCTATAGTAAGTGGGGGAAAGTGACCAAGGGTTTTAATTGAGAACTGGGAAGGTACTTCTGAGATCAAATGCTGCAAGAAGGCACTGGTGTCAACTGAGTATGGCAACTCCATGGTCAGATCTGCACTTAAACAGAATCACGTTAACAGAAATGTAGAGGATGTGATGGATCAGGGAAAGACCAAGGAAGAAGCCACTACAATAACTCAGGCAAGGGGTGCTGAGGGCCTGAACTATAGTGGTGGCTGTGTAGGAAAGTGGTGTATAGAAGAGATGTTATAGACCAGTGGTTCCCAAACTTTTTTGGCCTACCACCCACTTTCCATAAAAAATATTACTTAGCTTCCTGGAAATTAATTTTCTTTAAATTTTAATAGCAATTAATAGGAAAGATAAATGTACCTGTGGCCATCACCGCCCCCCTGGATCGCTGCAGCACCTACCAGGGGGTGGTAGCTCCAACTTTGGGAATCACTGTTATAGACAAACCAATAAAAAAGTACCAGCAAAAATCTGGAAATAAGAAGGGGCTGGTGTTGTGGGACTGAAACTGATGGCTGGGGCAAGACACGTAGATTTGGAAGTGATCTGGAAAAGGATGATTAAACAAATGAGGTAACCAAGTGAAAAAGTACAGAGAGAGAACAGGATTCCCAATATAGCCTTGAGGAACACTCACATTTTGAGGGTGTGATATGTATGATAAAGTAAACTTAGTAAGTAAAATAGCCAAGTAAACAGTAAATTGGAAAGGCAATATTGTAAGGCATAAAGACCTATTGAGAGGCAACTAAATTGGTCCAGGCAAGAAGGGTGGGGAACTGATGATAACAAGTACAGAGATAAGGAGGACACACAGAAAAGGGAAAAATCATGAAAATACCCAAGAGAGAGAATCAAGAGAGTTAAGTGTTTAGAGATTAAGAAAAATGAGGATTAATGAAAGGCTGTGGGGCTGAATTTAACAATGTCTATATCCTGTGGGCTAAGATGCCTTCTAATGCTAACATTATATGAAATATAGTCTGAGGACCCAAAATCAGATTTATAGAATCTCAGAGGAGGGCCTCAGAAACCACAGAATTCCATATCCACCTGAAATTCAATGCCCCAGAAGTCTCTGATGTACCAAACAAGTAGTCACTGAGCCTTTGCTTATAAACCTCCTACTCAACAAGACCCTGGGGCTTCCTAGTACCACTAGGATCAAATAGAATTTTTCCTGTTCGACACTTAAAGCCTTTCCTAAACTAGCCCATTCTACCTTTCCAACAACATTTCCCATTTCTCCTTGCCATAAACTCAACCATTCAGCCCAATGAGTCACCCTGCCATTCTTCCCACAAAATGCTCCATATTCAGTTTCCCTCTGTTTACACTGATTATTCCCCACATCTAGAGTACTTTTCCTCCTCACCCCAGCCTTTCAAAAGCCCCGATTTCCTTCTATATTCAATTCAAGCATCATCTTCTATGTAACATCTTGTCTAATCTCTACTGTCCAGTGCAGCGATGGGCAAACTTCTTAAAGAGGGGGCCAAAGGAAAGGAAATGCTCATCTGTCAGTCTGTTTCTAAGGCAACTCTTTCGAAGTTTTGTTGTATTGTATCCTACTCATTTTATTCATCAGATTAGGAATAATGTCACACCTCAGCGGGATTGAACATTTCAGGGGGCCCGATTCTGGCCCGCAGGCTGTAGTTTTACCCATCACTGGTCTAGTGCTTCCCCTCCAAGATTGCCATGGAGATATTCTGTATACACACGTACATATGTACATATGTTTAGGTACCTACATGTGTATATATATAAATATATATACACATGCCTGTTAGGAAAAAAGTCAAGTCAACAAGCATTGATGAAGTGTCTATTATGTGCTCACCATTTCTTTAACAAATTAGTATTCCATTACACTTAGTCATTCACCAAATGAAAGTTATCCTCCCAACTTTCCAAATCTTTACCCCTACAAAAAGAGCGGCTTTAAATATTTTTGCACATATTAGTCCTTCTCCTTTTTCTTTTTTATCTCTTTAGGATACAGACCAGGTAATAGTATTGCTAGGCCAAAGGGTTTGGGCAATAAAACAATATGGTACTGGCTAAGAGATAGAAGGGAGGATCAGTGGAATAGACTTGGGGTTAATGACTTCAGCAAGACGGTGTATGATAAACCCAAAGAGCCCAACTTTTAGGACATGAATCCACTATTTGACAAAAACTGCTGGGAAATTTGGAAAACAATATGGGAGAGATTAGGTCTAGATCAACATCTTATACCCTACACCAAGATAAATTCAGAATGGGTGAATGACTTGAATATAAAGAGGGAAACTATAAATAAGTTAAGTGAACACAAAATAGTATACCTGTCAGATCTCTGGGAAAGGAAAGATTTTAAAACCAAGCAAGAGTTAAAGAAAATTACAAAATGTAAATTAAATGGTTTTGATTATATTAAGCTAAAAAGCTTTTGTACAAACAAAAACAATGTAGTCAAAATCAGAAGGGAAACAACAAATTGGGAAAAAATCTTTATAACAAAAGACTCTGACAGAGGTCTAATTACTCAAATATACAAGGAGTTAAATCAATTGTATAAAAAAATCAAGCCATTCCCCAATTGATAAATGGGCAAGAGACATGAATAGGCAATTTTCAGGTAAAGAAATCAAAAGTATCAATAAGCACATGAGAAAGTGTTCTAAATCTCTAATAATTAGAAATGCAAATCAAAATAACTCTGAGGTATCACCTCACACCTAGAAGATTGGCTAAAATGAAAGAAGGGGAGAGTAATGAATGCTGGAGGGGATGTGGCAAAATTGGGACATTAATGCATTGCTGGTGGAGTTGTGAACTGATCCAACCTTTCTGGCTGGCAATTTGGAACTATGCTCAAAGGGCTATAAAAGAATGCCTGCCCTTTGATCCAGCCATACCATTGTTGGGTTTGTACCCCAAAGAGATCACAGATAAACAGACTTGTATGAAAATATAGCTGTGCTTTTTGTGGTGGCAAAGAACTGGAAAAGGAGAGTATGTCCTTCAATTGGGGAATGGCTGAACAAACTGTGGTATATGCTGGTGATGGAATACTATTGTGCTAAAAGGAATAATAAATTGGAGGAGTTCCAGGTGAACTGGAAAGACCTCCAGGAACTGATGCAGAGCGAAAGCAGAGCCAGAAGAACACTGTACACAGAGACTGATATACTATGGTAAAATTAGAATGCAATGGACTTCTGTACCAGCAGCAATGCAATGACACAGGACAGCGCTGAGGGATTTATGGTAAAAAACGCTACCCACATCCAGAGGAAGGACTACAGGAGAGGAAACATATAAGAAAAACAAATGCTTGAACGCATGGGCTGAGGAGGACATGATTGAGGATGTAGACTTGAAATTACCACAGCAATGCAACCAACAACAATTTGGAAATAGGTCTTGAACAAGGACACATGATAAAACCAGTGGAATTGTGTGTCGGCCATGGGTGGGGGAAGTGCGGGGGGTAAAGGGGAAAGTAGGAGCATGAATCATGTAACCATGTTAAAAAATGAATATTAATAAATGATTTTAAAAATTTTAAAAAAAAGAAGTTATCAAAGCAGATTCAAGCCCAGGTTTCATATCCAGGATTTCTATTCTCAATACTCTTTGTCCTTCACAACTCTCCCCAACATTTCAGCCAATAAAGCTGAACAATAATAACAAAAGCCTCTGTATAGAACTTTATATTTACAAATCTATCAGTTTCGTGTAATCAAAGATACCTATTTTTTCTTTTGTAATTGCCTTTACCCTTTATAGAGGGATGCTAAATGATCTCATCTGAGTACCATGGGAGAGAGAAATAAGCATTTATTAAACACTTAATATGTGCCAAGCACTGTGCTAAAAGCAACTTACAAATGTTACTGATCTTATCCTCACAAACTTGGGAGGTAGGAGATGTTATTATCCTCATTTTACAGATAAGGAAACTGAAACAGTCAGAAGATAAGTGACTTCCCCAGGGGCACATAACTAGTAAGTTTCTGAGGCCAAATCTGAAATCATGACTTCTTGAGTCCAAGCACAAAACTTTTATCAACTGGGTCACCCCAACAACCTTGAAAGAGAAGCAATGTGCATCTTGTTCCTATCATTCTTAGGATCAAATATAAACTGTTCTGGCTTTTAAAGCCCTACCCAACTTAGCCTCAGTGTCTTTCTAGTCTCCCTAGATATTACTTTTATTCCCTACCTCTAATTTTTAGCCAAAGGGGCCTTCTCTCTGTTCCTCACACATAACACTGAATCTTCTGTACCTTATGTACTGGCCATCCCTTTTATCTGCAATGTACCTCCATTTCAGCTCTGTCTCATAGAGGACCTTTCTTCCTTTAAAATATAGCTTAAACACCATCTTCTGAATAAATCCTTTCCTGATTGTTCCAAGTTTAAATTCTCCTTTACTCCTGAAGACCTCTCACTCAGTAGCATGCTTCTGCAGCTGCTGCTGATTTCTACGATGGGTGACTTCTTCCTGAAACCTCCACTGGAGGGAAGGTTTAGACCCCTTATTGTTCTTTGGAGTTCTCAGTCTCAGCAGCCTTTTCATCCTAGAAGTTCCATTCTTCCCTACAGCCTTCTTGTCCTAAAATATCCCTATGCATTGTAGATCTGTTTTTCCATTGTGGAGTTCCTCTTGGAACCTTCATTGTGAGCAGGGATTAGCCATCTATCTAGCCTTTTTAAAAAATTCCTTCTTTCCTTTCTTCCTCTTCCAGCTTTGCTTCGAACTCAACAGACTTTGCTACGATAGCCTCATGCTGATACATCTCCTCCAGGATCCTTCTCTGAACTCTCTTTTAAGTATTGACCTCTGCATTAAAATATAAGCTCCTTGAGAGCAGGGACTGTCTTTCTTTTCTTATGTTGTATCATCATCACTTAAGACAGAGCCTGGCACACAGTAAGCACTTAATAAAAGTCTGGCAATTTTATTTGCCTTATTAAGGATTAAGTCTTTTCTCTTTACCTACTTTGAACATATTTGTGTTTATTCATCTTATATTTATGATGATGATGTTTATATCCATATGTTCTTGTCCACCAACATTAGAATATAAGTTCCCTACCTAAATTACTTATGAAAGAACTCTCTATTTGCTAAAAATTGCTAGGAAACCTGTAAAGCAGTCTGGAAGAAAAGTAGGCATAGATTAATACCTTATGCTAGATTCTACAATATATTCAAATGAATAAACAACCTTAAAATTAAAGATCACATTTTTTTAATCAAAAAGAAAAGCAGATCATTTGCCTTTCAAAGCATCAAATACATCAGATAGATGATGAATTTTTTTTAACCCTTACCTTTCATCTTAGAATCAATACTGTGTATTGGTTCCAAGGCAAAAGAGTAAGAAAGGATAAGCAATGGGGATTAATAGATTTGCCCTGGCTCACACGGCTAGGAAATCTGAGGCTAAGTTTGAACCCAGCATCTCCCATCTCTAAGACTGACTCAATCCACATAGCCATCTAGCTGCCCCCAGGACATGTATTCTTAAAAAAGGGGGCAGATGCAATTTTAAAAGAGAAAACTATTTAACTTCCGTTATATGAAAATGAACAACTTCTGTACAAATGAAAATAATGTACCTAGGATAAAAAGGGAAATATTTGCATGAGGGAAAAATCATTGATTCAAGTTTCTCTAATATGAGTTTGGTATCTAAGATATTTTTTCAATATTTTTCATTCATATCCAACTCTTCATGATCCCATCTGGGATTTTCTTGGCAGAGATATTGGTTTTCTCATTTCCTTTTCCAGCTCATTTTATAGATGAGGAAACTGAGGCAAACAGGGTGAAGTGACTCAGTCAGAGTCACCCAGGTAGTAAGTGGCTAAAGCCAAATTTAAACTCGTCTTCCTGACTCCAGACCCAGTGGTCTATCCATTATGCCACCTAGCTAACCCTATTCAAATGACCTTCTGTTTATTTTGCAAACACTTCTAGATCTATAGATGTTCCTCCAGGAGAGGAGACTGTGTGGCCCTCTTTGACTATGTTTCCACAGCTCCTGGTATCATGCCAATACACAGGAAGCTCTTAATGAATGTATGATGCCTAAGCAATCTAGTCCATTCTCTCTTCCTATAGGTAAGAAAACTATGGCCATGAGGAGATAATGGCCAAAGTCACACAGCAGTTCTATTTCCAGTTTAGTTCTTGTAACCAAACTAGACCATTCTGCTCACTTCTCTAGGTTCCATTGCCTTCATTCGTTAAATAAAGAGGCCAAACTTAATTGCTTACTGTCTAAATAATTATGGACCTCAAGTTCTCTCCTTTTTAATGGACATAATAATCTCTGGCCTTACTGATGAATATCATGATGAATAAAATGAAGGGGAAAAAACTATATGGAATGAGTTGGTCACTTTTTTTTTGGAAGAATGCCAAGGATGAGCATATTGGTGAAGAGGGTGTCTGGAGTCTTTTTGTATACAAAAGTTAAAATTTAATACTAATTTCTGCCCATTAGGTTCAAGAGTCTATCTTATTTCTGATACTTAGAATTCACATAATAAGAAAAACTGTAAAGTTTATTGGTTCTATGTTCCATCTAAAAAAAATTGACAACACTAAAAAATCTTTCAGTTATTTTCCCCATTTCACAGATGAAGAATCCAAGGCCCTAAAATATAAAAAGATTTGCCCATATTCATACAACTTGTAGGTTTGGGGGATCAGATTAAAACTCAGGATTTATGACTCCAATAAGAGAGTTCTTTCTAACTCCATCCACGTATTGTTACCCATGAACAAAGCCCAAACAGCTTTGCTGACATTTTTTCCTTAGTAACAAGATTGCGTAATTTAACAGCTTTTTAGACTAATGAAGTCCATTACTGTATACAGAGACATATCTCCCTGAAAGATCAAGTGCATAAATAAGAAGTAGCCTTCCTGTCTGAATACATCCATTCCTTATGTTTTGACTCCCACTATGGGAGAAAAAAATTAAAGTGCTAAGTCCTTCTGATGGTACAAAAGCACCTCTTTTACTTGCCTCTAGTCAGTAGACATATGAGAGGAATTTCCAGTTATGTCAAATCCACAGTGATTTCAAGGCTCAAAAACACAGAATGAATCTGTTTAGCTTAGAATGGGGGAAAGGAGGGAGGGGAAGCAAAAGAACAACATTCCTGAAAAACAACTGACTTTCTGGTGTGGGGCTGAACAAATAACTTGTTCATTTAATAAAAACAAAAACAAGTGACTGTTTGGTTAATGTTAAATCCAAAATATCAGAGTAAAGTTCGTATCATAATTATGAACAAAGCAGTACCATCTTCTGACCCCAGCCTCTGAAGAGGATCTGGCTTTTAAGAAAAATGGGTTTTGTCATGAAATTCATAGAACAAAATTACACTGTCTAAAAGAGACAAGATGGCTCTTCTTTTTCAGCAGTGCGCTACATAGACTGGGTATCCAGAAGAAAGCACAGGGATTATAAGACATCTTTCTCCAGGACTGAGTCAGCAGAGAGCAGCCAAATACATGAAGGTTTCATGCAGCACAGATTCTGGCATGAGAAGTGCCAATAACATTTAATCTGGAATGCTGTCACACTACAACCAAATTTAGCAGTCTTTAAATTTAACTTTTCAAATATTTGGGGGGGGGGGGGGGGGGGCAAGCTAATTCTGAAGCAACTTCCAGTGAGCATTTGGCCTTCATTAGAACTAAATCCTTTCTGAGCCAAATAAAAATGTTGGTGCTGAACCTGGAAAATTTCCCCACTTTCTTGGAATGAAATGACTTCTGACTGTTGGGGGAAGGGAAGGCAAGAAGGGCCTGGATCTGCTGCTGACCACTTAATGGAGAAGGGGAGGAGGGGAATGAAGCGGGAACATAGCACTGCAAGGTACAAAGCAACACTCCATTCATGAATCTGCTTTTTCTACATAGGGTACCAAACATTTCTGAAAACCTGGTGAGTTGCATCCTGGCACTACCTGGCTATCCAAAACAAGCTAATTCTTACAGGATTGTTTCTGTTTGCTTCATCACACTTAGCACTTCATACTTTGGGGACTTCAAAATCTTAAAACCCCCAAACCCAAGAAAAAAGGGGAAGAGAAGGAGGGAGGATCTCATTAGTAGTTAACTCCTAGAAGTGGAGTGGTGTCACCTTCTCTTGAAGGAAAGAAGACATGAATGTCTTCTTTGTCTGTCCAATAGTTAAGCTAGCTAGAGTTCTTAAGGCTTTCTCCTCCCAATGGCAATGAAGTAATTCCATCTTCTCTAACCTCTCCAGATCTTAATGCACCCCAGGACTCTCA
Organism: Gracilinanus agilis; assembly: GCF_016433145.1. Lineage (NCBI taxonomy): Eukaryota > Metazoa > Chordata > Mammalia > Didelphimorphia > Didelphidae > Gracilinanus > Gracilinanus agilis. The sequence goes on along the minus strand of NC_058133.1, from coordinate 28,081,910 downwards.
GGCTAAATTGGCCCAGTGCCAGGGGCAAATAACTAAATTTTTAATTTACATTCTATAAACAGCACAATGTAATACTGAAAAAAGCCTATAGTTTGGGATATAAGCCTGACCACACTTCATAAGAGTTGTGTGACCTTGAATAAAGGCAAGGTCCTTGTCTGGCCTCAATTTCTTATTCTAACAAATTAACTCAAACAGGGATCAATGGAGTTCGTTTAACCAAAATAAAGCAAGAATTCTAATCAACTAACAATGCAACTAACATTTATCATTCCCTATGCCACGATAAAGAATTTGTACAATAATGGGGCTGTAAATAGAATTCTACAATGTTACAGCTGAGAGAGATCTTGGAGACATGTGGTCCAAAACAAGAACCTCCATTAAATGCATTTGTCAAATGGTCATTCAACCTTTACTTGAAAACCTCCAAGAAGGGGAAATCCAGTACTTCCCAAGACAGCCCATTCTACTTATTTTCGTCAAGCCAAAATCTCCCCCTAAGCAACCCTTCCCCCCCCCCCGTTTTGCCCAACAAAGCTATGCCAGACAATTCTAACTCCTCTCCTACATGATAGCCTTTAGAAATACTTATATGTACTGCGCCCTCTAGAATTCCTTTTCCATAAACAATAAATTTTCTTAATGTTAAACCTTTTCTTCACATGGGTGCTTTATCGCCTGATCCTCACTAGTTACTTCTAAATGACACTGCAACCTTGAACATCCTTTCCATTACCGACTGTATCTTCTCTCATACTCATATTCCAAACATAGGAGTGTCAACATAGGAGTGAATTAGGGCCACTAAACCATACATAAAGATCCCTAAGGTAACTTATAAAGCCACAGATTAACATTATCTATGTTTTATTGTATTTGTATTTATTTTGTTGAATATCTCCCAATTATATCCAACTGCCATTCAATCTCACTAAACCCCATTCTTCACCTTTCCTGTAATCTCCAAACTCTCTACTCGTTATTATTTCCCCAGATCATAATCCTTCCTCTTGCTTTATTTTCCTTCCTTTCCAATCTTAATCATTTATAGAACCAGTTCAATTTCTTTCTTCCTTTTTTGGCTGCTCATGACTTGCCAAACCCTAATCCTGAATTATTGACACCAAAAACATGATGGAGTTCACTACAAATTTAATCTCAAATGGGTCCTCACTGCCACAAGGCAACTTCTTTTTCTTCTCTTAGTGATATTCCTTTACATATACGAACACACACACACACACACACACACACACACAATATTACAAACTTCTCTTGTCAAACTCCTTCCTTTTCAGATTAATCTCACCTTTATACCTGCTCTCCCTTGTTTACTCAGAATTTAGCACAGTTCTCAACACATAATAAGCACTTAATAAATTATCTATCTCTCAAACCTCCCACACTGCTCCTCACTTCCTCTTCTCTTAGCTAACACTGTCCCCCCTTGCTGATCTTCTCAGAAGATACTCCCCTTTCTTGCCTCTGTGGGTTTTCGCTGATTATTTCCCAAGCCTGAAATTCTCTCCCTCCTCACTGATGCCTACTGGCTTCCTTCAAGTTTCAGCTAAAATTCTACCCTTTACAGGAAGCTTTTACCAATTCCCCCTTAATTCTAGTACCTTCTCTCTATTTCCAATTTATCTTGAATATAGTTTGTTCACTCACAGTTGTTTACATATTGCCTTCCCCATTAAACTGTGACCTTCCTGGGCAGAACCTGGTCTGGGATGCCTTTTTGTTTTGTTGGAGGGTTGGGGGAAGCAACTTTATACCCATAGTACTAATCCATGTTCCTGACACAGTGAAGGGGCTTAATAAATGCTTGTTGACCTGAATGGGAAAAGCCTCAAAAAATGCTACTATCCAAAAGGGAAAAAAAGTGTTGCACCCATCCTGACTGCAGACATGCAGAAAGACCCTGGTACAATGAACAATAATGCCTGCCAAGAAACAGAGTTGGACAAGTAACAAATGTTCTCTAATAATTTCCCCCATCCAACAAGTATTCCTTAAATATACAAGGCATTCTGTTTATGTTAGGGGACAAAAGCATGCACATACGTAAAAAAGCATGCTGCAAGGAAGAAAGCCCCATGTAAAATGGAGTCAGACTTGACAAAAGTATCACTTCTATTCTTCCATTCAATGATCTATGAGATGGAGGCAAAGAATGCACACACAAAAACAGAGAAAGCTCTGGGGTGCAAGGAGTGGCAGAATGCAATGGGGCTAGTAGAATACCATCCTTAAAGTATGCCTCAGAAACCAACATTTGTCATTTTTAAATATAAGAAAAATTTCCCAAATTTTCTAATTTCCCAAAGTCACATCTTCCCCTCCTCATACATACATACCTTTGGAGAATGCCGTTTTCTTGTGGGATTACACCATTGATAGCTGCCTGTGGGAAAAAAGGACATAAACAACCATTTAAAAGAACAGCCAAAATACCCTAAGGATAAAAGGATAAGGATAAGGATATTCATCATGAAGAGATATCAGCATGTTTCATTGGAACTTACTTAAGCAAGAAACCAAAAGTTTCCTTCATCATATGAAACATACTCAATTAAGGGCTTCTCCAGCTTTTCTATTACAAAACTCCTATTTTCAGTAAATAAAATCTAGGAACTTGAAATGGAATTTTTCCAAGCCTCAAGCCATAAATGGCTCAATTCTAAAGTCCTAATTCAGACAAAATTTGTACTGGCCAGGTCATATTGGACTTTATGATCAAAACCAACAGAAGAATTAGAGGAAAGAAGTTTTCTTTAAATTCAACTTCACTCCGCAAAATGTGCTAAAGAGAAATGAGAAGAGAAACAAAGTTGTATCCAATAAACAAAACAAGAAAAGACAAATATAGGTTCCAACTCCTTCATTTTATAGAGGAGGAAACTGAGATTCACCAGAGGGGAAAGGACTTGCCAAGGGTCACAGGGGGACCAAACAGAAGAAACCACACTTGAAAGCAGGCCTTCACAATCACCAGAGGAAAGCAGCCCAGTTATTAAGGCCAGATTCTAAGAAGGAAATGAGCTTATTTCAAAGCATCCAACTCTTTCCACCACATAGCTCCTAACAGTGCTGCTGCCATAGGAGGTATTTAATAATGCTCCTTAATTGATAGCACAACTAATCCCAAATTTATTTATGCAAATTGGATAATAATAGCTGAAACACAAGGCTAACAGAAGGCTACCTGGGGAAAGAGTGTCTCGGGAAGTCACAGCTACATAGCGTCAGAGCTGTAACTAGTTTGGGAGCTATATGGCTCTAGTGCAATGCAAGGACACAAAGGCTACTTTATCATAAGACTTGGAACTAGGAGGGATCTGAGAGATTATCTAAAAGAGTGATTCCCAAACTTTTTTGGCCTACCACCCCCTTTCCAGAAAAAATATTACTTAACACCCCCTGTCACATACTATCACTGCCCCCTTACAATTATCCACTGCCCCCAAATGCACCTGTGGCCCTCACCTCTCCACCTAGACCCTGCAGCACCCACCAGGGGGCAGTGGTGCCCACTTTGGGAATCACTGATCTAAAACAACTTTCACATTTTAAAGATGAAAAAAATAAGGCCCTAAGAGAGAGGGATTTGATTATAGCCACAAAGCCAAACCCCAAGTGTCCAGTCTCCAGGTTGAGTGTTTCTACGACTTCATGGCACTCACCCATCTCTGCTCTGGAACAAGCAGGCAAGTCCAGGATACAGATTTGTTGAAAACCAGTGGCTTCAGCCAAACTATGTGTCCTTCTCTCTCATACTCCATTATCATTAACTGATCAATTACCAACCTAAAAAGCAGAATTTTCTTTAACATTGGCCACAGGTGGAACCTTCTACCCTTCCCCTATTACTGAGAAAAACTGGAACAAATGCTGGCTAACAGTAGGGATGGGGCCATCAAATGCAGGGTTAATACCAATCAGTACAGGCCAAGCACAAGAATACTAGTAAACCAGAAAGTTGTGATATGCATCAGATCAAGTAAGATTACTTTCTACTTTCTTATACCCACTGCACAAGCAGAATCATCAAGGCCTAGCCCCTGACCCGTTCTGCTGGAAGAATTCCATTTGAGAGAATCCTTCTCCTCAATCTTCACTTTTTTTAGAGAAGAAATGACCATCTTCTATTTCACACAGTTCCTCACATATTCCTCTCCAACCTCTGAGCCTTCATAAGGCTGTTACCATATACCAGGAATGTACTCCTTCCTCACTTTTACTTCTTGTATATTATTACCAATTTCCTACAAGACTCAGCTCAAAAATCACCTTTTACATAAAAAGGTTCTTGATCCAGGATCCTGAATCCTAATCCTTTACTAATTTCCTAGCCCCCTCTACCAAACAAGGGCAATGGCCTTCCTTGCAAATCCCCTTTTGTCAATGTTGTACATCACTGTCCTAGCTAGAATATCAGCTCTAGAATATGAGGACATGGGCTAGTTTATTTTGGCTCTCTTGCCCCAGTGCTGAGAATAATACCTTACATAAAGCAGATGCCTGACAAATACTTAGTGATTGGGTGACTGATTATTGAAGACCAGACAGATTAAAGGAGGAAAATGGATTCAGATGTTCACTGGTGGGATCAAAAACCATAGACTCTCCTTTCCCAGTTTCCTTCTCAGTAAATGAGTTAGCTCAGCCAATTTCTATAAATTCTGCCAGATCTCATATTCTATAATTCTAAAGTGAAGATAACAAGATATGGGTATGAAGAATGACAAGGGCATGGTCTCAGATATTAAGAGAAGGGGAGAGAAATAGTTAGATTCTAGATTCTTTTGAAATAATAAAAAATCAATTTTCCAATAAACATTCAGATTTCCAAAGAAAGAAAGCCATTACCTACAATCCAAAAAGCATTTAAACAGAGCTCTACTAGTTAAGTTTTTTCCTGACAATCCCAAATCTGCCTCTCAGTAGTTCTGGATATACGGGTCAAGCACATCTTTCTAATTAATCCCTCTTCTATAGAAAAACCCTTTATTATTTTATAGATAAGAAAAGTGAGGTGGAGAAAGATGAAGGGACCTCCCCAGGATCAAGGTTTCAGAGGCAAAATACAAGCTCAGATTTCATCTCACTCCGAGGACATCATTTTGTCATTTTGGCAATATCAAGAGTCAGGAAATTAGGGTAATCCAAAAGGGCTTCATAGAAGAGTCTAAAAGAGTTTATAATGGAACTCCTCTCCTTGAGATCCTAACTACTAAAAGCTGTTATCAATATTTGTCTAACAATAATGGATGGACAAAGAGGAAACACAAATGTTGGCATTCTGCTTCCCAGGATTTGGGGGGTATCTTTTTCAACAGTATGAAATATATAACTGAGAATGAGTGGTCTTCAGCAAGGATAGGATATTATCATCTAATACAAATGGAGAATGGTGCTATTTGTAACAAATGCAGGACCTTTCTCGGGGGAAAGAAAAGAGCACTCATTTTAAGAACTCTTAGAAATACAAGTGGGTAGCCTATCATTGTCACTGAAATGAGATTCCTTAGAAAATGGCTTTATGTATTAGATTTTCAAAGACAAGTCACTATAATTAAAAAATCTGTTTAGTTCTAGTTCAATCACTTTTTACCTGTATGACCATGAATAATTCATTAAGTAACATTTGACATTGATCATTAAATTCAATAACATTTATTAAGCACTTATTATGTTCCAGGCACTGTGCCAAGCTATACTACTGTATTAAAATACCCTCCTATTTTATTTCTCCATATTTCTTCACTCCAATCCATTTAATTCAAAGACAGAAAAGTGACATTCCTGAAGCAAATCCTGATCATGTCAACTCCCCTACATAAACTCTGCTGGCTCTCTACTGCATCTAGGATCAGAAATAAATTCCTGTGTTCAGCATTTAAATCCTTTCACAACCTGGTCTGAACCTTCCTTTCCAAAATCATTCATTACATATGAACTCCCAAGCATTGTTACTTCTCAAACTGTGAAACATCCCAAGTTTGATTTTTTTTTAATGAATCTTATTTTGTTTGACAATAAGCATTAAAAATAATAATGTGATGACTAATATGAAAATGTATTTTGTAGGACTTCAATGTGTAATGGTGAAAATTAATGGTTGGGCAATAATTTTATGAAATTATGTGGGTACCAATATTTGTTATTATTATTATTCAAAAATTTTACCAAAATAGAGGGGAAACAATAAAGTAGAGAAATGTGAAAGAGGTTAGAGAAAATACCTATACTAGTCCTCAGCCAGAAGGACCTGGAATGAGTAACCACATGGCCTCCTCCAAGATGGAAGCTAGTCTCTTTAGGAAACTAGGAAAGTAGTCAGAAAGTAGTCACTCACCCAACTACTCCAAGTAGTCCAGGAGTCAGAATCTCTAAGTTGAAGCTGAGATCCAAGCCACAGTCTCCAGCAGAGGTCACTTGAAGACTCTCACCAGTTAGAAGACTATCTCCATCACCAACATATACCACAATTTGTTCAGCCATTCCCCAATTGAAGGGCATACCCTTGCTTTCCAGTTTTGTGCCACCAAAAAGAGCGCATCTATAAATATTTTTGTAGAAATCTGTTTATCTATGATCTCTTTGGGGTACAAAACCAGCAATGGTATGGCTGGATCAAAGGGCAGGCATTCTTTTATCTCTCTTTGGACATAATTCCAAATTGCCATCCAGAATGGTTGGATCAGTTCACAACTCCACCAGCAGTGCATTAATGTCCCAATTTTGCCACATCCCCTCCAACATTCATTATTCTCCCCTTCTTTCATTTTAGCCAATCTGCTAGGTGTGAGGTGGTACCTCAGAGTTCTTTTGATTTGCATTTCTCTAATTATTAGAGATTTAGAACACTTTCTCATTTGCTTATTGATAGTTTTGATTTCTTTAACTGAAAATTGCCTATTCATGTCCCTTGCCCATTTATCAATTGGGGAATGGCTTGATTTTTTATACAATTGATTTAGCTCCTTGTATATTTGAGTAATTAGACCTCTGTCAGAATTTTTTGTTATAAAGATTTTTCCCCAGTTTGTTGTTTCCCTATTGATTTTGGTTGCATTGTTTTTGTTTGTACAAAAGCATTTTAATTTAATATAATCAAAATTATTTATTTTACATTTTGTAATTTTTTTCTAACTCTTGCTTGGTTCTAAAATCTTTCCTTTCCCAGAGATCTGACAAGTATACTATTCTGTGTTCACTTAATTTACTTACAGTTTCCTTCCTTATATTCAAGTCTTTCACCCATCCTGAATTTATCTTGGTGTAGGGTGTAAGATGTTGATCTAAACCTAATCTCTCCCATAGTTTTCCAATTTTCCCAGCAGTTTTTGTCAAAAAGTGGATTTTTGTCCCAAACGTTCGTCTCTTTGGGTTTATCATACACTGTTTTGCTGACATCACATCACTTATTCCAAGCCTATTCCACTCATTCTCCCTTCCATCTCTTAGCCAGTACCATATTGTTTTGATGACAACTGCTTTATAGTATAGTTTAATATCTGGTACTGCTAAGCCACCTTCCTTTTCCTTTTTTTTTCATTATTTCCCTTGATATTCTTGATCTTTTGTTTTTCAAAATAAACTTTGTTATATTTTTTTCTAATTCTGTAAAAAAAGTTTTTTGGTAGTTGGATAGGTATGGCACCAAATAAGTAAATTAATTAGGGTAGATTGGTCATTTTTATTATGTTAGCTTGCCCTATCCATGAGCTATCAATGTTTTTCCAATTGTTTAGATCTAGTTTTAATTGTTTGGAAAGTGTTTTGTAGTTGTGTTTGTATAATTCCTGTGTTTGTTTTGGTAGATAGATTCCTAAGTACTTTATATTGTCTATGGTGATTTTAAATGGTGTTTCTCTTTCTACCTCTTGCTGCTGTGATGTGTTGGAAATATATAGAAATGCTGATGATTTATGTGCATTTATTTTGTATCCTGCAACTTTGCTAAAGTTATTGGTTATTTCTACTAGCTTTTTAGTTGATTCTATAGGATTTTTTAAGTAGACCATCATATCATCTGCAAAGAGTGATAGCTTAGTCTCCTCATTGCCTATTTTAATACCTTCAATTTCTTTTTCTTCTCTAATTGCTACTGCTAGTGTTTCTAGTACAATGTTAAGTAATAGAGGTGATAATGGGCATCCTTGTTTCACACCTGATCTTATTGGGAAGGCTTCTAGTTTATCCCCATTGCATATGATGCTTGTCAATGGTTTTATATATATATATAATATACTGTTTATTATTTTTAGGAAAGGACCTTCTATTCCTATACTTTCTAGTGTTTTCAGTAGGAATGGATGTTATATTTTGTCAAAGGCTTTTTCAGCATCTATTGAGATAATCATGTGGTTGTTGGTTTACTTGTTGATATGGTCAATTATGTGGATGGTTTTCCTAATGTTGAACCATCCTTGCATTCCTAGTATAAATCTCACCTGATCATGATGGATAACCCTCTTGATCACTTGCTGGAGTCTTTTTGCTAGTATTCTATTTAAGATTTCTACATCTATGTTCATTAGGGAGATTGGTCTGTAGTTTTCTTTCTCTGTTTTTGATCTACTTGGCTTTGGAATCAGTACCATATTTGTGTCATAAAAGGAATTTGGTAGGACTCCTTCTTGGCTTATTATGTCAAATAATTTGTATAGTATTGGGATTAGTTGTTCTTTGAATGTTTGATAGAATTCACTTATGAATCCATCAAGCCCTGGTGATTTTTTTCTTAGGGAGTTCTTTAATGGCTTGTTCAATTTATTTTTCTGATATGGGATTATTTAAGTATTCTATTTCTTCTGCTGTTAATCTAGGCGATTTATATTTTTGTAAGTATTCCATCCATATCCCTTAGATTGCTATATTTATTGCCATATAATTGGGCAAAATAGTTTTTAATGATTGCCTTAATTTCCTCTTCATTAGAGGTGAGGTCTCCCTTTTCATCTTTGATACTGTTAGTTTGGTTTTCTTCTTTCCTTTTTTTTTTATTAGATTGACCAGTACTTTGTCTATTTTATCTGTTTTTTCCAAATACCAGCTTCTAGTCTTATTTATTAATTCATTAGTTCTTTTACTTTTGATTTTATTAATTTCTCCTTTGCTTTTTAGTATTTCTAATTTAGTTTTCATCTGGCAATTTTTAATTTGTTCATTTTCTAGTTTTTTAAGTTGCATGCCCAATTCATTAACCTCTGTCCTCCCTAATATGTTAACATATGCACTCAGTGATATAAATTTTCCCCTTAGAACTGCTTTGCATGTATCCCATTGGTTTGTGTAAGATGTCTCATCATTGTCATTGTCTTCAATGAAATGGATGATGGAATACTATTGTGCTCAAAGGAATAATAAACTAGAGGAATTCCATGTGAACTGGAAAGACCTCCAGAAATTGATGCAGAGTGAAAGGAGCAGAGCCAGAAGAACATTGCACACAGAGACTGATACACTGTGGCAAAACAGAATGTAATGGACATCTGTACTAGCACCAATGCAATGACCCAAGACAATTCTGAGGGATTTATGGAAAAGAACGCTACCCACATTCAGAGGAAGAACTACAGGAGAGGAAACACAGAAGAAAAACAACTGCTTGAACACTTGGGTTGATGAGGATATGATTGGGGATGTAGACCTGAAAGGACCATACCAATGTAACTATCAATAATATGTAAATAAGTCTTGACTGACCACACAGGTTAAAACCAAGGGAAATGGAATTAGCTGGGGGGGAATTTGAGGAGGTGTAGGGTAAAGTAAAAACATGAATTATGTTAAAAAAAAAAAAAAAAACAAATAAAAACAAACAAAAAATACAAAAAAAAAAAAAAAAAGAAGAAGAAGAAGAAGACTATCTCCAGAAGACAATCTCTTCAGACTATCTTCTCAAAGACAATCTCCTCTGAGGGAGTTTGGGCTTGCTTTCATGGTAACTTCTTGTCTCCTCCCCTCTTCATAAGGGCCAATCACAGTTTCCAAATTATCTAGCACTGCCCAAAGGGCAAAGTGACTTCTCACTTTCTGAATGTCAATCAAAAAGGTTCACAGTTACCTGACTGAATTCACAAGTTTCTGACTGATTGAGTTAAAAAAAAAAAGGTGTAGTATCTTGCTGGCTTCTCACCTAGTACTAAGTAGGGTGTATCTTTTGTAGATCCAATTTAAAAGGTATACAAAGGAAAGTGAATCCTGTCTAGTGAAGTACTAAGTAGGGGTACTTAAGTTAACTTAACCAGTGTCAACTCCAACTAGACAAAGAGAATAAAGAATTCCCTTTCACAGCTGGTATAAATGATATGTTGCTTGCCTTCTTAATGAAAGGAGGGAGAAAATTTGCAACTCAAAAAAAAATTTAATGAATGTTAAATGCAGAAGAAAAATCTATGATTTATCATTTGTTTATATGGGTATATGATTTAGGATTTTGGTTTTAAAAGATCACTTTATTACAAAAATGAATAATATGGAAATATGTATCAAGTGATAATATATGTATAATACAGCAGAATTGCTTGTCAGCTCCAGGACAGGGGAGGGGAGAGGCCAGAGGGGAGGGAAAGAACATGAATCATGTAACCATGGAAAAATAATTATAAACAAAATTTAAAAATAAAATAAAAATGAATGTTAAAAATGTTTTACATTTAAAACAAAAACATATTAGAAAATAATAATACTAATAACATTAGGAGAATTTACTATAAGAGACCTGCATAAGTTCTGTTTAAACTTTACTGCTATGAACAAGTTTGAAGAGCAAGGAACAGAATTTGGTCAAATTAGCTTTCTTGCTACTCCTTAGATACCGAGATCTATATTGCATCCCCGTATGTCAGACCCATGTCTAGAATGTCCTCCCTCTCCAGTTCCCTCCCCTCTTCAAAGAAAACCTCACTTCCTGTAAGACTCAGCATACATACAACCTTCCAAACAAGTGGGAACTGGAAAAATTGAGTCACAATCCTACCTCAGTCATTTTGGGGGGAAGGGTGGTAATGTATTTGTGACTTGATGTGTCACTTGACCTCTGGCCTCAGTTTCTTCCCCTCTAAAATGAAGCATATGATCAGAAATAATTGCAGCAACATCAGAAGTTTATGGGGAAGATTAACTGAAATCATCAGCGAAGTACTTATAAAACCTGAAGTGTTATATAAATGGTAGCTATTATCACTAATATCTAGCACCCTCCCTTCTTAACTCCCTATACTTAACTAGTATTTCTTTTGTATACTTTCATAAGGGAGGGAGGGCTTGGTTCTCTCCCCCAAGACAGGATGCAGTCATAACTAAAAAGGAGCATACATCAGAAGGAAGGAGGGGTTAATATTTTAACAAGGTGACTATGACATGACCCCTTTCTGAAGTGTGCTACTTTTTGTGAAATTAAAGATAGTAAAAAATACAGACCTTTTATGGGACTTTAAATTGCTTTGCCATTAATTTAGCAGTTTGGAGAGAGTGGTCCTCAGGAATTATGTGAGCTGGAGGGAGGAAAGAAGGGAATTTCTGGCTCCTAATGGACCATACAACTTCCTGATCAATGGAAGATACTATATGCAATGGAAGGTAGAGGGAAACAGGAATGCTCTATCTACAAATACAGAGATAGCTGCTTGAGGGAAACAGTAACTTCTAAGAATGGGATCTCTAGAAGCAAAGATTGAAGAGATAGTGCTGATTTCAAGATACCAGCCTTAGAGAGCAGCCTCTGGGAGCCCAGCTGAGTAGAAATACCTAGCTTAGAGTGGGGCTTCATGAGGAACAAAGAAAAAAGGAAGGACATCTATCTATTTCAGTACCAGAAGTTGTGAGTTGCTTTTGATACACTTATTTCCTAGGTATGTACCCAACTACCACTGCATTCTAATTTGTGTACACTTTTTCATTGAATGTTGTATTTATGGGAGAGTATATACCTCATGTTTATAGAGAGAATGATTTACAAGTCCTGTTTTTACAATCTCACCTTAGTGAATATTTTCCCTAAGAACTCATTTTATCTGCTGTCTGGTTATTGATAAGGGCTCAATTTGGGGCACTATTGGAAGTGGCCAACCATAGAGGACCTGAGAGCAGCCAGTATTAAGCGGGATCTAAACAAAGTGCTAAACTCATACATGTACATGATGTCTCCCTCTCTGATAGAATGTAAGCTCTGTGACAGGAGTAGGACTATTTCATTTATTATCCTTAAATTCCCAGTGTCTAGCACAGAGTCAACAAACATGGTGATTCTATCAGTTTCCATGGATTCAGTTGTCTCTATGGAGATGATACCAGGATCTCTTTATCCAGGCCTGAAGTGCCCTGCAGACAAACATCTCCAGCTGCCTATTAGCTATCTCAAAGTGGATGTTCCTCAGATATATTAAATTCAACATATCCAAAAGTGAACTTTACCTTCTCCCTCTTCCTAACTTGCCTATTATTGTTGACACACTATTATACTTCCAGTCAACCAGGTGAACAAGCTAAGGGTGTTGTCCAACTCCTCACTCTCATCCCACTAACATCTGATCTGTTGCCAAGGCCTGTTTATTTTACCTTATTAACGGATCATCTGCAGGCCTGCTTTTGTCTTCTGACTCTGTCACCACATTGGTACAGGTTCTTATCCAGTCACACCTACTGAAATAGCCTGCTGGTTCTTCGTTCTGTCAAAAATCTCCATCTACTCCAGTCCATGTTCCTCTCAGGTCACCAAAGGATCACCCATATAGCCCTCTATTCAGTAAACTCCTGCCATTTTCCCCCAACAAACTGGGAGCACCTTGAGAACTGGAATATGTTTTTCCTTTTTCTTTGTATCCCTAGCACTTAGCACAGTGCCTGGCAAAGTAGGTACTTAATAAATTTGCCTGCTTGTTGACTGTTTCATAAAATAAGAAAGTACTTGTGCTACCATCCTCAAATGAAATATGAGTATAATCTAGTAAAATAGAGCATACATATTATATATGATACAGTGATGTTAGGTATAATAATTAAATCCCTCCTTCTATAGGAAGTCTTCCCCAACCCTTCTTAATTCTAGAACTTTCTGTAAGTTATTTCCAATTTGTCCTATATACAGCTTGCTTTGTCTACATGTATTTACATGTCATCTCACCCAATAAATTGTAAGTTCCTGGAGGGCAGAGACTATCATTTGGCTCAGTTTGTATTGTCAGCCCTGAAGAACTGTGATGAGGAATAGTAAGTAATTCAGAACATCTGGACTGCAGAATACATGGAGAGAGAGGAATGTGTAAAAACATCAATGAAAAGAAAAGGACATGCTAATAAAAGATTTCAATATCATATCACCATTTCCTAGTTGATTCTAGAGGTGCTAGGAAGTCAGGATTTTAATGGCGTACCCCTTAACTTTTTTTTTAATTAGACATTTATTAATATTCGTTTTTAACCTGTTTACATACTTTATGCCCCTATTTTCCCCTTCACCCCCCGCCCCGCTCTCCCCCCACCCATGGCCAACGCACATTTCCACTGGTTGTAACATGTGTCCTTGTTCAGGGTCTATTTCCCATTCATGTCCGCCTCAGCCCATGCATTCAAGCAATTGTTTATCTTATATGTTTCTTCTCCTGCAGTCCTTCCTCTGAATGTGGGTAGCATCTTTACCATAAATCCCTCAGAGCTGTCTTGTGTCATTGCACTGCTGCTGGTACAGGAGCCCATTACATTTGATTTTACCATAGTATATCAGTCTCTGTGTACAATGTTCTTCTGGCTCTGCTCCTTTCGCTCTGCATCACTTCCTGGAGGTCTCTCCAATTTGCATGGAATTCCTCCAGTTTATTATTCCTTTTAGCACAATAGTATTCCATCACCCACATATACCACAATTTGTTCAGCCATTCCCCAATTGAAGGACATCCCCTCATTTTCCAGTTTTTTGCCACTACAAAAAGCGCAACTATAAATATTTTCGTACAAGTCTGTTTATCTATGATCTCTTTGGGGTACAAACCCAGCAATAGTATGGCTGGATCGAAGGGCAGGCAGTCTTTTATAGCCCTTTGGGCATAGTTCCAAATTGCCAGCCAGAATGGCCAGATCGTACCCCTTAACTTTGGTAACATGGTCAAACCTGGAAAATCACTTTGGTAGCTATGTGGAGGGGTATGTGAGGTATTCTGGAAGAACTAGTACTTCTGGTGTAAAGGCTTGCTAAATCCTTTTCAGGTTGCTCATCTACCATTGGGATGCACCTCTCACCCAATTCTCACCAATGGCTCAAAGAGCTTGCAGCCACATTCTGGTAAAAACTATCCTGGCAGACAGGCTAAACCAGGTTGAGGGTAACAGGACTTAAACTTGACACTGAATTAGGGTGATGTCTACCCCAGCATGTGAAGACACTCCTTGGCATCATAAGTGGATGAGAGCAATTTATTTTAAAGGCCATAAAGGCAGCTTAAGCAGGTACTGTAGAGTGCTTAGATCTTGGTCAAATATAAAAGAAACCAAGGTCATCCAATGCACCCCAGGCCATAACCAGTCTCCTTGACTTTTGTCTTGCTATTGGATTTTGATGACTGAAAGAGAGAGACTAGCCATTTTGTACAATTCTGTCTCACTTAAATCCAAATTGTGTCATAGTCCTCTTCAGAAAATAAGGACAAACAATAGTTTATATGGGGGAAATCCTGAAACACAGAGGTCAATCAGGACACTATTCTAATAGCCCATTCAAAAGGTGATAAGGGCCAAGAACTAAGGTCATAAGCACACACAGAAGCAGAAAGGGAAATTTTATCTGAGAGATGTATAAAAAAAAGTGAAAAGAGATGGCAACTGATCAGCTATTTGGGAAGAGTAGAAATAAGCTGAAGGTAACACTGAGATTTAAAACCTTAAGGAAATCTAGGAAGAAGCCAGATTGTGAAGAACAATAAAAAGCAAACAAAGGAGTTTCTGTATGTGATCATAGAAGTACTAGAACAGCACTGGAAATTATTAAGTAGCAAAGTGACATAGTAGGGCTGATGCCTTAGAAAAATCACTCTGGCAGCTCTGTGAATGGTGGGCAGTCATGAGTACCTCCTAAATACTGAACATTAACTATTGGAAAGAAAGTGCTTTAGAAACATTAAAGAGCTAGACTCTCAGATCTTTAAAATTAACTCAGCTTCTAAGACTCTGGGAAGTCATTTCTTTATTACATAGGTGGGATTAATGCTACAGGAGATATGAAAAGAAGAGAAGAGATGGTTTTTCCCCTTCTCTAAGAGCTCATTAGGGCACTGCACCTGCAATCCAGTAACATAGGTTCAACCCCAGCTTGGGCATTTATTTGCTACCTGTGTGACCTTAGGCAAGTGTCTTCCCCTGACCCTAGGTTCTTCATCTATAAAATAAGGAAATTAAATCAGATGATCTGTGAGTGCCCCTCCATAAAACATACTGTATCTTCGATCACAAATCAAGCAGCATAGTTACTAGTAGCAATGCAACAAGCCAGAACACCCCTGACTTACGGGAAAGGATGCTAAACACATTTAGAGAAAGAATTATGGAAGTAGAAATGCAAAAGAAAAATATATTACATCACTTATCACATGTATGTGTGTATACACATATATATGTATGTGATTTGGAGGTTAGGTTTTAAAAGATTGCTCTATTGAAAAAATGAATAATATGGAAATAGGTATCAAGTGATAACATTTGTACAACCCAGTGGAATTGTTTGTTGGCTCTGGGAAAGGGGAAGTAAGAAAGGAGGGAAATAAAATGAATCATGGAAATATGGGAAAATATGCTTAAAATAATAATTAAATTAATAAGTAAATAATTAGGTAGACAAACAGACACATACATACATACATACATACATACATACATACATACATAAAAACGAAATAAAAGAATCAGAAATAGCAAGTAAAAACTACAAATCAAAACAACATAGTAACCCAGGGGTCCAAACAAGTTTGTTTGCTGACATTCATGTGAGCAAAGTGACTATGCAAAAGATCTCTAGAAAGAGGTGACTCTTCTGCTAAACTGTGAAAAATGTGTTACCATGACAGATTTTTTTAAGCCTTCCCTCATGTCTTTAAGGGCTTGAATACATGGGTAAATACTTATTTTCAAGACATTATTAGGGGCAGCTAGGTGGTTCAGTGGATTGAGAGCCAGGCCTAGAGATGGTAGGTCCTGGATTCAAAACTGACCTCAGACACTTCCTAGCCTGTGACTCCACACAAGTAACTTAATCCCCATTACCTAGCCCTTACCTTCTGCCTTGGAACCCAATATGGGTTCCAAGGCAGAAGGTAAGGGTTTTAAAAAAAGACAGTATGGGTCAATATCGAAGAAGAATTTCTTTACTCTGACTTTGCCTGTCCTCCTCCACCACTACTTTTTTTTGCCTCCTTTCACTTTAAGTAGAAACTAGTATCTATTCTTAAAATAACACACAAAATTAAACACATTCTCAAACACCGTAATGCAATTATGCCAAATATTAAAACAAAATTATCTTTCTATCTCCCACAAATTATTTTCTATAAATCATAGATTGATTTGCTGGTGTATTTTAAAGAATAGTGTGTCTAAAATAAAGTCCCCAATCTTAAGCCTTCATTGAATTTAAATATCAAGATTTTGACCACTCCAATCCATCCTCCAGCAGTCAAACTGATCTTCCCAAAATGCAAATCTGACCATGTCACCAATACATATCCTCACTCTATAAAATGGCTTCCTATTATCTCCAAGGTCAAATATAAAACTTTCTTTTTCACATTCAAAAGCCTTTCAGAACCTGGCCCTTCTCTTTTCTAGTCTGTTTACACCTTACCCCTCACTTCATACTATGCAAAAACTAATGATAATAGCCTCCCTGCTGTTCCTGGTACAAGACATTCCATCTCCTGCCTGGATATTTTCATTGGCTATCCCCCAACTTGGGATTCTCTCCCTCCTCAACTCCATCTTCTTGTTTCCCTAGCTTCCTTTAGGTCTTAAAAAGGCTTTCCTCATTAATGAATATAGATGCTAGTCCTACCTAAAGACATCAGCAAGTATCATCTGTAATGGGAATAAGTTAGAAGCCTTCCCAATAAAATCAGAGGTGAAGCAAGGACGTTCATTATCACCAGTAAGTTAATATTGTCCTAGAAATGCTCGCTTTGGTAATAAGAAAAAGAAATTGAAGAAATTAAAGTGTGCAATGAGTAAACTAAATATGTCACTCTTTGCAGATGATATGATGGTATACTTTGAGAATCCTAGAGAATCAACTGAAAAACTAGTTGAAATATTAACTTTAGTAAAGTAGCAGGATACAAAAATCTACATAAATCATCAGCATTTCTATAAATTACTAACAAAGTTCAGCAGCAAGAAATAGAAAGAGAAATTTCATTTAATATGACTCTAGACCAGTGATGGGAAAACTTTTTAAAGTGGGGGCCAAAGGAAAGGAAATGATCATCTGTCAGTCTGTTTCTAAGGCAATTCTTTCGAAGTTTCATTGTATTGTATCCTACTCATTGTATTCATCAGATTAGGAATAATGTCACTCAGCCAGATAGAACATTTCAGGGGGCCGCAGTTTGCCCATCACAGCTCTAGACAATATAAAATACCTGGGAATCTACTTGTCAAGACAAAAATTATATGAACACAATTACAAAACACTTCTTACATAAATAAAATAAAATCTAAATAATTAGTAAAGTATTAAGTACCCATGGGCAGACAGAGATAATATAATAAAAATGATAATTCTACATAAATTAACTTACTTATTCAGTGCCATACCAATCAAACTACCAAATAATTACTTTATAGAACTACAAAAAAATAATAAAAGTCATCTGTAACAACAAAAGGTCAAGAATACCAAGAGAATTAATGGGGGGAAAAAGTGAAAGAAGGTGGCCTAGCAGCACCACATCTCAAAACAGTACTACATAATGCAGCAATCATCAAAACTGTCTGGTATTGGCTTAAGAAATAGAATGATAGATAAATGGAATGGATTAGATACACGATATGCAGGGGTAAATGATCTTAGCAACCTAGTTTTAAAGACCCCAACTTTTGAAATAAGGACTCATTATTTATCAAAAACTGTTGGGAAAATTGGAAAACAGCATGGCAGAAACTATGTATAGATCAATTTCTCGCACTCTATATATGCAGATAAGATCAAAATGGGTATACAATTTAGTTAGAAAGAGTGATATCATAACTAAGTTAGGGGAACATAGAATAGTTTACTTGGCAAATCTTTGAAGGGAAAAATGTATGACTAAAAAAAAGACAGTGAGAATTATAAGATATAAAATAAATCATTTTGATTTCATTAAATTAAAAGACTTTTGTATAAACAAAACCAACGTTACTGAGGTTAGGAGGGAAACAAAGTAGGAAAAAAATTTTTAAGCAAATTTCTCTGATAAAGGTCTCATTTCTTAAATCTACAGAGAACTAAGTCAAATTTTTAAGAATACAAGCCATTCACCAATTGACAAATAGTCAGAGGGTATGGATAAGCAATTTTGAAATGAAAAAAACAAAGCTATCAATAATTATATGAAAAAAATGTTCCAAATTACTCTTGATTAGAGAAATGAAATAAAAATAATACTGAAATATTACCTCAGACCTATCAGATTAGCTAATATGTCAGTAAAGGAAAGTGATAAATATTGGAGGGGATGTGGCAAAATTGGGACACTAATGCATTGTTGATGGAGTTGTAAACTCCAATCATTCTGGAGGGCATATTTGGAACTATGCCCAAAGGGTCATAAAATTGAGCATACATATACCCTTTGATCCTATAATACTACTACTAGGACTGTATCCCAAAGAGATCATAAAAAAGGAAAAGGATTTACTTGTACAAAATATTAATAGCCACTCATTTGGTGGTGGCAAAGAAGTGGAAATTGAGGGGATATCCATTGATTGAGGAATGGTTGGGCAAATTGTGATTTTGTTGGTGATGGAATACTATTATGGTATAAGATATGATGAACAAGATGATTTCAGAAAGAGGTGGAAAGATCTATATGAACTGATACAGAGAAAAATAAGAAGAAATGGGACAATATTGTACAGAGCAACAGCAATAATTTATGATGATCAACTGTGAAAACTTGGCTACTCTCAGAAGTACAATGATCTGGGACAATTCTGAAGGACACATGGCAGGGAATACTATCCACCTCCAGAGAAAGAACTGTTGGAGTCAGAATCAGATAAAAGCATACTATCTCGGGGGCAGCTGGGTAGCTCAGTGGAGTGAGAGTCAGGCCTAGAGACAGGAGGTCCTAGGTTCAAACCTGGCCTCAGTCACTTCCCAGCTGTGTGACCCTGGGCAAGTCACTTGACCCCCATTGCCCACCCTTACCACTCTTCCACCTATGAGACAATACACCGAAGTACAAGGGTTTAAAAAAAAAAAAGCATACTATCTCTCACATCCATGTATTTATAGTTTTATGGGGGGGGGGGGTCCTATGAGTGTGCTCTTACAACAATAACTATTATGGAAGTGTAATTTTGCATAATAATGCATGTATAGTTCAGATCAAATTGCTTACCGTTTCAAAATGGGGAGAGAAAAGGGAAGGAGGGAGATAGTTAAGATCTTATAATGTTGGAAAACATGTTAAAAATTATTATATGTAATTGGGAAAAGAAAACATCTTTGATTTTTTTTATAAAAGCTTTCCTGATCCCTACTTAATACTCATTCCTTCCCTTTGTTGATTATCTCTGATATATTTTGCATATGATTTGTATATATCTTATTTTCAGGGCAGCTAGATGCTCAGTAGATAGAAAGCCAAGACTAGAAATGGGAGGTACTGGGTTCAAATTTGGCCTCAGATACTTCCTAGCTGTGTGACCCTGACTAAGTTACTTAACCTTAATTGCTCTTCTAACTAGCCTTTATTGCTCTTCCACCTTGGAACCAATATATATTATTGATTCTAAAACAGAAGATAAGAATCTTATGTATTTATATACACACTTATGTGTGCCTTATTCTCGTACTGCCTCCCCCCACTAAGCTCTGATCTCCTTGAGAATAGCAAGTGTTCTGTTTTTTGCCTTTATATAGCTAGCCCATAGCACAGTTCCCGGCACATGACGGATGCTTAATAAATGTTTGTTGACTTAATAGTTAAACATAGACTTCCTGTCAATTTTTAAAATAGCATAACCACCCATATTCTAGGTAACACAGGGTAAAAATTCTTAACACCTGTTACATTAGACATGGCAGGGTTGCCTCTAAATAGAGTGAATCTTTTCCATTCTGAGAGGTTTTGAAACCCACTGAACATCTGTGAGATATCTCATAGGCAACTGAAATTCAATTTGTCCTAAACAGACCCAAAGAGAAAAACCGGTACTTGATCCATTAGTCAGGAGTACAAAAAAAAAAAAAAAAAAAAAATGTGGGAGAGGTGATGAGGGCAGAATTTCACAAGACTCTCATTCCCTCCCTCCCCTATATCTGATCTGTTGCCATGGCTTGTTCACCTCTGTAAAATCTCTCTAGTTTGGTTCCCTTCTCTTCTTTAACACTGCCACCATCCTAGTGCAGGTCCTATCGCCTCACACCTGGATTACTGCACTAGCTGCTGCTGGGTCTATTGCCTGAAGTCTCTCTCTACCCGATCCATCTTACTTTCATTCCTCAAAGTGATTTTCCTAAAATACAGGTTTGACCATGTTGCCCTCTACTTAATAAACTCAGATGACTCCCTATCACCTCTACAATCAACTACAAAATCCTCTGTTTGGTCTTCAAAGCCCTTCATGATCTAAAAACTCTCCATCCCTTCTCCAGTTTCCTTACACCTTATTCTCCCATCAAGGTTCTCTGATCCAGGACACTGGCTTCCTTGTTGTTCCACAAATAAGATAATCCATCTTGTAGCTCTGGGAATTTTCTCTGGTTGTCCTCCAGACCTGGACTATTCTATCTACTGGCTTCTCTAGATTCTTTCAAGTTTCCACTAAAATCTCACTTTCCACAGGAAACCTTTCCAAACTCCTCTTAATTCTGGCATCCTGTATGTAGTGTGTTTTTACATATTTATTTGTATGTACTTATATCTACCTGCATTCAAGACTATGAACTTCTTGTGGGGCAGGGACTATCTTTTGCCTCTTCTGTAATGGGAAAAGGATAGAGAGGGAATAAGATTAAGAGAAGTAGAAGGCTGTCTTTAAGGCACATACTAGGAACTCAAGGGAAAATATCTTAACAGGCAGGGGAGGAACAGTTTGGAAGTGACAACTAGGAGAATCAATGACATCCTGGAGGAGGAGGTGGATCTCTTCCTATCCGGAAGGGTGGAGGAAAGGTGGCTTTTCAGAGCTTAGTGACCTCAACCAGACTATGAGGAAGGAGAAACACCTAAATCATCTTTTGGAGGTACTCTGTTTGAATGGAAATATCTAGAAAAGGATCTGGCCATACTTGCTGTGCTTTCCAGAAGGGTTTTATCTAAAAATCCTGTCAGATCGGCTCTGAGGATTTACCCCTGAGGTTTTACCCCAGGGTGTTCTTAGCCATTTAAGAGTGATCCTAACAGGTTTTAGAGACAGCTTTTGGGCTATATCAAACTAACTACTGAGGGTCAGAGATGGGTAGTTTAGTCAGCTTTTGGGAAACACCTAGTGAGAACTAGGGAGCTGGTAAGTTAGCCAGAAGACTCAAAGGCTCCCTCTTCCGAGGGATGTAGAGATTTTTTGCTGACTACATAGATGCCTTAGAGTTAAGGAACCCTTGTTCTGATCCTCAGTTTGTATCTCCACTTATAACAAAACGTATAACAAAAGAGATACCGATTTTATATAGCAATTGTCTCCAAGATGTTTGTGCAACTGGCCAGTGAGATAAAGTTATTCTGCTTTACTCTCACTAACCGGAGGTTAGAATACCTGGAGATCCCGGCTGGGTATTTAGGGGGATCCCTAAGTGGATCTGCCACTATCCCATCTGGCTCTCTCTTCCCCATGCTCTTTTTTTGCTTCCTGGACCCTCAGCACTAGCAAAGTGACAGGAATTGAGGAGACATAACCATTAAGCAACTTGTCTAGATTCACACAGCAAGAATCAGGTCTTCCTGACTCCAAACCCAGTGCTCTAGAGATTACTTAAAGTATTTGACCTAGTGGAAATGAATAAATGGAATTAATGCATGACTAAAAAAGCATTTGTTAGGTGCTAATTGAGCCAAGAACTGTGAAAGACAGCCTCTGCTCTCAAGGAGCTTATACTCTTAAAAATCGAATCAACTCATGTCACTTGAGGTGTTCAAAACCCACATAGTGAAGGAGCAGCCATGGAGGAGCATTTTGGTCTTGGCAATTTCAGGGATGGTGACTAGAGCCAGGGAAGAATTGTTAAACAGGCCCTTCCTAGGAGCCATGGTCTACTAAATGCTGTGAAAGTAAGACATTCTGACTTAAAAGGTAAAAATATTGAAACAAGTCTATGTGGGAGTAAATCCATCAAACTGACTCAAAGACTTGATTCCATCTCTGAAACAGCATGCTACCCTGCACCAGAAGATTTGTCTGCTTTACTTTTGTATAGCTAAAAATGATGTGTAGCACAATACTGTAGTAGGAACTTTTGATTGTTTACAAGAAGAAATAAATGTTACATGGTTTTACATATAGCAGCTTTAATTTTTAAAATGTATCATCAAAAACTAAGTCAATCAGAATGACAATATGATTTCAGGAGTCACAACTGAGGTACAAATCAGAAGAAAGCATTATAAAAAAGGCAAGAATGGGTATTGTATTTTGTCAAAGGCTTTTTCTGCATCTACTAGAATAATCGTATGATTTCTGTTGGTTTTGTTATTGATACGGTCAATTGATAAGGTTTTCTTAATACTGAACCAGACCTGTATTCCTAGTATAAATCTCATCTGGTCCTTCTGATTAAAAATACAGCTAGGCAAATCCGGCCTCAGACACTTCACAACTGTGTGACCCTGGGCAAGTCACTTGACCCCCATTGCCTACCCTTACCACTCTTCCACCTATAAGTCAATACACAGAAGTTAAGGGTTTAAAATAAAAAACAAAACAAAACAAAAAAATACAGCTAGGAAGTGTCTAAAGCCAGATTTAAAACAGGAATTCTCATCTTCAGGCCTGGCTTTCCAGCCACTAAGCCATCTAGCTGCCCCTCACATTTACTTCTGACACTGATTCCAAACACCAAGACATTTTATTCTTGTACTTTTATTCAAAAATTTTTTTCTGAAAAACTCATTAAGAGTTACAAGTAATGTTGAATACAAAATCCAACAAGCTTCCATTAACTATCTAATGTGTACAGAAGCTTATAAAAATTAAGAAACAAATACTGATGAAACACTGGCTTTATAGGCAGCAATCTGGGAAATTCAGGGAACTCTAATATATATATCATTTATTAATGCATTAGAAGTGGTATGAACCTAGAGCTCTATGAGACCCAATGAAGATTCAATTGGAAAAGAAAAGACTTCAAAATATGCCAAAATATGCACAGACGGGAAAAGTTGAGAGTATAATCCCTAGCTCCCAGTTAATTGATTGCTTTTTAAAGATCAGTATTTCTTAAAATAACAATGAAAGTCAGTCCTTATCCCCCAAGAAAGCTAAATGAATTATGATACATTAATAGAATTGAATATTATTATGGTGTAAGAGAGGAACATAATGAATACAAAAAATCATAGAAAGAGGTACATGAACTAATGTGTAATATTCAGAACAAGAAAAATAAAATGCACTATCCCTGCAACAATGTAAATGAGAACAACTGCCACCCTAAAAGAAGAATTTTGCAAAATGATAAAGAAAAAGTTTGGCCTTAAAGAAAATAAACTGCCCCTTGCTCTTTTGCAGAAGTCAGGAGTATTATATAGAGCACCAGATTTTTTTGAGATATTGATCTGGCTTTTTTCTTTTTCCTCTTTTTCTTTTAAAAAATATTTTTGTAAGAGATGACTCTAGAAGAAAGGAGAGGAAAAAAACATGTGATATAAAAACAATAGACATTGATGCAAATTATATATACACGTGTGTATTCACACACACATAAACACTTCAAAAGATATTCTCCATTAAATAAGTGGTCAAAGAATAAAACCAGTTCTCAAAAAGAAGCATTACAAATTATTAACAACTATATGACAGAATGATCCAAATCACTAACAGTAACAAATACAAATCAAAAATAGCCTCAGGTTTCACCTAGCAAAGTTGATAAAGTTAGGAATAGTCAGCTTTAGAAGTTATAAAAAGAGAAAAAATCTTTATAACAAAAGACTCAGACAAAGGTCTAGTTACTCAAATATACAAGGAGCTAAATCAATTGTACAAAAAAATCAAGCCATCCCCCAATCAACAAATGGGCAAGGGACATGAATAGGCAATTCTCAGATAAAGAAATCAAAACTATCAATAAGCATGTGAGAAAATGTCCTAAATCTCTAATAATTAGAAAAATGCAAATCAAAACAACTCTGAGGTATCACCTCACACCAAGCAGATTGGCTAAAATGACAGCAGGGGGGAGTAATGAATGTTGGAGGGGATGTGGCAAAAATGGGACATTAATGCACTGCTGGTGGAGTTGTGAATTGACCCGACCATTCAAAAGCCTGACTGAGGACCACAACCCTGTAGCACCAACTGTGGATGCCAGGAACCACCAACTCTGTAGCTCCAAGTAGAGCTGGAACTGAACCAACAATCCTTTAACACTAGCAGAGCCAGGGCTAATCCTGTAGTAGCAGCTCTGCAAAGAGTTAAACTGCCAGTGCTGAGTCAAAGGAATAAAGGAAGAGATGGAGCAGGGCAGGATACCAAGATATGACATTGTATGTATGTGAGAGTGGAGGCATCACTACACCAAGCCTGAGGAAAAGAACACAGCATCCAGAAATAAGTCTAGGTCTGACCACCCAAAACCAACTAGGGCAGAGAGAAACCCAGGCTATTAAACCATAAAATTACCTATCAAGGGGAAAAGCTGATACTTTTTGAAATCCAGCTCCACAATCAGAGAGAAGGGAGTTAGGAAGTAAACTATTGGAAAAATAAAGTGGATGGGGGACTGAAATTATCTGAAGAAAAAAACTCAAAAGACCTAGAACAAAAGCAGAAAAATCAACAGGGAAAACTATTAATGGAAGGAAATATAGTCTCCAGATTTAATAAGCAGGTTTAGGAATCTATGAATAAATACTTCAAAACAGGAAAATGATCCAATACTTGATGAGACAGAGTTCTCTGGAATGTGAAGAGAATATGGAACCACAACAGGCTGTTCCTGAGTGTTCCAAAGAGAAAAAAGAATTGTGAGAGAAGAATTAAAAGCCTATGTAGGAAAAATAATGGGCAAAATGGAAAGAAATCTGACACTGCCTCACCACAGAAACAAAAGGGGAACAATAAATTGAGAATGCAAATACACAGAAGTGAAGACCGATCTTAAAAAAGAGAAGGGAAAAAATTAACATTAAAATAAAATATGCTCATTAAGCAATAAAAACATACTGATCTCAAAGACAGAATACATAAGAATAATCTAAGGATCATTGGTCTCCTAGAAGAGGACAACCTTGAAGAATAAAATCTTGCCCAAGTAACAAACTCCTAAAAATCAGAATGGACCAAAACTGTAACACCATAATGAAGGAAATAAGATAACGGCCCAAAACCTCTAAACACAGAAAAAGAAATTCCAATTGAAAAAATTCACAGGTCACCTCCAAAAGAAAATTAAGGACAAAAACTCCAGAACATAGAATGACTAAATTTAACAATTCAATTCAGAAGTAACAAGCTCTGCAAGCAATCAAGAAAAAGACCTTCAAATACAAAGAAAAAGACATTCAAATAATACAAGATTATATTCTGCACCCATTATAAAATGTAGGAAGGAATAAAATAATGTGTTCTGAAGAGCAAGGGAATCTAGAGTGCAGTCCAAAGTAACCAACCCTGAAAATCATACAGAAAAAAAAGATGTATATTCAATAATAAAGAAGAATTTTAAACATATTTTTATTTTTATTTTCAGAAAATTTTTTCTTGGTTACATGATTGATGTTGTTACTCTCCCCCCCACCCTCCAACCACCCCCCCCCATGGCTGACACACATTTCCACTAGTTTTTACATGTGTCATCAATCAAGATCTATTGCCATATTGTTGATAGTTGCACTGGGGTGGTTTTTTTTTTCTTTTTTTAATTTTTATTTTTTAAACATAGTTAGAAATTAGAAGTGAAGAAATTACTCCTCAAACATCTGAAACAATAGAAATGCAAGAGTGAATAAATGCAACACACAAGGACAACAAAAATTAAAACAAAGATACCAGGACTAGTGAATGATCAAGATGAAATCACAGTAAAATCAGAATGAAAAGTAAAAATAAAAATATATTATACAGTCATATGCTAAGAACACAAAAGAAATAGAGAATACCTTCAAAAACATCAAAACTATTAGAAGATCAAATAGAGATCTCAAATAATCCAGTCTCAGAAAAGGAAAAGATCTAGCTGTATATAAACTACCAAAGTTGTTGGTATAAAAAAAAAAAAAAACACTCCTGGTCCTATTGGATGCATAGGATGATTCTATCAAAATTTTAGAACAGTGAGTATTCATATTCCACAAATTATTCTCAAAAATTGAGAAAGAAAGGATCCAATAAGGATCCTTTCTTGAGACAAATATAGTTCTAGTACCTAAACCAGGGAAAGATAAAACACAGAAAACTATAGACCAGTTATTATTAGTTAACACAGATTCAATATGTTTAAACAAAATCCTATGAAACTACAGTGATTTATCCAAGAAATCATTCATTATGATAAAGTGGAATTTATACTAGGAATGCAAGAATGGTTCAACAGTTTTTTTGTAGTGGCGAAGAATTGGAAATTAAAGGGATGTCCATCAACTGAGGAATGGATGGCTAAACAAACTGTGGTACATGTTGGTGATGGGAATATTACTGTGTTATCAGAAATGATAAGCAAGATGAACTCAGAGAAAGCTACGAAGAACTGCAGGAACTGATTCAGAGCAAAATAAGCAGAACCAGGAGAACACTCTACACTGTAATAGCAATATTATACGATAATCAATTACAAAAACTTGGCTACTCTTAGCAATACAATGATCTGAGACAATCCTGAAAGACTTATGACTGCGAATGCTATCCACCTCCTGAGAAAGAAATAGTTGGAGTTGGATGGATGCAGATCAAAGCATACTATCTTTCATATCGGTGTATTTACAGCTTTATTTGGGGGGTTTGGTTTTGTATGAATATGTTCTCATGAATGTGTTTTGCATGACAATAAAAATAAAATTTTTAAAAATGAAGAACAAAGAACTAAAGAAACAGAAACAGAAAATGTTCGTGGGTAGTCTGTGCCAATATAATAAAATTGACAATACTACCAACATTCATTTATACTATGCCAACCAAATACTTTTCAGAATTTGATAAAATAAAATTAATTTGGAAAAACAAAATATCTAGAATATCAAAAGAAAGAATGAAAAGAAGTAGGAAGAAAAGGAGAATAGCACTTGCAGACTTCAAACTATTATAAAGCAACAGTCATCAAAACCATCTAGTACTATTTGTTAAAAAATTTAACATACCAAGACAAGGGAGATTCAGAAACAATAAAACTTATCCACTGCTTGATAAAGTGAAAAATAAAAATTATCTAGGGAAAAACTTCTTTTGTGATTAAGAGAGAAAAGGGAGCGGGAAATGAAGAGGAAGGAGGAAGAGAGAAAGGAAAAGGGAAAAGGGAGAAGGTAGGTCAAAAAATATAAACAAACAGTTCCCAAAAGAATTACAAAATATTCATAGCCACATGAAAAAATGCCCCAAATAACTAATAAGAGAAATGCAAATCAAAACAACCCTGAGATTTCACCCCACATCCTGAAAACTGACAAAAATGACAACAAATGATAAAAGTCAATGTTGAAGGGGTTGTGAAGGCATAGGCACATTAAGACATTTTTGATAGAGCAATGAAATATAACACTGGAAAGCAATTTGGAAAGCAATATAAAGTGACTAAAATATCCACCCATACCTGTGAACCAGAGACTCTAATACTGGACTTATACCCTACACAAGTAATGGATAAAAGGAAAATTCCCATATTATACCAAAATAATTATAGTAGCACACTTCAAGACAGCTGGACTACAAAGTAGATGTAAAAACTGGAAACAAAGTAGATGTTCATCAACTGGGAAACTGCTAACTAAACTGTGGTATGTGAATATAATGGGATGTTACTGTGCTGTAAGAAATATGTGATAATTACATAGAAAAATCCAAATGAACTGATAAAGATTCAAGTAAGCAGAGCCAAAAAAAAACAAAATACACAATAGCTACAGCAACGTAAATAGAAAGAATACCTACACAATCAAAAATAAATGTAACAAAATTATAAAGATCAATCTAAACCTGAATAAAGAGATATGAGAAGGCAAACCCAAACAACACTTTGTTAAGATGAGAGAATCGCAGATGTTATATGTTGCACATGGTTTTGGACTTTTTCAACGTATCAACAAATTGTACTGACTTTTTTTTCCTTATAACTTGTATGTATTATTAATGCAGAGTAAAATGAATAGAACTGAAAAAACAATGTATAAAGCAACAACGAAGGCAAGCAACTTTGAAAGATTTAATAATTCAGATTAGTGCAAAAGACCTGCTCTCCAGCTTGTTACAGAGGAAAGACTCAGTATAAGATGAGACATAATGTTTTTGGACATAGCCAATGCAGAATTTTGTTTTACTTAGCCAAACATGTTTTAACAAGTATTTTATTTTTTTCTTTTTCAAGAGGGATGAAGGAAAAAGACAATTCCTACTCTTAAGGAGCTCATAGTCTAATGTGGGAGACAATATACAAACAATTATGTACAAACAAGATTTACACAGAATAAATTGAGATAAAGAAGGCACCAGAATTGAAATCAGAAAAAGCTTCCTACATATACTGGGATTTTGGCTGGCAGGAAGCCAGGAAGCAGAGATGAGAAGAAAGAGTCAGTAAAAATGCCCCAAATTGGAAGACAGGAGTATCTTATTTAAGGAACAGTAAATGAGGCCAGTGTCACCTACAGAGGTCAATGACAAAAAGAAAGGCCTCCATATATACCAAAAAACTTAGAACAGAACTTTTGAGCTAACAAATAAGTGGAAACAAAGAAGATATCCAATGACTGGGAAATAGCTAAAAATAAGTATGATACATGAATGTAATAATGATTACTGTAAGATGTAACAAATATGATGAAACAGAAAATCATGGAAATTCCTAAATGAACAGTTGCAAAACTGCATAAGAACTAATAAAACAACAAGGTTACCACAAATGGTTACAAAAATTTAAATAGAAAAACAAAACAACTGAAACATTGCTGAATAATTATAATGGTCAAGCTTAGCTCCTCAAAAAAAGAATATGAAAAAGCACACACTGTATTTGTAGAGGCTGGGGGCAGTGGGCACATGTTGAGTTTTTTGGGATTTTTTTTTGCAGAACCAGAGAGATGGTCTATGGCAGTGTTGGGCAAACTATGGCCCGCAGGCCAGATGGGGGCCCCCTGAAATGTTCTATCCCATCGTGTGACATTATTCCTAATCTGATGAATACAATGAGGAGGATACAATACAATGAAACTTTGAAAGAGTTGCCTTAGAAACAGACTGACAGATGAGCATTTCCTTTCCTTTGGCCCCCTCATTAAAAAGCTTGCCCATCACTGGTCTATGGTACATTCTAATGGCAATTTCAATTCCATTTTTATTTAAACCCTTGTACTTCGGCGTATTGTCTCATAGGTGGAAGATTGGTAAGGGTGGGCAATGGGGGTCAAGTGACTTGCCCAGGGTCACACAGCTGGGAAGTGGCTGAGGCCAGGTTTTGAACCTAGGACCTCCTGTCTCTAGGCCTGACTCTCACTCCACTGAGCTACCCAGCTGCCCCTCAATTCCATTTTTAAGCAATATTAAGCACTGAATAGAACTGAATTGTTTAACTAGAGTCAAAACTTGGTAGAGAAAAGTGAAGAGAAGGGAAGGCAAAAAGCAGGTCAAATGGCCTAAGAAAATCTTGAGAGGCAGAGATGTTAAGAGTCTTTTTTGCAAGCAGAAAAGCCCAGGGAAAAGATTCCTAGAAGTGAGCCTCATTCCAAAGTGCTATTCACCATAGTTCTTCCATTAATTTCCTAGATTTTCTCACAAGATTGTATATTACTGACATACAAAGTTTCAAGAATCTGAAAACCTATCATATGCAGAAAAGACTAAAGTTGTCTTTGGACACAGGTGGTAGAACTAGGAACAAAGAATGGATATTGCAATAAGGGAAATCTAGGCTTGATGAATCCACCTCTTAACATTCAGATATCTCAAAGTACTGCCTCAATAAGGAGGGAGACAACCTTAATTAGTTTTCCCTCTAATGGAATCAAATCTAAGGAAAGATGACTTTCTTTTTGTCAGATATGTATAGAAGGGATTGATTCTTCCTGAAGTCTGGGCTGGACAAGTTAATTTCTCCAGTTCCTGGCAAAGTTTTATGATTCCAGATAGGAGAGATTCCAGTTATTCCGTCGGCCAAAACCTCCTAATAGTAAGGGCCAAAGAAAAGGAGGCAGTAGGATAGAGTGGAAAGCAAAACAGATTTGGAAATCAGAGGAGCTAAATCAGAATCCTGACTTGGCCCTTTACTACTTAGGTAACTTTTGACAAGACATCTCACATCTCTGGGTCTATTTCTTCATCTGTTGGACTATATGATTCTCAGATCCCTCAGAGGTAGGAATCAAAGATTTTGTGAATGTGGAATGTAGCTAATAGACACACTGGTCATTCAAAAACAATTATATGGACTAATATGAAGAATAAGAAATGTGTTTTTGGACATGAGCAATGAAGGCATATATTTTGCTCGTGTAAGTAATGAGATACAAAAATTAAATATTTCTTTCTTTTTTTCCCACTGGGTGGAGGAGGGGGAAAAGGGGAAGAAATTAGTATTTTGTAGCTGAAAATAATAATTTTTTTAAAATGTACTGGCTCCAGGTTTTGTTTTTCCCCAATATCATCATAAAAATATAAGCAGTTCTCACTTTTACCATAATGTACTCTTGGAAATGATGACCATAATGATAACACAGATTCCATTTTCCCACTGGAGAAATGTCTAAATTGTTATAATTGGTTTGTATTCACCGCACACCAAGCACATGGCATCAAATAAATCAAAGATAAATTTAACAATATGTAACGAAAACAAATAGCATAAACTATGTCCATAAACATTTTAAATGGACCAATTACATTCCAAGTCATAAAATTTTACATCTGGAAGGGAACTAAAAATAACCATGTCTAACCCCTTTTTTTTGACAGAAAAGGGGCTAAGTCATAGTAGAGGAAAGCACTTTGCCAAAGGAACTATACTAAGCTCTAAAGACACAAAGAAAAAAAGCAAAAACCATTCCTTTCCCCAAGGAGATTGATTACCCTCTAGTGAGACAACATATGAATGAACAAGTACTTATACAAGCTACATGCAGAGGAGAAAACAGACCTCACAGGTAACCCCAAGACACATTTCACTATATACTGCTATAAACAAACTGGATAAAAACTGTATTTAGTTCATATTAATATTGTTTGCTTTCTTAGACTTTAGAAGCCCTTTTGTAGGGAAAAAAAAGAGATATACTTTGTATGAGAGCACATATAGAGGACTACTTTCAGATTCAGATTTGAGTCCAAGCTTTGTTATTTACTAGCTGCGGGGTCTTGGGCAAGCCAAATAACTCTCAGTCTCAATTTTTCATTTGCAAAATGGGGACAACAGTACTTGTATCACCACCTTCACAGGGTTGTACTAAGGGAAGAACACTGCAAACTTTCAAGTACTATGAAATTAGGAGTTATCACTGTGGACAAAATTCCTTCCTCTTCTCTAAGTCTCGGGGTGCTAATTTCTAAGAAAATTGATTGGACTAGTTTAATGTAGGATTTTTTGATTTCTAAAGTCTCATTCACCTCTAAATGTTATCTCCATTGTTGTAACCTACTTCTTTTGGGAAAAAAAAATCCAACCCAACAAAGTTTGAGATGTCTTCTTTTTCTATCAAATTATCTTATGGCAAGTAAGTTGGTCAGTTATGGAAGATTTTTCTGAATCTGTTCATAATTTCTTATTATTCTCGCCAAAAAACTACTAAATACAAAGGAAAAGAAGAGACAGAATATATTTCAAAGTAGTGTGAATGGAAGGAGGTTAGCAGAGGAAGAACAAAACCACAGGGCTGGAAGGAATTTTCAAGTCTTGTGCAACTCCTTCACTGTCCAGATGCAAGAAACAAAGGACAGGAAGAAAAGAACTTTCCCAGTGCCACCAAGTCAGTGAAGAGTAGAGATGGGGATAGAACTAAGGTAGAGTTCAATTCACCACACCAAGCAGGAACAAATTTTTTTTAATTAACAAGAAGGGTTGTTCAGAGGTGTGTCTGTGCATGCACACCATGACAACTTAACAAAAACACCTTCTTCATCCTACCTAGAAGGGTCTATGCTTCAAGAACCAGAATGGGCAGATGAGAGAAATACAGGTGTCAACTTTGAATGAGCAGAAATATAGGTGTATCAAAAAACTTCTGGAAGACTTTTATTATCTTTGTAAGAGCAATGTTATATCTAACCAAATTAACGGAAATAAACCTTGTATACAATAGTTTCATTCAAAAAATTTTATGTCTATGAGGATAAATGGTAGTGTCGACTTTACAAGAAAAGAGTATAAAGAATATAAAGAATTTTCTATTTTTCATTCAGGCTTTCCAAGAGAACAATAATTCTATTTTGTATGGATTTTTAAATCTCCACTACAGACTTTGCTCTTCTCTAATGAAGTCTTATTTATAATCTCAAAAACAACACTGTATGGCCACCCAGATTAGGTTGGTGATTCCAACATTAAACACAGTAACAAATATGTAACCAATAAGAAGAAAGTCCTAAATATCCTAGAGGTTAATCTGAGGGGCAATGGGCTATAAGTCAGACTTACATAAAACCTGTGATCTACATACACACTTAGTTTAGCTACTGGTTATAAACACATGGATATGCTTCTGGATAAATACAAGAGATATTATATTCCTACAGAGGAAGCCATGTGTATTGAGGTTTTATTTCTTTAAATCTACGGTATGCTAAATATGAGGGACACTCAGAAAATCCTAACATCAAGGTGTTGCCACAACATTCAGGAAACAATAGCAAAAGCACTTACCACCAAGTCCCAGTTATTCTGTTCAAGCAACGTAATAGCTTCATCAATGTTTTCAATGCCAGTACATGCCTAAAAAGGAAGTAAACAAAAATATTTAGATGGGGATGAGGCAACAAATAGTTATTAAAGTATAACAATGAAATCACCAATTCTAACCATTGTACAACATAGCTAAGTAACCAGATCCATTAAACACTTAAACAAAATATACACCAAACCTATGTAGTTAGTGATTCCAGAACTAGAATTGGAGTCAGGAAGATGGGAGTTCAAATCCAGCCTCAAAAAGTTAATAGCAGCATAAGCCTGGAAAGGTCACTTAACCTTTCTTTGCCTCAGTTTCCCATCTGTAAAATAGCATCTATCTCCCAGGGTTGAGAACCAAATGAGATAGCGTGTAAAGTAGTCTGAAAACCTTAAAATGATATATAAATACATGCTAGTTATTGGTGGTGTTATTATTAAGTCTGATCTCAGTCTATAATCTTCCCTGTAGAGAAGGGTAAATTGAGGACCCTAGCATAAGGAATCTGTGCACATAGGCCACACATTGGGTCAGTAACAGAAGGGTACCTCCTAAATCTGAGTCTAGGGATTTTTCCATTGCACCAAACTATCTCTAGCATATGAATAAAAATACACAGCTAATCTAGTATTCAATAACTAGATATGTTTTTTTTTCAAGACCATTTACAAAAGAGGCAAAAATTCATTGGGGGTAGTGACAGAAAGGAAGACAAACTGGGAAATGTAATGGTCAGAAGCATGATTAAAGAAAAGAGCTTAGACATCACCTTTCAAGGAAAGCTGCCCTGATTCTAAAGCCAAATTCTAAAACTCCCAAGTCAAGAAGAAAATATTGCAAACAGCCAAAAAGAAACAATTCAAATATCAAGGAGTCAGGATAACATAAGATTTAGGAGTTGCTATGTTAAAGGATCGGAGGAGCCTGAGATATGGCATTCCAGAGGACAAAGAAACTAGGATTTCAACCAAGAATCACCTACGCAGGAAAATTGAGCATAATTCTTCAGGGGTAAAAATGGGTATTCAATGAAATAGAGGACTTTCAAACATTTCATATGAAAATACCAGAAATGAATAGAAAATTTGATTCTCAAATACAAAACTTAAGAGAAGCAAAAAGAGGTAAATAGGAAAGAGAAATCAAAAGATATTCAATAAGGTTAAACTGTTTACATCCCTGTATGGGAAGAGAATACATGTAACTCCTAAGAACTTTATCATTATTAGGGAAGTTAAAGGTATAGACATACACAGAGGGCAAGTATATAAGTTGAACATAATGGAATAACATCTAAAAATATACAATTAAAGGATAAGAAAGAGAAATGCATTGGGAGAAGGGGGAACAGAGAAGCAGAATGATGTAAAATATCTTACATAAAAGAGTTTTTACAATAGAAGGGAAGATGGGAGCAGTAAGGAGGAGGGCACTAGAACCTTACTTTCATCAGAACTGGCTCAAAGAGGGAAGAACATACACAGTCAAATGGGTATAGAAATCTATCATACTACAAGACAGTAGTGGGGAAAGGATATAAAGGGGGTAGTGATAGAATGGAAGACAAATTGGGAAATGTAATGGTCAGAAGCTAAACATTTTTGAGAATGGAAAAAAATCAAAGGAGAGAAAAGGATAAATGAGAGGATATAGGTAATAACAATAACCATAATTATGAAAAAATTGTGTCTCTCTAATAAAGGCCTAGTTTCTGAAATACATAGAGAAATGAGATGTTGAGGTCTTACGAGATCATTATGAGATAATGTATAAGAATACAAGTCATTCCCCAACTGACAAATGGTCAAAGGAAAAGAACAGGCAGTTCTCAAAGTAACTAAAGTTATCTACGGTTATGAGAAAAAAAAGTTCTAAATCATCATTAGAGAATGCAGATTAAAACAACTCTGAAGTACTATCCCACACCTATTGGATTGATTATTATGACAGAAAAGGAAAATGGCAAAACTTAAAGGCAATGTGGAAAAATGAGACACTAATGTACTGTAGGGGGAATTGTAAACTGATTCAATCACTCTGGAGCAATTTGGATCTATGCCCAAAGGATTATAAAACAATACATAACCTTTGACCCAGCAATACCATTAACTAGGTCTATATCCCAAAAATATAAAAAGGAAAAGAATCTAGATGCACAAAAACATCTAAAGCAGCTCTTTTTGGGGGGCAGAGCTGGGGGCAAAGAATTGGAAAGTGAAGGGATACCCATCAACTGGGATATGGCTGAGAAAGTTATAAAATATGATTATAATGGAAAACTATTATGCTATAAGAAACAACAAACAGGAGCTCAAAAAAA
The DNA here is from genome assembly GCF_016433145.1 of Gracilinanus agilis. Classification (NCBI taxonomy): domain Eukaryota; kingdom Metazoa; phylum Chordata; class Mammalia; order Didelphimorphia; family Didelphidae; genus Gracilinanus; species Gracilinanus agilis. The sequence continues at coordinate 28,046,153 of NC_058133.1, read as the reverse complement.
TCTGGAAAGACTTAACACAAACTGAGGCAGAATGAAGTAAACAGAACCAAGAAAACACTGTACCCAGCAATATCATGACAAACAACTGTGAATAACTTAGCAATTCCAGCAATACAAGGATCCCAAAACAATTCCAGAGGTCTCATGATACAAAAGAAAATGTCTTCTGCTTTCAGAGAAAGAATTGATAAAGACTAAATCCAGACCAAAGCAAACTTTATTCACTTTCTTATTTTTTTTGTTTTCTTCCGCAAAATAATTAACATGAAAAAATGTTTTCCACAATTGCATATGTAAAATCTATATCAGATTGCTTAACATCTCAGGAAGAGCAAAGGGGTGGGGCAGAATTTAAGAATCAAAATTTCAGAAAAAACAAATCTTTTTAAATAAATTTTACATTTGGGGGAGGGGGGAGGGGCATAAAATGATCTTCCAAAATTCTATTTAACAGTATTTATGCAGCAACCTATAGTTTGCCAAAAGTGCTTTACGAATATCCCGTTTTATCATCACAATATCCCTAAGAAATGGTACTATAATCTCCAGTTTACAGGAGAGAAAAATGAAGAAGACAGAGGTTAAGTAACTTGTCCAGGGTTACATAACTAGTAAGTGTCTATGGACAAATTTAAATTCAGGACTTGTTGATTTCAGTTTGATACAGTACTCCTATGAGGGGAGAGGGCAGAGACTTATTACTTATATTTGCCCTGGGTTACATAGCTGGTAATACTGAAGGAAGATTTGATACTAGGTTATAACTAGGTTAACTGGCTCCAAGTCCACAATTCTATCCACTTTATCAGACACATAAAATTGTATATATATTTTAAGTGACTACAATGTATAAATCTGATACTATCTGGAACCTCAAGAATTTTCTATCCTTAATCTATCACTATTAAACATGCTCTACACACAATCTAAGAAATATTAGCTCATGTTGGGCTAAAAGAGGATCAAATTATTTTTTATTTATTTTAAATATTTCATTTTAGTCAGTCAAAATCGATCTTCTCACTGTCCCATCCCACTCCTCAACAAAGAACATGAAAAGAACAAACCCATTACCAACATATATAGTTAATCAAAACAAATTTCCACATTGGCCACGTCCAAAAAAATCTCTCTCATTCTGCATTCTAAGTCTTTCATCTCTCTGTCAGTAGGTAAGTACCCTGCTTAAACATTAGTCCTCTGGAATCCTGGTTGTTCATTCCATTGGCAATAATATTTCATCCCATTTATATATAATAAAAAGTTCTTTGCCATCTTAAAAAACTATAAATGTTTGGGAGTAATCCCTCCTTTAACCTACCTTCCCTTCCAATTTCCCCTCATCCCTTTCTCTTCCTTCCCTATTTCCCTGCTGTATGTAATAAATATATTTCTGTAACTATTCTTCTTTTAGCCAGTTCAGATTAAAGTCAGTCACTCACCTCACCATTTCCTTCTTGTTTGAATAGAAATCTACTTGACACATTCTAATTATGAGATAAATTTTTTTGTAACCCTCCTATCCTTTCCTTCTACTCTTTCCTTTTTTTTTCTTCAGGTCACCAAGATATAATCAGACCGTGTCTAACTGGATTCTCTCTATTACTCCTGATATTAGGATTCAGGAGACACATGTATCATCCCACAATATTAGAATGCAAGTCATTTATCCTCACTTAGTCCTTTCTCATTTTTCATGTTTTATCTTATGTTTTTCTTTGCTCCTGTATTTGTACTTCAGAGTTTTTCCATAGCTCTGGTGTTTTCATCAGGAAAGTTTGGAAGTCTTTTACGTCATTTATCATCCTTTACCCACCCTGCCCCCTCAATAGCATTATACTTGGCTTTGCTGGGTAAGTTCTTCTTGGCTATAAGCTAATATCCTTCATCTTTTGGAGTACTGTAGTTCAAATTTTCTGCTTCTTTGTAGCAGTGGCTGCTAAATCATGTGTAATTTTGGCTGTGGCTTTTCAGTACCTGAATTCTTTCTTTCTGACTGCTTGTGGTATTTTTTTCTTTCACTTGAAAATTCTAGATTTTGGCTATGATGTTCCTGAGAATTTTTATTTGCAGATTTCTTGTACGAAGTGGCAATTAGATTCTATTTCCACTTTTAGCCTTCTGGTTCTAAATAATATGGCCAGTTTTCTTTTAAGATTTCTTGAAGGGAAAACCTTTGACAAAATACAACACCCATTCCTACTAACAATACTAGAAAGCATAAGAATAAATGGGCCATTCCTTAAAATAATAAATAGTATATCTCTAACACCATCAGTAAGTATCATCTGTCATGGGAATAAATGAGAAGGCTTCCAAATAAGATTAGGGATGAAGGAAGAATGCCCATTATCAACCCAACTTTTTAATATTGTACTAGAAATGCTAGCTTTAGAAATAAGAAAAGGAAATTCAAGGAGTTAAAGTAGGCAATGAGGAAACCAAATGATCACTTTTTGCAGATAATATTATGGTATACTTATAGAATCCTAGAGAATCAACTAAAAAACTAACTGAAATACTAACTTTAGCAAAATTAAAGAATACAAAATAAACCCATATAAACCATAAGCATTTCTATATATTCCTAACAAAGTCCAGCAACAAGAGGTAGAAAAAGAAATTCTATTTAAAATATCTCTAGACAATATAAAATACTTGGGAATCTACTTGCCAAGACAAACACTGGAATTGAATAGATTTGGGATAAAAAAAACCTTAACAATCTAATGTTTGTTTGTTTTTTGTTTTGTTTTTTGTTTTTTTAAAACCCTTACCTTCCTTCATGGAGTCAATACTGTGTATTGGTTGCAAGGCAGTTTGTTTTTTGTTTTGTTTTTTGTTTTTTTTAAACCCTTACCTTCTTTCATGGAGTCAATACTGTGTATTGGCTGCAAGGCAAGTGGTAAGGGTAGGCAATGAGGGTCAAGTGACTTGCCCAGGGTCACACAGCTGGGAAGTGTCTGAGGCCAGAGTTGAACCTAGGACCTACAGTCTCTAGGCCTAGCTCTCAATCCACTGAGCTACCCAGCTGCCCCAAACAATCTAATGTTAAACCCAAAGATACAGCTTTTGGAATAAGGACTCACTATTTGACAAAAAATGCTAGGAAAACTGGAAAACAGTATGACAGAAACTAGATATAGACTAGTATCTCACAAACTATACCAAGATAAGATCAAAATGGATATATGATTTGGACATAAAGGGTGATATCATGAGTAAACTATGAACAATATTGTGTGTTTTGCATAATGGTATGTGTTATACCCAGATCAGGTTGCTTGCCATTTTGGGGAAGAGAGAGGAAAGGGAGAGAGAGAGAGACAATTTGGATCATGCAACTTCAGAAAACTTTTGTGGGAAATTGTTATCATATGTAATTGGTCAAATAGAATATCTTTATTAAACCTAAAATTTTTTTTTACTTTTAATTTAAAAAAAAAAGATTTCCTGAAACAGAATGCTTGGTCTCTACTTTTGGTCATGGCATTAAGATAATCCAACAATTCTAAAATTTTTTTTCTCTCCAATCTGTTTTCCAGGTCAGTTGTTTTATTAATAGGTAATTTAGATTTTCTGCTATTCTCCCCCGCCCCAGTCTTTTGACTTTGTTATAATGCTTCTTAATACCTCATGGAGTCATCGCTTTCTATTTGGTTCATTCTAATTTTCAAGGAATTTGATGTTTGACCAAGGTTTTGTCCCTCTTATGCCAAATATTAATTCACTTTCTAATGCATTCTTTCTCCACTTTCTGTTCCATTTTTTAAAGTTCAAAATCAAAACTTTAAAAAAAAAAAAACCTCTTGCTTGATATCTTCCAGAAATTCTAGTTTGTCCTCAAGCTTGTAAATTCTTAGCCTCTCTGAGAGTAACAGTATTGAGTATTGTATTATTCAAGAATCTTCAAAGAAGGGCTGGGAACCTGTAAGCTTTCAGGATTCCCAAAATGATCTGATCCAAGGCAAAATCTGATCACTGCCTTTGCCCTTCTGATCTCTGCAAGTTCCAGACTTGGTTTCTAGTTTAAAGTACAAGTAGATTGCTGATGGATTCAGCCCCTAATAACTGGTTGGAATGCTCTGTTGGTTCCAAATTGCAGAACTGTAGGCTCCCCTTTGGTTTGGGATTCCTGCCCTGGTTATTCTTCTATAACCTGGGCTAAATGCTAGAAATGAGACCCTGTTCTGAACCTGGGGTCTAAGCTATACCATTTCTGCCTCTAACTTTTTCCTTTCTTGATAAACTGCCCAGAGCATCCCTACATAGGAAATAAGTCCCCTCCTCGGTCCTCTCTGAATTTGTGACCCAGAACTGGGTAGTGGACAAAAAAGCTACTACTTCATTCCTATCCCTATCACAGTGCCCAGTATGGGTCTAGAACCTTCTCTTGTGCTAGTACACAGCTTTTCCCTGGACACAGAACTGTTCACACAGTCCTGGCCCAATCCCATCACCAATATGTACAGAATTCCCAATGAATGTGATTTTTTTTCTGGATTTACCTCATTCAGGTACATTTTCAAGATATGCATATACAGGAGTGTTGTAAAAGAGAACCCATTATACTTCTTTTCATCATTCCACTATCTTGGTACTACCTTCAGAAGCATCCATTTAATGCTTACTATATACCAGATACTGTGCTAAGCACTAGAAATATAAATACAAGCAAAAAAAAAAAAAGATTTCCTGCCCATGTGAAATTGGGGGACGTGGGGGGAGGGGAAGTAGAAGGAGAAAGAGAGGAAGGTACTCAACTGAGGGACGTGATTTTGAAATCCAGAAGCCAGGGACAGCCTCTGGGGCCCTCCTCAAAACAGAGGTTTTCCCTATACCAAGATAAATTCAGAATGGGCAAATGACCTAAATATAAAGAAGGAAATTATAAGTAAATAAAGTGAACAAAGAATAGTATACCTGTCAGATCAATGGGAAATAAAAGAATTTAAGACCAAGCAAGAAATAGAGAATATCACAACATGTAAAATAAATAATTTTGATTACACTAAACTAAAAAGGTTTTCTACAAACAAAACCAATGCAACCAAAAGTAGAAGGGAAGCAACAAATTGGGGAAAAAATCTTTTATAACAAAAACCTCTGACAAAGATTTTCCAATTAATTTCTCAAATATATAAAGAACTAAATCAATTGTACAAAAAAAAAATAAATAAAGCCATTCCCCTATTGAGAAATTGGCAAGAGACATGAATAGGCAGTTTTCAGATAAAGAAATCAAAACTATCAATAAGCACATGAAAAAGTGTTCTAAATCTCTTATAATTAGGGAAATGAAAATCAAAACAACTCTGTGGTACCACCTCACACTTGGCAGATTGGCTAATATGACAGCAAAGGAAAATAATAAATGTTGGAGAGGATGTGGCAAAATGGGGACACTGGTAGAGTTGTGAATTGATCTAACCATTCTGGAAGGCAATTTGGAATTATGCCCAAAGGGCTTTAAAGGCCTGCTCTTTGATCCAGCCATACCCCTGCTAGGTTTGTACCCCAAAGAGAAAATAAGGAAAAAAACTTGTACAAAAATATTTATAGCCTCGCTCTTTGTGATGACAAAAAATTGGAAAATGAGAGGGTGCCCATCGATTGGGGAATGGCTGAACAAATTGTGTTATCTGTTGGTGATGGAATACTATTGTGCTAAAAGGAATAATGAACTGAAGGAAATCCATGTGAACTGGAATGACCTCCAGGAATTGATGCAGATCGAAAGGGGAAGGACCACGAGAATGTTGTACACAGAGACTGACACACTATGGCACAATCAAAAATAATGGACTTCTCTACTGGCAGTAATGCAATGATATAGGACAATTCTGAGGGACTTATGAGAAAGAACATTATCCACATCCAGTGAAAGAGCTGTAGGAGTAGAAACACAGAAGAAAAACAACTGCTTGATCACATGGTTCGATGGGGATGTAAATGGGGATGTAGACTCTAAATGATCACTCTACTGCAAATATTAATAATATGGAAATAGGTCTTGATCAATGATGTATGTGAAATCCATTTGAATTGCTCACTAGCTATGGGGTGGGGAAAGGAGCAGGGAGGGGAAGGAGCATGAATCATGTAACCATGGAAAACCACCCTAAATTAATTAAATAAATAAATGGAATTGCAAATTTTTTAGTTTAATTTTTAAAAACAAAAATTAAAAGAATAAAAATTTTTAAAACCTAGAGGCTTTGGATGGAACTCATCAATGGGAAAAGAGGGCAGGCCATACAGAAAGATAAATTCCAGATTGAGAAGGCCACAGCAGTATTTCAATGTTCCAGGGCAATGAGGAAAGTTCCAAGATGAGACAGCTTGGTTAGGAAATCAATAGTAATTTCATTTCTGTGGTACAATGTCCATTTTGACTGTCAGTTACTTGCTTAAGTCATTCAAAAATAACTTGAGTTTTTTCAACTATATATCACATCTTTTTCATCATGATTATTCATTCTTCTTGCTTGATAGCACTACCACTACATTTCAGGTATTAATCTTCTCATTCCCTTTATCACCTCATGCCTTTCCAGGTGTAGACATTTTCACCATCTGTCCCCCAGGCCTACAATGTTTTCTCTCCTCATTTCCAACTAAAATTCCCTCTTCTATAGGAAACCCTTTCCAATTCCTCTTAATTCTAGAGTCTTTCCTCTATTAATTACTTCCTGTTTATCTTGTATAAAGCTTGTTTGTACACTGCTGTTTACATTGTCTCCCCCATTAAACTGAACAGGGGCTGTCTTTTGCCTTTCTTTGGGTGACTTTATGCAGACAATTCTCAGATTTATTTACCTAGCCCTAATCTCTCTGCTTACCTTCCGCAGTGTTCACTCTTCAACTGCTACTAGACATCTTGAGCTGGATCTCAATAGACATCGTGGAAACCTCTCAGATACATCCCCCTTCTCCCCTCTGACAGTGCCATCACTCTGGTGCAGGCCCCCATCACCTCTTTCTTGGGCTGTTGAAATAGTACAGTGGTTGGTCTCCCAGACTCAAGTGTCTCCTCACTCTAGTCCATCCTCAATAAGCAGCCAAGTGATTTTCCTAAACTGCAGATCTGACTACATCACCCATATGCTCCAGTGGCTCCCTATCACCTCCAGAATTAAGTGTAAAGTCTTCTGTTTGGCTATTAAACTCATCCACAACTTGCTGAAATCACTTTCCTTCTGTGCTTCTTTAATCTTTAATTATTGGATCTTTAATATTGGCTCTTTGTGTAATCATACTGAATTATTTAAAAACTTGCAACATCAACGGATGGAAAAATGTGGGGAAAGTTCTTCCGAATACATATTACATTTCTCATTCTATTTTATTAATAACATATGTATGAAAATAAACTCTCATTCTTTTAATTTTGCTACTTACTTCCTCCTGAAATTACAATCCTGCTTGAAAGAATTAGAATGCTACTATTAAATGTTTCTATAAAGGTGGTAAAAAGCAACAGAAAGCAAGAGAAAGAGACCTCAAGAGGCTATTCTCAAAAATAGTGAGGGGTGGGAAGGAAAGAAACTGTGAAAGCTAAATTATTTCAGTTCAAATCTTTTTCTGATTTCTTATAATATATCAGCTTTTCTAAAAACATTCGAACCTCATTAAAACCAAGTCCTATAGTCAGCAACCTAGGCCTTATTTTGGAATTTTATAAATGCATATTCTGAGTAAGAGAAGAGGCATTCCAAGATCATTTCAATTGCTCAACAGCTTCCAAAGAGTCCCAGGGTGGGACTGATGCAATCAGGAGACTCATTAAGTAGTAACTCTAACTCCAAAAAGCTTTTGCTATTGCATCATTTGCTGAGTTTTTGATAAAATTACTGATAATAATGCATTTCACTAAAAGTGAGGCTTTTTTCAATACAATTGCCAATTAATTTTCTAAGAGCAAAGACCTCCTATAATAATCACATAAAAAAAAAAAAAAAGAAAAGAAAAGAAAACTTCATTCTTGACTCAGAATAGATTCCTGACCTCACAATGTTTGCACAGAGCTCTGCCAGCATTTAACAGAAGTGCTCCAATGTTACCAATAGAATGATTTGGTTTGGAGCCCAAAAGGCCCTTACATATCATCTCATTTTGTAAGGCCTCATTTTATAGAAGAAGAAACAAGTACTTCTGAGGGTACAAGTACTATAACAGGGCAAAGATGTGAAACATAGTCATCTATGCTGATCCACACCTAGATTTTCTACAATTTTATATTCTCTGTACCAACCTATGGCCTTCTTTCAGGATGAGTCACTACTACATACAAATTCATAACATTTAGAAAGAATTTTGTCTGTGTGCCCTAATTTGAATGTGCTTTTTCTAACTAACTTCTCCCTTTATTATTGAAGAAAAAACTGGGACAAAGTATCATGGTAAAGAAATAAGCAGGGAATATTATGATATCTATTAATGGACAAGAAAAGTTGGAAGAAGAGAAGATCTTTTCTTGGAACTTCTTCAGTCCATGAAGAGGTGAGTATAATCAGTAATCTCAGAGCCAATCTTCAGGAATGCTTGTAGGGGAAATGGCTCTCTTTAACAACTCTGCTTTCTCTACCACAACTCAACTTTACTTTTTCTTTCTCCTTTTGGCCACAGTCTCAGTGGCTCAGATGAAAGTCTCTCTTCTTTTCTGCCAACTAGTCTCTTGCAAAATAGATGGCTTCTGAGTCTGACTCAATCCACTTTCGGACTTAAATTTCACCAGTCCCAAATGGCTCTCAAAGCTGGGAGGGAAATGCAAAATACAAATCCCAAGATGCTAGTCAGTTCTATTATACATATCTATTATCCATATGTAAATACAATCCTGTTATACATGCAGCATCTAATTTCATTCATTCTACAATCATTTAGATAATATCTACACTATTATATAGATGTAATTCCAAGCAGAGTACTAGAAAATGAGATCAGAAAAGGACTCCTGTAGGAGGGACATTCTTAAGCTAGCCTATTTTTCCTGAAAGAAAAGGATCCTAGAAATTGGAAAGGAAAAGAAAATTATAAGCACAGAGGCCAATCTATGTGAAGAAATAGAGATAGGAGAAAGAATGTCCTATATGGAAACAATAAGCCAAAGTTAAACTACCACCAAAACTATTACAATTTCAAGTTACATGAATAGAAGTATAGCATTCTTCTCAAAAGAGGTATACTATGTATTGGTTCCAAGGTAGAAGAGTGGTAAGGGTTAGGCAATGGGAGTTAAGTGACTTGCCCAGTATCACCTAGCTAGGAAGTGTCTAAATAAAATAGTTTTTAAATGAATAAAATAAAATACATAGGATTACAAAGGGAACAATTCTACTGGAATAGCTATCAACTCTACTATCCACCCAAGAGTTGACCACATGACAACACTGACAAGGTTTAGCAATTTGAGTAAATGAACACTAACCCTTTAATTCCAAAAAAGCAGAACAGAAGTAGACACATCCCCCTCAAGTGAATACTCAATTATTTCATATTAAAAAATATTAGTCTCTTACTCAGTTTCTGTTTTAAAACTAATTTGCTACTAAAGTAATTTTACTACTTCTCAAATCTTGTTGACCCACTATCCATGGAGCTATTCTCAAATAAAATAAACAAAATTCCACTTTAGTGGGTAGCATCTTTTTAACCTCCTAGATTCAGACTATGCTTCATTAATATTCCACCTGTAAAAAGAGTTCTCTTGATAGCCTTCCTCCTACCCCCACTGATATTATCCATCTAAAGGAGTGAAGACAGAGGTTAAGCGATTAGGGTCATCTAGCTAGTAAGTGTGGGAAACAAGATTTTAACTCCCGATTCCAGGTCCAGGGCTCTACCCACTATACTACCAGCTGTTGTAACAGGACAGCAAAATTAATTGTAAAAGACCTTGCTTATCTTACACTGGATTACCTCTTCACAGAGGCAAAAAGAAAAACATACAATCCATTCTATGAAGACATTCAAAACTTAAGACATAAAAATGTATAAATAACAGAAAACTATAAACACATATAATACAACAATCTATATATGCTGGAAGATGATTGGTTATGCCTAAGGAGACAGTAAGTCAGTAAGGTACAAAGAACACTGGCTCTGGAATCAGAGCACCAAGACTCAAAGTCTGCCTCTCAGGCTTATGTGACAAAGTCACTTAACCTTATTTGGCCTCAGCCTCCTCTCATGTAAATGAAGAATGACAATCTCTGAGTCCAGTTCTAGATCTACGATGCAAGGCCAAGTTGAGACTAGAAAGGAAAGGGTTCATGGATAAGGTGAAGTTTAGGAGATAATTCGATAAGCTGAAAAGGAGAGGTAATAACTCCTTACCCTCCCCTACCCATTCAGCCTCTACTAGAAAAGGAGATAACTGAGCAAGTAAGTGCTGCCCTTCCACATATACTTCTCCTTGAAGCCATGAAAGAAAGTAGTGTAAAGAATAGTTTGTAAAGGAGCAGGGTTTCTAGTTCAGTTAAAACCCAAACTCCAACTCAAACCTCTATTATCATGCTCCTTTCATGACTGGTAAAAAGCTGATACAGTAGCCCAGCTGCCCTCTCAAAGTACTGCTCCTTTACAAACTATTCTTTACACTACTTTCTTAGAGAGAAACCCCATTGAGCCTTTACTGGAAGACCACCAATGAGAAGGAAAAACTTCAACTCACTGCATTTTAGAACAGAAATATCTATTTGGGGAGTTAGGAAGTTTTTCCTTACACTGACCCTATATCTACTTTCCTGACACTTTTATCCATTTCAAGTAGCTCAGTCCTATGGGACAATCAGAACAAATCTAAATTCCCACTTTCACATAATGACCCTTCCAGTGATTGAAGAGAACAATCATTTTTCTACTCAGTTCTCCGTTCACAGGGCAAAATATGCCCAATCCTTAAATTCTCTCACCACTTTTGTTGCCTCCTCTGGAAGCTTTTCAGTATATGCCAATTCAAAAGTATTTCAATTTCAGTATCTTTCCAAAACTGTGGGGCCTACAGTTGAATACAATATTGAAGTTGTAATCACACAAGTACAAAGCACACCAGATTATCTGTGCCATTCCTCATCTCAGACACTATGCCTCTCAATGCACACTGATAGAATACTGGTAGCAAAAAGATGGGCCTTTGTTTCTGGAAGAAGTTCTCAAATCTGCAATTTTATGAAGGCAATCCAATCCACTCACTCCTTCTTCTTCTTAAATGCTGGGCAGAACTGTCAGTCAGAACTACATGCCCTAATATATTAACTGAGGGACAAGCTCTGCCAGAAACAGGACTCAACCAATTTAAACAGATGTCATAATCCAGAGAACATTCTTCCTTCACATATGTTTTAATGATTAGATCCTTTCTTAAGGGGCTCAGGTTCTTTTCCAGGGAGCTCTGTTCTGTTCTAGAGCTTGATGCAATGTTATCTCCAAAAAAATGTATTTGAAATATCTCATCTACTACAGGCAATACCACTCTTCAACCTGAACTCTCCATCAATGGGAAGTTTACTTCTCCATGTTCTATGCTTTGCCTAATGTTCATGATTCACAGTTAAACAAATTTCATTGTTATATCATACAAGAAATAAATAATTTTGGCCTATGAGCAGAAAGCATCTTGTTAAAAGAAAGCCTTCAAGATGGTTTACTGAAACAGGTATTTCAGTAATAAATTGAGTAATTATTTATATTAGTTAAATTTCAATATAAAATTAATATTGCTTCTTCTATATTTTTCCATTCATCATCCATTCTTCATTGATAATAGATTTTTTAAATTAGTGAGGATTAACTTATTTCAATCATATGAAATATCTTTTCAATTATCCTTCTAGCTTTTAACTATTTTTTTATCATTGCTTTATCAATCTGGTAGGCTGATTGAGAACACAGGTGATTGAGTAAAATATAACCAATTTTATTTTTTGTGATACTATTTGGTGTTTAGCAAGTCTAGCACTCATCAGTTCTATTCTCAATCTTGTATTTGTGATATATAAGAGATGTTATAGCCTAAAAGCCTTTGGCTTTTCTCATTCTGCGCAGTATCTAAGGCCAACAAGGCCCTTCCTCTCTCCTGGCTATCTCCAAGGCCTGGCTCTCTATTCACTAAGCCACCTCACTTGCCCCTAAACTCTTAATACTTATTGACTTGATTTGATTTGCAATCAGTCTGTAAAAAGTGATACAATTAAGATACTCCAATAATATGGTAACAGGATAAAATTCTCATATTAAGAGTATCAATTACCTGGCAGAGTTGTAATATGGTACAATCATATTGGAAAGCAATTTAGAATTATGCAAATAAAACCACTAAAATGCCCATACCCTGTAAACAGAGATTCCATTTTGGAGCTTGAACCCCAAGACAGTCAAAGTTAAGAAGAAAGTCCCCATATATGCCAAAATATTTATAGCAGAACTTTTGGTGATGGCAAAGAAGTAGAAACAAAATAGATACCCATCGATTGGAGAATGTGCAAACAACTTGTGGTACAAAAATATCATGGAATATTATTGTGCTAGACAATGTAAATATAAAAAACAATCCCCCCACAACACATATACACCAAAAAAAGGGAATGAAGCAAAAGTATACAAATTAATCATGCCTCAAATAAAGAAACATGAGAAGACACAACTAAACTACCCGTTTAGAGGTGAGAAGTATAGAGGTATGATACATTGCATAGGTTTGGGGACTTTTTCAATGCATTGATCAATTGTGATTTTTTTCCACCTCTTTTTTGTGGGGAGGGGGTGTTAAAAAATACTATTTGTCATCTAGAAAGAGGAATAGAGAGAACATCTTTCAATATTACCATCCAAACAACTTTAAAATAATTTGCCAGATTGATTTCTGGAACAGCGTAGCCAACAAGAGGTTGAGACATTTTCCCAGCCCAAGTTGTCTAATAGCAGCAGCAGGAAGAATGATTTCAGGAACTCTCACTGCCCAGACACAGTAAGAATACTGGACAACTGGTCAAAAAGAGATTACAAGAGATTCCTGTGTGACCACTGGGCACAGGACCAGGTACTTTTTGGTGACTTAATTGCCTATCACCCAGTTTCAGAGCAGAGAGGAACATTTGTAGGGACATAGGAGCAGATGTCCTGCTAGCAGTTGCAGGGTGGAGAGGAGTACTAGCACTTGTAAGGGAGCAGGGCCCTTCCCTGGATAAGGTCCAGGAGAGCACCTCTCCTCAGCTCACACTTTAGAAGCACCTAAAACTTACAGACCCACAACGTTAGCTGTAAAAAAGCCTAAAGCTTGAGACTGTAACACTCTACCCCATCCCAAGATAAGCAGAGACCAAGTCTAACATAAAGTTAAAGTCAAGAAAAAAGCAGAGGAAATGAGAGAGAGAGAGAGAGAGAGAGAGAGAGAGAGAAGGGAGAAAGGAGGGAGAGAAAGGAGGGAGGGAGGGAAAACCTGATCCAAAAAATGCTATGAGCACAAAGAAGATCAAGAGACAAACTAAGAAGACAACATGAAAACATCTACAAACAAAACCTCAAGAAATAAAAAATGAAGGTCAGACATAGGCCAACAAGAATTCCTAGAAAAGTTAAAGAAGGAAATGGGTGGTAGAGGAAAAATTGGAAAAAGAGATTAGAAAGATGCAGGCAAAGTAGTAGTTAGAGGAAAACATATTTCTAAATTCTTATATTAAAAAAAACCAATGAAATTGGCCTGCAAGTTTAAAGAAAAAACAAAAATAAATAAATAAATTTAGTATCCCCAATTAAACAAAAAGAAGTCCTGAAAGTCAAAGAAACTGAAAGTGTTTTTTTTTTAAAACCCTTGTACTTCGGTGTATTGTCTCATAGGTGGAAGACTGGTAAGGGTGGGCAATGGGGGTCAAGTGACTTGCCCAGGGTCACACAGCTGGGAAGTGACTGAAGGCCAGGTTTGAACCTAGGACCTCCTGTCTCTAGGCCCGACCCTCACTCCACTGAGCTACCCAGCTGCCCCCGAAACTGAAAGTTTAAAAAAACTGAACTGATAAGACTAGAAGCTGGTTTTATGAAAGAAAGAAGGAAAAAAAAAAAAAAGATCATATTTTTCACTGGTTTTCACTAAGGCACAAAGCTTTTATTCAAATATCCACATGTTCAATGACACACTGATAACAAAGTGTCTAGTGCTTATCTCCAAAATTAGTGTTGTACATTCAAACAAGGTGAAGAAGGATATGAATGCAATACAACAAAGCACTGCAGATACTTCAAAATTATTTGCTTGATTAAAGGTAAATATGAATACTTCCTTATCTTTTTTAAACAAATCTATTTTTTTTTCTTTAGCTTTGTTTAATAATGATTAGTACTCCTGTTTTTGCCCAGAGGGTTTTTTGTCTCAATTGAATCCCAAATGAATCTGCTCCAGCCTCTTACCTTTACTCTGTGTGTGGCTACGTGCTTCAAGTGTGTTTCTTATAAACAACATAAGGTTAGGATTCCAGTTTTTAATCCATTCTGCTATCCACTTCCATTTTATGGGTGAGTTCATTTCATTTACATGCATAGTTATGATTACCATGTATTTCCCTCCATCTCAATTTCCTCTTTTTAATCCTGCCCTTTCTCCTTTCACACTTTCCTTACACACCAATGTTTTGCTTTTAATCACTCCCCCATTTCCCTTCCCTTATATTACTCCCCTTCCTGCCACCCTTCTTATTCCCCTTATCCTTCTCTAAAGAGTAAGGTAAGATTATATCCTAACGAACCTGGCTGTTCTTCCCTCTCAGAGCCAATTACAATAACAGTAACCACCCTCATGATCCCCTCCACTCTAATAGTATTCTCTCCCCTTTACTTTTTTATGTCATATAATTTACCTGATTTTGTTTCTCTCTTCCCATTTTTTTTAGTACAATCCTCTTTTTCACCCCTGGATTCTTTTTTTTACATATCCTAAACAGCTTACTACCACACCTTCTGTCTATGTATACTTCTACTAACTACTACAATAATGATATCAATTTTTAAGAGTTATAGATATCATCTTTCCATATATGAATAAATATGAACAATTTGACCTTATTGAAGCCCTTACTTTTTTTCTCTTTCTCATTTCCTTTTAATATGTCTCTAGAATTTTGTGTTTGGACATCAAATTTTCTGTGTAAATCTGGTGATTTCTTCAGGAATACTCAGAAATCTCCTATTTTACTAAATGACCTTACTTTCCCATGAAAGAATATAGTAAGTTTTATGGGTAGATGATTCTTGATTATAAACTCAGTTCCCTTACCTTCTGGTTTATCATATTCCAAGTCTTCCAGTCCTTCAATGTAGAAGATGCTAGATCATGTATAATCCTGACTAAAATATCTATGACATTTTAATTGTTTCTTTCTGGCTGTTCATTTGCAGTATATTCTCCTTGGCCTAGGAGCTCTTGAACTTGGCTATAACATTCCTGGGAGTTGTCATTTGGGGATTTATTACAGGAGGTAATCTGTGGATTCTTTCAATTTATGTTTTACCTTCTTGTTCAAGAATATCAGGACAGCCTTTCCTAAAAATAATAAACAGTATATATCTAAAAGCATCAGTAAGCATCATCTGCAATGGGGATAAATTAGAAGCCTTCCCAATAAGATCAGGAGTGAAACAAGGATGCCCATTATCACCTCTATTATTTAACATTGTACTAGAAACACTAGCAGTAGCAATTAAAGAAAAAGAAACTGAAGGTATCAAAATAGGCAATGAGGAGACTAAGCTATCACTCTTTGCAGATGATATGATGGTCTACTTAAAAAATCCTAGAGAATCAACTAAGAAGCTTGTAGAAATAATCAACAACTTTAGCAAAGTTGCAGGATACAAAATAAATGCACATAAATCATCAGCATTTCTATATATTTCCAACACATCACAACAGCAAGAGGTAGAAAGAGAAACACCATTTAAAATCACCCTAGATAATATAAAATACTTAGGAATCTATCTACCAAAACAAACACAAGAATTATACGAAAACAACTACAAAACACTTTCCAAACAATTAAAACTAGATCTAAACAATTAGAAAAACATTGATTGCTCATGGGTAGGACAAGCTAACATAATAAAAATGATCATCCTACCCAAATTAATCAATTCATTTAGTGCCATACCTATCAAACTACCCAAAAAACTTTTTTACTGAATTAGAAAAAACTATAACAAAGTTAATTTGGAAGAACAAAAGATCAAGAATATCAAGGGAAATAATGAAAAAAAATGTGAAGGAAGGTGGCTTAGCAGTACCAGATCTTAAACTGTAGTATAAAGCAATGGTTATCAAAACAATATGGTACTGGCTAAGAGACAGAAGGGAAGATCAGTGGAATAGACTTGGGGTAAGTGATCTAAGCAAGACAGTATATGATAAACCCAAAGATCCCAGCTTTGGGGACGAAAATTCACTACCTGATAAAAACTGCTGGGAAAATTGGAAAACAGTATGGGAGAGATTAGGTTTAGATCAACATCTCACACACTGCACCAAGATAAATTCAGAATGGGTGAATGACTTGAATATAAAGAAGGAAATTATAAATAAATTGGGTGAACACAGAATAGTATACTTGTCAGATCTCTGGGAAAGAAAAGATTTTAAAACTAAGCAAGAGTTAGAAAAAATTACAAAATGTAAAATAAATACTTTTGATTACATTAAATTAAAAAGATTTTGTACAAACAAAACCAATGCAACCAAAATTAGAGGGGAAGCAAAAAATTGGGGAAAAATCTTTATAACCAAAAACTCTGACAAAGATCTAATTACTCAAATATATAAGGAGTTAAACCAATTGTACAAAAAAATCAAGCCATTCCCCAAATGAGAAATGAGCAAGGGACATGAATAGGCAATTTTCAGATAAAGAAATCAAAACTATCAAGCACATGAAAAAGTGTTCTAAATCTCTTATAATTAGAGAAATGAAAATGAAAACAACTCTGTGGTACCACCTCACACCTAGCAGAGTGGCTAAAATGACAGCAAAGGAAAGTTATGAATGTTGGAGGGGTTAAGGAAAAATTGGGACTTTAATGCATTGCTGGTGGAGTTGTGAATTGATCCAACCATTATGGATGGCAATTTGGAACTATGCCCAAAGGGCATTAAAAGACTGCCTGCCCTTTGATCCAGCCATCCCACTGTTGAGTTTATACTCCAAAGAGATAATAAGGAAAAGGACTTGTACAAAAAAATATTTATAGCCTCGTTCTTTGTGGTAGCAAAAAATTGGAAAATGAGGGGATGCCCTTCAATTGGAGAATGGCTGAACAAATTGTGGTATCAGTTGGTGATGGAATACTATTGTGCTCAAAGGAATAATGAACTAGAAGAATTCCATGTGAACTGGAACAACCTCCAGGAACTGATGCAGAGTGAAAGGAGCAGAACCAGGAAAACCATATACACAGAGGCTGATACACTATGGCACAATCAAAAATAAAGGACTTCTCTACTGGCAGTAATGCAATGATATAGGACTATTCTGAGGGACTTATGAGAACGAACACTATCCACATTCAGAGGAAGAACTCTGGGGGTGGAAATACCAAAGAAAAACAACTACTTTATTACATGGGTTGATGGGGAAATGATTGGGGAAATGATTGGGGATAATGACTCTAAACGATCACTCTAGTCCAAATATCAATAGTATGGAAGTAGATCTTGATCAATGACACATGTAAAACCCAGTGGAACTGCGCGTTGACTATGGGAAGGGGGTGAGGGAGGGGAGGGTAAGAACATGAATCTTGTAATTAGGAAAAATATCCTAAATTTATTAAATAAATAAAATTTTCAAGGATTAAAAAAAAAGAATATCAGAAGATTCCCCAATCCACAAATGATCAAGGGACATGAATAGGCAGTTTTCACATGATGAAATCAAAACTATCAATAAGCCCACGAAAGTGTTCTAAATCTCTCTTGATTATAGAGAAATGCAAATTAGAACAACTCTGAGGTACCACCTCACACCTAGCCAACTGGTCAATATGGCAGCAAAGGAAAGTGATAAATGTTGGAGGGGATGGGGCAAAATTGAAACACTAATGCATTGCTAGTAAAGTTGCGAATTGGTCCAAACATTCTGGAGGGCAATTTGGAACTATGCCCAGAGGGCTTTAAAGGAATGCCTGCAGCCCAACCACCACTTGGTTTATATCCCAAAGAGAGAATAAAGAAAAAGACTTGTACAAAAATATTTATAGCTGCCTTCTTTGTGGTGGCAAAAAAATGGAAAATGAGGGGGTATCCCTCAATTGGGGAATGGCTGAATAAACTGTGCTATCTGACTGTTGGTGATGGAATACTATATGTTGAAAGAAATAATGAACTGGAAGAATTCCATGTGAACTATAACAACCTCCAGGAATTGATGCAGAGTGAAAGGAGCAGAACCAAGAGAACATTGTACACAGAGACTGACTGAATGTAACTGACTTCTCTACTAGCAGGAATACAATGATCCAGGACAATCTTGAAGAACTTATGAGAAAGAAAACTATCCTCCTCCAGAGAAAGAACTGTGGGAGCAGAAACACAGAAGAAAAACATATGATTGATCACACAGCTCAATGGGGATATGACGAGGGTTTTGATGTTAAAAGATCGCTCTACTGCAAATACGAATAAGATGGAAATAGATCTTGAACAATGATACATGCTTGTCAACTCCAGGAGGGGGAAGGAAAGGAGAGGGGGGAGGAGATCACGTAACCATGGAAAAATATTCTAAATTGAAGGAAGGAAGGAAGGAAGGAAGGAAGGAAGGAAGGAAGGATATAAGGGCAGTTTTTTTGGATAATTTCTTATAATATGATATCTTGGCTTTTTTTTGTCATGACTTTCAGGTAGTCCAATAATTCTTAAATTATCTGTCTTGGATATATTTTCCAGGGCAGTCATTTTCTCAATGAGATATTTCATATTTTCTTCTATTTTTTCATTCTTTTGATTTTATTGTTTATTGATGTCTCATGAAGTCATTAGCTTCTATTTGCCCAATTCTAATTTTTAAAGAATGAACTTCTATTACCTTTTGAGCCTCCTTTTCCATTTGTTCTATTGTACTTTCCATGGAACTCTTTCTTCAGTGAATATTTTTGCCTCTTTTTTCAATAGGTCAATTCTTTTTATGCTTTTTTTTCCAGTGGTCCGATTTTGCTTTCTAAGCTGTTACTTTCCCTTTGTATTACTTAAATTTCTTTTTCCCCATACCTGTCTTATTTGATTTTTTAATTCCTTTTTGAGTTCTTCCAGAGCCTGAGACCAAAGTCTCCTTTGAAGCTTTGCATATGGTTGCTTGGATCTCACCATCCTCTGTTGATTCTGTGCTTAGCTCTTTATCACCATAGAAATTTTCTAGGATTAAGGGTTTCCTTTGTTGTTTGCTCATTTCCCCAGACTTTTCTTTTTTGCCAGTGGACTAGGAGTTTTGAAAGCTGATGATTCTATCTCCTCTGCTGATGCCTTACAGGTCTCAACACTTAGAGCTATTTTACCTTGGGGCTATGGGCTCCACCACAGTGCAGGCTTGAAAGGACCAAGAACTATGGACTTACAGTCTCACTGTGGACTGGTGTCAGGGTCTGGAATTTAAAGGGTGTGTCTGGAGTCTAGGATGTAGGAAGGGTCCCAGGAACCCAAAGTTGGCTTATGCCCAGGCTCAGAACCCAGCACAGTGTGGCGGAGAGGGTGGTAGTTGGCCAGCACTCCTCTGTATGCAGTTTTGTTTCTGGTTCCCCCTTATTCCATAAAAATCCCATGAAAAATGACTCTCTCTATTCTACCTTTCAAGTTTTGTTCAGCTCCCTCACTCTGTCTTGCTTTTGGTTTTGAGGCACTTTTTAAAGATTAGGTTGGAAGAATTGTCAAAGCAGCTTTTGCTGCTACTAAGCCACCAAAGAGAAGAGCATAAAGGAGCATAGCAAAAGAGAGAGCTCAGCGAAAACGGAGGGTAAAAAAGCCTGGAACTCTCTTGCACAGGCAAGATATACCCTTGTGACCTCACCACTCAGTCTCTCCCCTAGATATCCCAAGACACTTCTGACTAACAAATAGCCACTGTAATGGTGGACATAGACCCTTACTGCTCCCTCATTACTTCATCATAGGAAGACATGGGTCTCAGGAGGACAGCAACACACCCCTTTCTCCTTACTACTTGGCTGGTTCGATTCAACAGAGCTTCTAAGTATAATGATATTTTTTAATCTCTCCAGTGGTTAAGTAGTTCCTCAACCCTGCCCTTAATCCTTTTTTTTTTTTCTTAACAAAAAGGAGGTTCCCAACCCAGTTTCATAATCTGAGAGAGAAATTGTTTCTGCCTAACCTTAGTATCAGGCAAAGGAGGTTGGGGGGAAGGGAGGGAACACCTAATGGAAAAATTATTTCACAATTCAATATCATGATTCAATATAAATTTTTCACAGCAAATGAAAGCTAATTAATTCATGAGGCATTAAGAAACATTAAAATAAAATCTAAAGAATGAAAAAATAGAAGAAAATATGAAATATGTCACTGGAAAAATAACTGGCCTAGCAAATAGATCTGAGAGATAATTTAAGAATTACTGGACTCCCTGAAAGCCATAAACAAACAAACAAAAAAAAGAACTCGGAAATCATCTTTCAAGAAATTATCAAAAAAAATTGCCCTTCTATTGTAGAACCAGAGAATAAAATAGAAATTTTAAAAGTCCTCTAATCTCTTCCTGAAAGAGATCCCAAAATGAAAAACTCCAAGGAATATTATCAGCAAACTCCTTAGCTCCCCTGTCAAAGAGAAAATATTTCAAGAAGACAGAAAGAAATAATTCATAATCATGCAACCATAGTCAGGATAACACAAGATTAAGCAGCTTCTACATTAGGGGATTAGAGAAGCAGAGGGCCTAGAATATGATGTTACAGAGAGCAACAGAACTAGGATTACAACCAAGAACCACCTACCCAGCAAAACTAAGTAAAAGGGAAAGTAGATATTTAATGAAATAGAGTACTTTCAAGCTTTCCTGATGAAAAGATCAGAGCTGAATAGAAAATATGGCTCTCAAATACAAGACTCAAGGGAAGTATAAAGAGGAAACTGGAAAGAGAAATCATAAGGGATTCATTAAGGTTAAGTTGGTTACGATCTTATATAGGAAGAGAATACATGCAACTCCTAAGAACTTTATGATTATTAGGGCAGTTAGAACAAATATATACAAGAAGGTGGCATAGGTGTTAAGCTGACTATGATGGGATGATATCCAAAATAATAAAAACAGAGAATAATGTTAATTGTGCAGATTAAATTTAAAAGGACATTCTGCACAAATTTTGTGGGGGGAGAGATACAATTGTTAAGCATTTACCAGCACATCCATCCTGGATGTGAATATTTTAATCACAGAAGTGAAGTATGTGTATGATAGCAAAGTCTAGTCTAACACTTAGCTAAAGCAACACTTATTTCTAAGCACCTATAATAAACAGTTGTCTACCCTTTGCTTGAAGATTTTCAAAGACTGAGAAATCAGTAAATTCCACAATTCATCCCATATTGAAAAGGTACCAATCATTGTTTCATTATACTAAATTAAAATCTTCCTCCCTTTATCTTCTCACACAGTGGTTCTAATTTTGTCCTCCAGGGTCAAATAGAATACTCTTATCCCTCCTCCACAATATGCCTTTAAATAAAAAAAAGTCTACTATCATATCCCACTGTTCCATATATGCTTTAAATACTGAAAGACCACAATTATATCCCACTATCATCCCTCTCCTGGACCTGCTTCTCTATCTCCATCTAAATGTCCTCACCTCCTTCAGTTGATCCTCATGTGGTAGGAGCTCCTTCAAACC
Source organism: Gracilinanus agilis (assembly GCF_016433145.1). Taxonomy (NCBI): domain Eukaryota; kingdom Metazoa; phylum Chordata; class Mammalia; order Didelphimorphia; family Didelphidae; genus Gracilinanus; species Gracilinanus agilis. The sequence continues at coordinate 28,024,268 of NC_058133.1, read as the reverse complement.
ATCCCCAACAATAGACTCAGGGCATACTTTTCTAGACATAAATGTCCTTCCTAAAATGTGATAGCTAAAATCTCAAATGTGCTTTAATCACATCAGAGCACATTGAGACTATCACCTTCCTCAAAGTGACCACTTGATTTCTCTCCAAAAACTTGCAATTATCAGAAAACAATGAAGACTTTTTTTATTTGTTTATTACAAACTATATGTAATAACAAATTTCCACATAAATTTTCCAAAGTTATATGATCCAAATTGTCCCCCTTTCTTCTTTACTTGTCCCTCTCAGAGCTGGCAAGAAATTCAATATGAGTTATACATATATAATTGTGCAAAATTTATTTCCATATTATTCATTTTTGTAACAGAATAATCTTATAAAAGCAAAACCCTAAAACATAGACCCAAATAAACAAGTGATAAATCATATGCTTTCATCTGAATTCCTAAAACAGTTCTTTCTCGGAGGATGGATAGCATTCTTTTCCTAGGTCCCTCAAAATTGTTCTGGATCATTATATTATTGATAGTAGCTAAGTCTATCACATTTGATCGTTCCATAATATTGCTGTTATTGTGTACAATGTTTTCCTGGTTCTGCTTATTTCACTCTGCGTTAGCTCATGTAGGTCTTTCCAGTTCTTTCTTAAGTCATCCTGTTCATCATTCCTTACAAGACAAGAGTATTCCATCATATACCACAATTTGTTCAGCCATTCCCCAACTGAGAGACATCCCTTTAGTTTCCAATTCGTTGCCACCACAAAAAGAGCAGCTATAAATATTTTTGTACAAGCAAGTCCTTTCCCATTTTTTTGATATCTCTGGGATGCAGACCTAGTAGTGGTATTACAGGAGCAAAGGATCTGTTTGCCCTATTTTGTAGCCCTTGGGGCATAATTCTAAATTGTCCTCCAGAATGGTTGGATCAGTTCACAACTCCACCAGCAATATATTAGAGTCCCAATTTTGTCAAATCCTCTCCAACATTTATCATTTTCCTTTACTGTCACATCGGCCAATCTGATAGGTATATGGTGGCACAACAATGAAGAATCTTGAGGAGAGTTGAATCCAAAAACAAAAAAGATCTTAAAGTCATTTCCACAGAAGATCTAAGTGCTGTGATATTGCTGAATTCTCAGCATATTTAAATGAAGGAGCTGAAGGTCCCCAGACACCAATACAATCCAAAATTGCAGAGATTAAACACAACCATTAATTAGAGCCTCACATAAAACCTCTCCTCCACCTCTCTTAATGAGGTACTCGGAGGTACTGGATTATATGAGGATTACTCCAACTGATAGCTGAAAAAAGTTAGAGGAGTGTCAGGCACTATCAACCACAGATTGCACAGACAGCATAATATTTCCACCAACTCAAACCAATATATCAAAACTCCATTTCAGAGGAGTGGTCATACACACAATCTTCATCCTGTCTTAACTTTTAAACACTGAAATAAATCTCTAGAATGAAAAGAAAAGTAAAAAGGGAAAAACTGACAGCTGTGAATATTTATTCCATGACTGCACCAAGCTGTTCACTCACGGTGAATGGGTGGGGCAGTATTCAATAATATTTTATTTAAGCCAAAACTAATTACTAGATATTATGTATTTGAGGGGGAATTACCCATTAATTTTTTTGATAAAATAATGTTTATAGAAAATAACGATGTAAAATGTCATTCACATACTTCAATGCATTTCACTGAGTTACCTGCAGCATTAGTAATGGAAAATAGATCCTTAGAGAAGGAATTTTCTTTTCCTTTGATACATTATTTCCTGTTAGTGCTAAATTGCAAAATTTCCTATTTTAAGTTTCCACAGGAAATAATGGACCTATATTTTAAGGTAAAAAGTAGTAACTAATATTTTTAATAAAAGAATTATAATACTGATATTTCTCTCTCCTCATAATAAGAATTCATATTTATTTAGCAATTTATAAGCGCAGAACAATTTATATATACATATATAAAATAAATATATATATTATTTTAAAATCCTAATAACTTGTGTCAGATAGGTGTTGTGAACATTACCTCCATTTTGCAGAGAAGAAAACTGAGGCTCAGACAGCTAGAATGACTTGAGCCACTTGGGACTTGAGGTTGTCTGGGAATCGACTTAAGGTCTGAAATAGTAGCCTAATTCTAGTACGGTCTGCTACTGGTTGAGTTCTTGAGGATATTTGAGGTCTGTATTTGTAGTATGGTAATTCAGACTGAAATATTTCAGGATTTATTACAAGAAGTCATCCCCCAGGGAATCAAAGATGCCTCCACTGTCCATCTCTATAAAGGAAAAAGAAATAGGTTGTCCTGTGGCAATCATTTGGGGGGGTAAAGGCCCTCCTTAATAGACTGATCCTTCAGTTGGAACATGGTCACCTACCCAAGAGTCAGTGTGGCTTCAAAAAGGGCTGAGGGAATACTAATGCATTGCTAGTGGAATTATGAACTGATCCAACCATTCTGAAAGGCAATCTGGAATTATGCCCAAAGGGCTTTAAAAGAATGCATACCTTTTGACCCAGCAATACCACTACTATCTGTATACCACACTATGCCTGTATACCAAAAAGATTTTTTTTAAAATAGGGATGGACCTGTTTGTACAAAAAAATATTTATAGTTGCACTTTTCATGGTGGCAAAAAAATTGGAACCTGAGGGATGTCCCTCAATTAGGGAATGGCTGAACAAATTGTGGTGTATGATATTGATGAAATACTATTATGCTATAAGGAATGATGAACTGCTTGATTTCTGTATGAACTGGAAAGATCTACAATGAACTGATGTGGAGTGAAATAAGCAGAACCAGGAAAACATTATACACAGTAACTGAAACACTGTGGGACAATCAAATGTGATAGACTGCTACAAACAGCAATCCATGACAATTCTAAGGGACTTATGAAACAAAATGCTATCCACATCTAGAGAAAGAACTATTGGAGTAGAAATGCAAAAGAAAATGTATGATTTATCACTTGTTTATTTGGATATATAATTTGGGGTTTGGGCCTTATAAGATTACTCTCTTACAAAAATTAATAATATGGAAACAGGTTTTGAGTGATAATACATCTATAACCCAGTGGAACTGCTTGTTAACACCAGAAGCGGGGAGGGAGACAACACAAATCATGTAACCTTGGAAAACTTATGTGTAAATTGATCACTGAAATAAAACAAAGGAAAAAGAGAGGCTGAGGAATGGTGAATATGGTTATTTGCTGCCCATTAATTCCAAGAGAAATGTCAGGAGCAGAACAGAGGTCTGTATAAAACATTCATCAATCTGATCAAGGCTTTTGATACTGTCAATCTTGAGGGCCTGTGGAAGATCATGGCAAAATTTGGTTACCCAGAAAAGTTCATGGTGGCATGCTTGTTCAGGTTCTGGACAATGCTCTCATGCTTTCATAGTCACCAAATGAGTGAAGCAGGGCTGTGTGCTTGCTCCCATGCTTTTTATTTGCTTTTTTAAAATAATTCTTAAAATTGATACTGTGTATCTGTTCCAAGTTAGAAGAGCAGTAACAGCTAAGCAATGAGAGTTAAAGTGATTTGTCCAGGGACAAACTACTAGGAAGTGTCCTTCTAGGACTAGGAAGGTGCCTAACCCAGGACCTTCCATCTCTGGGCCTGGCTCTCAATCCACTGAGCCAACTAGTTGCCCTCTTCCATGCTTTTTAAGCATAATGTTTTCAGTGATGTTGTTGGATACCTTCAATGAGATGAAAACAGTATTAAGGTCAGCCATTAGATTGGTAGTATTTATTGAAAAGTTACAAGCCAAGACTAAAGTGGAAAAAGAGATGGTACGCAATATTCTGTTCATAGATGATTGTGCACTCAATGCACCCTCAGAGAATGAGATTCAACAGAGAGAATGAGATTCCTCTGCTGCTTGGGATATTTTGGCCTGACAATTAACACCAAGAAAACATAGCTTCTCCACCAGTAAGCATCAAACCATCTATACACAGAACCACTAAATACAGAACAGGGAGAAATTTTTAATGCTGTGGAAAAGTTCATTTATCTTCACAGTATACTTTTCAGGGATGTCAACAGAGAAGATATGGTTGATGCACACACTGCCAGAGCTAGATCAGTGTTGGGGAAGCTACAAAGGAAAGGGTGGGAGAGAAGCGATATTGAGCTGCCTACCAATCTCAAGATCTACAGAGCTGCTGTGCTGACCTCATTGTTATGTGCCTCTGAAACCCAAGCAGTATACCACAGCACCATACCAGGAAACTGAAATGCTTCAGTTTGAACTGTCTTAGGAAGATTCTGAAGATCATCTGAAAAAAGAAGGCCCTTTCCTGCTCAATTGTCAAGCATTCAGGCTCTACTGCAGAGAGCACATCTCTGATGGGCTGGTCACAGTGTTTGAATCTCAAATGTATGTTGGCCTATAAGATCATTTGATAGAGAACTCACAAGGTAAACTAACAAAGAAGTCAGAAGAAATGATACAAAGCCACTCTGAAGAATTTCAGTGTTGATTGTGAAACATGGGACACACTGGCACATGACCATCCTGCATGGTATGCCTATATCAAAAAGGCATGAGGCTCTATGAGCAAAGCAGAATTGCAGTAGCTCAAAAGAAACACAAGATGCATAAGTTCAGAGATATCTCCATCATAAATGTTCATATGGGATATTCATTCTCAACCTGTGGTAGAGGTTTCCAAGCACATATTGGTCTAAATAACCACAGTAAGACACATTGTACATTGACCCCAACATACTGATGTCATTTTGGTCCCCTTCAAGTATGAAAAACAACAACCAACAAACATAAAGATTCATTTACTTTTTATACAAAGAAAGCAAACAAGCTTCAGGTGTCTAACCAGCATGTCATGTGTTATTGGATAATTGAGTAGGTGATAAATTTTTGCAGGATGTAGTGAGATGTTACACAGTCTCTACCATTTCATCACAAAATCTGAATTAATCAATAAGTCTGGGACCTTTAAAGACAGACCTTCTACGATTTCCAGCAGCAATGAAATGACCTTGAAGTGCCACAAATTCCTCCTCTCCATAAATAAATCCACATGGCTCAATTATGTATTCAATGTATCTTTGGCAATATATTTTTGGCTAAGTTCACATATCACCTACATAGCAGGCCTTTCTGGTTCCCTCTTAGCTCTTAGCTATTTCACAGACACAATCCAGAAGTAAAACACTTTCAATTACATTGGATAAATCCAATGGCATATGACTGTTTATCTGTTTTTACCTCTGCTTTGCAAATTGACATCTATTTGTTCCAAAAGTATTTCTGTATATTGTTATCACTTCACAGTGCGCTAAATGCATCTATCAATCTTCCTCCTTTTTGACAGGACAGTCTTACTCATTCTATTACTGCCTTGAGGTCATGAGCCCCATTAAGATTGCATGTGTTTTTGTTGGGATATATTACAAATCTGCTATTGTCCATTTCACAGTTCTTAAAAATGTACATTAATACTGGTACTGCAAAGATGTTAATTGCTTTGCATGTGTTCTTCCCATTGAGCTTTGATTTCAAGATAGCAGAAAGTTTCTTAACATATCTGGCCCCAGATTTCTGCTTGACAATTTATATGTGATATGTATTGCCAGAAGAAAAAGTATTTATAATTTTCATCTTCCAATACTGGTTCACTTTTGACCTCTAAACTCAAGCTCAAAATATTAAATCTTTATCTTCTCTTGTTTTATGCTGATTTTATTTATCACACCCAAGTGACATTTTGATAATGTTAGAAGAATCTCTATCTTTCCTTAGTGCATGTTAATTTTACTTTATCAAGTCCAAGTGACATTTTGACAATAGTAGAGAAAGACTACAGAGGATGAAGGAGCAGTTTATAATTTGCAGCTCTGAGTTAGGTAGGTGGCATAATGGCTAAGGCATTGACTCTGGAGTCAGGAAGACCTGAGTTCTTGACTCAGGTTATACTCAGGTTATACAACTCTGAGTTGTATAATCCTGGGCAAGTCACATAACCTCTGGCTTCCTCAATTTCTTCATCTATAAAATGGAGATAATAACTGCACCTACTCCCAGTGTTGTGAGGATCAAATGAGATAAGATTTGTAAACTTCACAAACCTTAAAGTGCTAGATAAGTGCTATTATTATTATTACTTGTTTTTTGTTAGAGTGAAAAAACTTGATATTATACAAGTAGAAGTGATTAACAAGAGGCTTTGGGTTGATTAATTTAGAAAGTACTTGTTCTAAATTAGGAGAAATGATCATAGATTTAAAACTAAACATTTACAAAGGGCTTAATCTGTTTCCCTGAAAAATTACCCACTGTATTTCAAGAACAATTATTCCTTTCTGCCTTGGAACCAATATACAGTATTGATTCCAAGACGGAAGGTAAGGGTTTAAAAAAAAAAAAAAAAAAAAGAACAATTGTTCTTGACATTACTGTATTAGTAGAATTTTAAATAGCAAATGGCTGTCCAGATGGATATCATATACTCTAATGATCTCATTAGACCTGTGTTTCCTTTAAATATAGAAATATATGATAGTATACATTATAACATATATATATATATTTATATACACATTACTGTTTGATGTCATTTGGTTGTTTTCAATTGTGTCCAACTCTTCATGACCCCATTTGGGGTTTTCTTAGCAAAGATAGTAGAGAGGTTTGTCATTTCCTTCTCCAGCTCATTTTATAGATGAGGAAGCTGAAGCAAAAGAGTTAAGAGATTTATCTAGGATCACACAACTAGTAAGTGTCTGAGATTAGATTTGAACTGGGGGGGGGGGGAATAACAAGTCTTCCTGACTTCAGCCCTGGCAGTATATCCAATGTGCCACCTAGCTGCCCCAATTACACATATAAATATGTAAAACAAGAATGTTAGAACTAAGCCAAAGGATTTTAATAATTAATAAAGTTAGGGTATTAATATCTTTAAGGGAAGTTTGTTCAGTAATTACTAATAAAATAGCTCTTTACACTCCAAGTACCTTTTCAATCACCTTTTTTAGTCAAGAGCTAATGTAACATTTTCTTATAGCCATTTATAACTTGGTTTTAAGTGAAACCAAACTATGGATGTTTTGCATAAAGTAAATAAAGAAATAATAAGCCTATATTAGATGGGATCATTGATGATCGCATATTTTGGTAGTAGAAATGGGACTCATTCAACTAGGAAAACATAGGTCAGTCAGGCTTGTGAATAATAGGCTGGTGAAATATTTTGCTATACATTTATACTATCACTGTCAGGTATTTGAGTCGATAATTAAGACATATGTCTAGAAGCAGTACCTTCTAGTTTTGCAATACCCCTCCAAAAAACCCAAGCTATTTACTATTATGAAATAGAAATAAATGAGCTAATATATGTAAAACACTTTGAGTAGATTACACAATTACGCTTTCCTATCTTCTCCAGCAGATGTCTTCTAATTTTCAGTCTCTCCTTATCTGCAAGCTTCCTTCTCTATTCGCCTTACAAACATGTTCATGTCTTTCCCATCCTTAAAAAAGTCCACACTTGACCTGTCTATCTAGGCCAGCTATTGTCCTATATCTCTCCTCCTCTTCTAGGTCAAACTCCTTGAGAAACTTATCTAGATTCTCAATCTCCTCTGAACTCGGAAATCTGCCCTTATCACTGAAATGATACTGTTCTCTTTTAACTGTCAAATCAACTGGACTTCTCAGTTCCCAATCTTCTTCAATTCTTGGCCATATTTAATACTTATTTAAAATCTCCTCCTGAACATTCTTTCTTCCTTTAATCTTTTTTTTTTTTCCTGTCCTTTCCTGGTTCTTCCATCTCTCTGATGGTTACCTCTCAATCTCTGACTAAGTGTCTCTCAAGGTTCCATTATATGGACTCCTCTCCTTTCCCTCTATCTTATCTCAGTGATCTCATTAGCTCTCATGAGTTCACTTATTATCTTTGTTAAGATTAAAATTCCCTGGAGACTGCATCTTAACTTATCATTTATTAAGTAAATTTAAAAAGCAGGTCAGAGAAAGAAAAGGCCTCTCACCACACATGGCAGAACCATTCCCAGTAACTCCATTTTGCTCTGAAAAATCCTAACCAAAAAAAGACCTACTTCCTTTCTAGAACCAAACTTATGCTTTCAGTGACATCACTTTTCTGAGTCCCTCTGATCTGACAGACTCCAACCTCAGTCTGAATTAAAGATCAGTCTTCCCGATGCCAGGAGTCACATGGGTCAAGCATGTTCTCAGTACCATGGAGCCAGGAAGTCTCTGGAGTTCCCTCAGATTATATATGTATCCCCCTTATCTTAAGGAATTTGTTGACATATAAGCATTAGCTTATTAATTGTTCTTAATTAAATCAAAGGGTGAGTTGTTTTTTTTTTTTAAACAGATTATTTTCAGGGCAGCTGAGTGGCTCAATGAATTGAGAGCCAGGCACAGAGATGGAAGGTCCTGGGTTCAAATCTGATCTCAGACACTTCTAAGACAGAAGGTAAGGGTTTGCTTTCTTAAAATAATTAAATAAATAAATGGATGACTGAATAAATAAGCAAATATATGAAAGTCGAAAGAAAATGGGCTATTTTCAAACTTAATATGAAACTTTCCCTTTAAAACCCAAGACTGATCTGACTGTACCAAGAGAAAGAAAGGGGGTCCAAGGCTAGTATTAAATTCTCCCATCCTTAAACAAATAGTCCCTAGATCTGTAAATCTAACCTTACCTAGTCTCTCTCCTAAGTTCCAGGCCCACATTACCTTTAAGGCATCTTTAAACTGCTATCTCATAAGCATCTCAAGCCCAACTAAATCTAAAAGAAAACTCATCTTCCTCAGTCTTCTCTTCCAGATTACTGTCAAAGGCAATACCATCCTCTCAGTCACCCAGGCTCATAAATTCTATGTTGTCTTTTACTTTACGAATATTCACACTCACCCCATAAATCCAATCCATTGCCAAATGTTGTTGTTTCTACCTTCATAATATCTCTGATGGGCAGAATTAGCCAAAAACATGAAACACAGATAAGAAAATATCCAGGAGAAAGATATCAAAAATGCCAAACTCAACGGAAGAGTCAATGCAGATGAAAGCAGAGAAAATGCCACTGGGTTTAAGAGATAATATTAATCATCTTTTGTTATATAACTCAGCTAAACTTACTGAGTAAAGGACTGATCGCACCTGTGCTTTAGAAAAAATCAACTTGTAATCAAATGGAGAAGGGCCTGGAGTAGGGAAAAACTTGTGGCAGACAGAACAACTAGGAGGCTAATGCAACTATCCAGGCCTGAGAAGAAGAGGACCTGCACCAAGATAGTACTGGCAATACCAGAGGAGAAAAGAGGATTTTCTGAAAAATGTTACAAGGGTAAAATTAACAAGTCTTGGTAACAGACTGTATGTGGAGAATGAGAGTTAAGACTTTTAAGAGTCAAGGATGAGGGGCAGCTAGGCGGCTAGTGGACAGAGAACCAGGTCTGGAAATGAGAGGTCCTGAGTTCAAATCTAGCCTCAGATACTTCCTACCTGTGACCCTGGGCAAGTCATTTAACTCCAATTGCATTAGTCCTTTCCACTCTTCTGCCTTGGAACCAATACTTAATATCAATTCTAAGACAGAAGGTAAGGGTTATTTTTTTATTTATTTTTATTTTTAAGGATGACACATAGGTGGCAAGCCTAGGTGACTTAGAAAGATGGTAGTGCTCTTAACAGCAATTGAGAAGTTTCAAGGAAGGCGGGTTTGGTAGGAAAGATATTGTGCTCAGTTCTAGAGACTGAGTTTAAGATGTTTACAATATATCCAAGTCAAGATGTTTAAAAAGCAGTTGGAGATGGGCCACAGAAGATCACCAGAAAGGTGAGGCTGAACAATAAGATTTGAGAATCATCAGCATAGAGATGATAGTTGAAACAATGTGAACTGATGAGATCACATAGTAAAATAGTTCAGAACAGAGCCCTGTGGGACATCCATGGTTAGCAAGCTAGACCTGGACAAAAATCCAGCAAAAGAGTGTGAATAGTAGCCAAATAGGAGGAAAACCAGGAAAGAGGAGTCCCAAAGACCTACTGAGAAAGTATCAAAGAGAAGAGGGTGATCAGTGGTGTCAAAGGTTGCAGTAAGATCAAAAGGAATGAAGATTAACAAAAGAGGGGGCATTTGGGTAGTTCAGTAGATTGAGAGGCAAGCCTAGAGACAGGAAGTCCTAGGTTCAAATCTGGCCTCAGATACTTCCTAGCTTTGTGACCCTGGGCAAGTCACTTAACCCCCTTTGCCTAGCCTTTACTGCTCTTCTGCCTTGGAACCAATACACAGTACTGATTCAAAGATGGAAGCTAAGGGCTAAAAAAAAACACATAATTTGACACTTAAGAAGAGATCACTGGTGACTGGAAAAAGTAGTATTAATGGAATTATAAGGTCAGAAACTAGGCTGAAAAGAGTGAAGAAGAGAGTGAGGAGAGACAAAGTGCACATATCACTGAGTGTGGGTGACCTTGAGTAGTGTAGCCACAAAGAGGAGGGAAGATGTAGAATAACAGTTAGCAGGGATAACTGAAGCAAGTGAAAGGGTTTTAGGAAGGAGGGAGAAACATGGGTATGTTTGTAGGCAATAGGGAAGTAATCAGTAGAAACTGAGAGATTGAAGATAAGTGAGAAAGTGAGGATGACAAATAGGGCAATCTACTGGAGTCAGGATCACTTATGTGGGCAAAAAGGTTTGCCTTGACAAGGAGAGCCACCTTGTCATGTGACACAAGGATGAAGGAGGATATAGTAGAAGAAGGAATGAGTGAATATGAGATGAGGAAGGGGAAAGAGAGTTCTCAACAAATGAGAGTTCTCAAACAACATGATGCAAGATTCTCAGTGAAGAAGGCAAGGAAAGAGGAAGCTAGGGGAGATTTGAGAAGAGATCAAAAGATATAGAAGAGCCACTACAGAGAGCAGGATGGTGAGGGAGGTATAGAATGATGTCTAACAGCAGCAGAGTTCAGTTAAGGTTGTGTAACCTAAATTTGTAATGGGCACAGTCAGAACAGTTACTTGATTCAGCACCACCTTCATTCAGCAGCACATGTTAGTAGCAAAAGCAGCAGATAAGTGGGAATGATCCAAGGCTGAAGTGTGGCAGGGCACAACCTGCAATATGAAAAAGAGAAAAAGGACTCAAGAAGAAAAGGACAAGCATTTGGTTTGAATTGGTTCACTAAAGGATCAAGATGGGGAAAGAAGCAGAATGTGGCTAGTGCAGGAGTGATGACTTGGAAGAGAACTGAGAGGTCAAGGGGTCAAAGTCAAAGAACAGAGAGAGAACAAGATTTGGTCTTGGAAGGCAGAGGGAAAGATGGAAAGCCAACATTTGTCTTCTCACTTTTATTCACACATTTCCCAACTCTGTGTCTTTTCACTGGTTCTCCCTTTCTCTTGACTTACTCTCCCTACTCACTCACCTCTGCCTCCTGGTTTCCTTGAATATTCTGTTCAGATCCTATATCTGCAAAAGGCCTTTCTCCATCCTTTCCTTCAGTCCTCAATGTTATTATCCTCCTTCTGATATTGCCTTCCATTTACACTATTCTAGATCTTGTATGTACACAGCAATTTTCATGTCAACTACTCCTTTGGAGAGTGAGCTTCTCGAGGTCATAGATTGTTTTTTATTTTCTCTGTATACCCAATATCAGCTTAGTACTTGGCACACAGTAATCAATTCATAAATGCCTGCTGACTAGCCAAATGCTAAATTTTGTTTCTGCAAAAACATTTCAACTTCATGTAACCAATTTTATCTATTTTATCTTTTGTAATTATCTCTCTCCCTGTTTGGTTTATAGTTTATCCTCTCTCCATTGTGTGATAGATTTATGATCTGAATCTCTTATAAATTTATTATGCTATGATCCTTCATATTCACGTCATGTCTTCTCCTTTAGTTTACTAAAGTATATATATATGGTCTAAGATTTGGATCTAAACCTAATTTCTAGCACTGCTTGGTTTATACCCCAGAGATAATAAGGAAAAAGACTTGTACAAAAATATTTATAGACTCACTCTTGGTGGTGGCAAAAAATTGGAAAATGAGGGAATGTCCTTCGATTGGAGAATGGCTAACCAAATTGTGCTATCTGTTGGTGATGGAATACTATTGTGCTCAAAGGAATAATGAACTGGAGGATTCCATGTGAACTGGAATGACCTCTAGGAATTGATGCAGAGTGAAAGGAGCAGATCCAGGAGAATGTTGTACACAGAGACTGATACACCATGGTACAAGCAAACATAATGGACTTCTCTACTAGCAGCAATGCAAGGATCCAGAGCAAGGCTGAGGGACTTATGAGAAAGAAAACTAGCCCAACATTCAGAGGAAAAACTGTGGGAGGAGAAACATAGAAGAAAAACAACTGCTTGAACACATGGGCTGGTGGGGATATTTTTGGGGATGTGGACTCTAAACGATAACTCTAGTCCAACTATCAATAATATGGGATTAGGTCTTAATCAATACACGTAAAATCCAGTGGAACTGTGCATCGGCTATGGGGAAGGTGGGTGTTTAGGGGGATTTGGGGGAGAGGGAAAGAAGATGAAACATGTAACTATGGGAAAATATTCAAAATTAAAATTTTAAATCAATCAATCAATAAATAAATAAATGGACCTAATTTCTGCCAAACTGTTTTATTGTTTCTCCAGAAGTTCTTATTGATCTACAATTTCCTTTTAGTTTTTTCTATATTAAAGTAGGACTTGGCCCAAGCTTCTTGGGAATTTCTAGGACCCAGAAATATACTCATCCTTCCATAGTTAGCTTCTGCCTAAAACCTAGGATAGCAACATTATCATATATTTTTTCCTTTCACTTCCAAACTAGTCAAACATTAGTCTGTTAAATGTCCCCATATCCTTATGCCAATATGGTTTCTTTTTTTTTTTTTTTAAACTCTTATCTTTCATCTTAGAATCAATACTGGGATTTGGTTCTAAGGCACAAGAGTGGTAAGGGCTAGGCAATGGGGGTTAAGTGACTTGCCCCGGGTCACAAAGCTAGGAAGTGTCTAAAGCCAGATTTGAACCCAGGGTCTCCCGTCTCTGGGCCTGACTCTCAATCCACTGAGCCACCCAGCTGCCCCCTACCAATATGGTTTCTGACTCTACCACTTATTCACAATGTCAGTAAAGATGTCATCATTGCTGTTTCTTAGATCTTAACAATTTTAAAATTTCATCACAGGCAGTTCTTAAGTCCTGAACTTCCTGACTCTGAGGCTGCCTTCTATCCACTAAGTGATTACGCCTCTGCATTACTTCATATTTGTGGAAATTTGTTGTGTTTGACTATGCACACTAGTTACAAGAGTTTTGTTCTTTTTTGTTTTAAATTGGGTGGAGGAAAGGATAAAAAAATACTTCTTAGTTGAAAAATAAATTTATATGTTCTCAATGTATAATCTATACAACTGGAGCCAATCATAAATAGAACAGAGAGATTAGGTTTAGCTAATTAATAGGCAATACTCAAATGACATGTCTGTGTTCATACCATTTAGAAGCAGCAGAACTGGGACTTAAGTTGAGGCATAACCTCACTACTGTATCCCACTGATATCAATTACAATCACAAAATCTAGGTTCAGATTCTGCCTTTATCACATTACTCACTACTCATGTAAACAAGTTACTGGAAAGGCTTATATGAGCTGATGTCGAGTGAAATGAGCATAACTAAGAGAATTCTATAGAACAATATTATAAAGAAAAACAACTTAGAAAAACTTGAGAATTCAAAGAGATGAACCAATCAGCTACAATTTCAGAACACAGATGATGAAATATACAACCCACCCCAGCTAATCAAAGAGGTGAAAGTCTCAAAATACAGAGTAACACAGGCAAAGTTATAGCCAATGTGAGAATTTGTTTTTTTAACAATGCTTATTGTTATAAAAGCTATATCTTTCTTTTTTCCTTTTTTTTCTGGAGATAGAGAGAAGAAAGAAAGAGGGCAGGTAAGGAAGACAAAAGGAAATAAAGAAAAGAGGGTCAATGATTCATCTTTTTTTAAAAATACAAACAAGTAAAGAGAAGGCTGGATAAAAGCACAGAGAAGTAAAAAAAGTTATATGTTGAACTTATATACTTTTTTTTTTTTAAACTCTTGCCTTCCACCTTGCAGAGAGTGGAAAGAGCTAGGCAATGGGGGTTAAATGACTTGCCCGGGGTCACACAGTTAGTAAGTGTCTGAGGCCAGATTTGAACCTTGAACCTCTCATATCTAGGCCTGGCTCTCAATCCACTGATCTACCTTACCCAGCTGCCCCCTGAAGTTAAATACTTTTAAAGAAAAACAAGCTATATGTAAGAGATTCGTAATACACTTTCATGAGCAATCATCTTTTACTCTTTTATTATATATATTAAATTCACATTCTATTTGATGTTTCAAAGTTCAAAATAAAGGCATTTTTTAAAAAAACAAGTATAGCTAACAAACTGCAGTCATTTACATCATTTTTTCCTCTTAAAATACCAAGCAGATATTACTACTATTAAAACCAACAACTCCAATGTTACAACAATAAAGAATACAATTTCAGAATTAAAACATGCTTTTCGTTTCAACATTAATGGTATTATATAGATGGCACACCTGGCACATAGCGAGTGCTTAATGAATGTCTGCTGAGGGATTGATTGATGAGATAAAATAGGGTTATGGGCATGTAGGTGCCAGTTACAGTACAAGCACTAAAGATATAAATACAAGCAAAAAATAAGACAGTTCCTTCTCTCAGAAGGCTTACATTCTAATGGAGAAAGACAACACAAAATAGGATAGCTAAAAAGCAAAGGAGATAAATAATGAGCTTTGAAATTTTTTATAAGACTTCTGATATAAGATTGTACTATCCCCAGGAAAATGGTCCTTTTACACTGATTTTTAAGCATCTCCTAAATATAATTGAGCTAGTTGGGTTTTTTAATAAAACTGTATGGTTTCATTCAAACAAGAGGAAGAGAACAATTTGTTATATTAGTTGTTGTGAATACCTTCCATCTCAAAAACTAGAAAAAGATTCATTGTTCTCATTTTTAGCCACAAGAGGGCGCAACTACTTAACACATAGTCCTTTGAAATTCATACTCAGTCATAACTCAATACACAAGTTCCCTCCCCTCATTCCTCATTAAGTTTTAAAACAAGCAGAATCTGAATGTCTGAACCACTATTTCTTATGGGATCTCCAAGAATCTGCAGAGCACCTAAGCCATATGGTGGTAGGGATTTCTCAGGTACGTTTCACAAAGGAGAAAAGGTTACTAACTTCCACTAATCCAGGCCATTGCAAATCCATCCAAACTAAAGTTGCACCCCACCTTCCCACCTGAAATTCTTTATTGCTCTCTCACTGAGCACCTGCCCCACAATACCAATCTATTCAAAGGTATTCCAACCCTTTGCCACTGCACCCCTCACACAGGTGAGAAACTACTTTCTTTCCCCTATTGTTATCCACACCTCAAGATTGTCTTCATCCCCAACTCACTTCCTTCCCACCCATTACAGAATAAGGAGTTTTCTTCCTTACCCTGAATGGTAATATCTACTCAAATGAATGCATAGGCTTGTTTTTTCCCTAAAAAAGCAATGAAACCATCTTTAACCTTAACATGTAACTGGTCCGGGGGCCAAAGGTTTGAAACTTTGAGATGGCTTTCTAGGGCTCCCTCAAGCTTGAAGAATGTCCTACTGCCATGGGAGCCAATAAGCCATTCCCACTAGCAGAGCCAAATATAAGGACCACAAGAGGGACAACAATGTACCTTTGCTGGATATCTTCTTCAATGGCATTATGCTCACACCAATTAATTTTGGCAAATATCACAAGATCTCCAAAATGCCTTGTTTTATTCAATCCCAAGCCAAAACAACTGGCCTGGTCTGGGTCAAGCCTAGTCCAGGACCTCTAGTGTAGCCAACAGTACTGGTTCAGGAAGACTTTGTGACTGACCTCATTGATTTCATGGCTCAAGTGAAGGAAGATGCACAAGGTGCCCAGGGTGATCACATGAACTAGAAAAGGAGCCAAGTACTTTGTGCCTACCCTATTTCTGTGTCTCCTCAATGGGAAGGCAAGGAGGCCCTAGCTTAATAGGTGGTATAGCCCATTAGGTGCTTGAAGAGGTTAACAAAGAAAATAAATTATCACCAGGGCTAGGAAAAGAAGATGGAAGGGAAGGAGGGAGGAAGGGAAGATGGACTTATATGGTACCTGTCAGGCACTAAGTGCTTTATAAATATTCTCTCATTTGAGCTTCTCAATGACCCTGGAAGGTAGGTGCCCAGGAGCACACAGCTAGTAAGCATGAGGTTGCATTTGAACTCAGGTCCTCCTGACTCCAGCCAGGCACTCAATCAATTGTGCCTCCCAGCTGCCTCAAAGAAAATGAAAGTGAACTGCCAGGCATCCAACAAGGAGAAATAGATAGGAAGGTGCTTTAATGCCAGGAAGAAGGTGGGTGGGTGGATGGGGGGGGGAGGGTCAATTCAAAGACTTAGTAAATGCACAAGTAAAAGGACCGTTATTCATAGGATGGGGGCATACACCCTCCAACAAAGAGGTCTCACAGAAAAATGTAAATCCTTCTGAGATAAGAAATATAACAGATACAGAATTAGAGTGAAGGGAAGAAACTGGGAGAAGTGATAAGAACTAGGGCCCACAGTTAACAGTGCCCTGGGCTACCCAAAGAGTTGAGAAAGGGTGGGGTAAGAGTAAATGTGTTCTTTCATATTGGCGGGCAAGGGGGACCAGCAAGCTGACAAAGTTTTCCTACCAAGGAACTGTAAAGGTTGCAAGGCACATTTAAATAATAACTTCATGTGCTGACATATGGCTAGAACTAGGATGTCTCTCCTTAATGAAGAATGAATGCCTCTCTCCAAGAACATAGTTTAAGTTATAGCTATATTTCGCTCCCTCCTCTTTGGCCAACATCCTTTCCCAGCTTGAGTTTTGAAATCATGACCATCAAATCATTTCTGCCTTTGTTCTTGGCATAATTTTTTTTATGATAGCATTTATATAGGCCTTTAAGGTCTGTGCAGCACTTTACAAACTTTTCATTGCCCTTACATCCACCTTAGGAGAAAGGTGCTAGCATTATCCCAGTTCTACAAAGATGAGGAAACTGAGAGAGATTAAACTAGAGAAGCTTTTATTAATTAATTTATTTTTACATATAATTATATGTATAATTATAGATTAAGGTCTTAGAGGGGAAAGGAAACCACTGGGGTTGACTGAACAGGTGACAGGGTCACTCAATCTAAGAGCTGATGAACTAGAATGGATATCTGAGGCAAAGAGAACTGCAATAGTTTAGGTCTGAGGTGAGAAGCCCTACAGCAGTCTGGTGATAGTGTGAGAAGACAAAAAGGAGAGTATACAAAAAATGCTGCAAAAGTAGAAATTATAGGCCTTGGGCACAGACCAGATATGGGGGGCTGAGGGAAGCTTGGAATAGAGAAAAGTCTGGGGGTAAAAGATAATGAGTTCAATTTTGGATATGTTGGGTTTAAGATGTCTATAGGTCAGGGGCAACTGGGTGGCTCAGTGGATTGAGAGCCAGGCCTAGAGATGGGAGGTCCTAAGTTCAAATCGCTTCCCAGCTGGGTGACCTTGGACAAGTCACCTGACCCTCCCCCCATAGCCTAGCCCTCACTGTTCTTCTGCCTTGGAACCAATACATGGTATTGATTCTAAGACAGAAGGTAAGAGTTAAAAAAAAAAAATGGCTAAAGGTCATTCTGTTCAATGTGTCTAAAAGGTAGTTGAAGATCCAAGAATGGATAACTGCAGAGAGGTTATGGTTAGACAAGTAGATCTGAGAGTCATCTGCATAGAGATAATTGAGAGCATTGAGGCTAATAAGCTCACTAAGTAAAATGGGATATCTCTGATTGGAGAAGAGAAGGTTGAGTGACTTGCTCAGGATCATATAACTAGTTCAGTACCTGAGACCGAACAGAGGTTTTCCTGACTCAATACACTTTCGACTCTAATACCCAGTGGCTGAAAGATGTTAATCTACTAGCCTATGGACCTACTCACCATTCCTTCAACTTTCTGTATCATTCTGCTAATCTCTAACCACCATTCCTCCATATGTTTTCTCCTACTAGAACCAAATTTTCTTGAAGTCTGACATGTCTTTGCTTGTTTACTCAGGTGCTTTTTTTCATTTGTATCTGCCAAAGCTTAGAATACTACCTGATATATATTAAATGCTTAACAAATGCTCTTTCATTGAATGATATGCTCAATTGTTGGCTAGGGCCTGTCCAAAGGGGCCACAGCTGAGCTCTTCTAGGTAGAGTTCCATTGACTTACAGGTCTAGAAGAATTACTTTTGCAAAGCTTAAGTAAATCAGCTGGAGGCGCTGGACAGGCACTCTCTTTTGTCCCTTTTTAGCTTGCTAAAATGGCAGGTTCCTATACTTAGTCTAATAAAGATAAGTTCCCTTTTATAGGTGATTCACTCCTAAGGGGAATAAGAAAGGAAAAAAGTAAAATTCCTAAAAGAGATGGGTTTTGGGGAATGGCTCCATGACATTCAACCTATCATTCCCCCTTGCGCTATGCCCTCTTTGGCAAACAATTAGATTCCACTTTCTAGAAATATAACCATTTGAAAAAAGTAAGGCTCCCCTGCCATATCAGCATGAAAGATCAACTGTCGGAATTTGAGCAGGAGATCAAGGCAGTGACAGCAGCTGGCTACACAAATGGCAGAATGAGATATGAAGCACTGTGTACCTCTTGGGAGAGTAGAGAATGATGACACCCTTCCATGAAAGCTCTGAGTGTGGCTCATGAAATGTGAGATTGATAAAGCAATCTATGGCCAGAGGGTAGGAGTGCTAATAAAACTGTATCATTTCATCTAGGACTGAAATAGGAAGAGCCCTTAAACTCCACGGAAGGTTCAGGCATTTTCCAAAGTGCTGGTCCCTCATAAATTTCAGTGGATGCTGGATTTGAGAATATGAAAAACTCACTTTGCTAAATCAAGGTCAATTCCCTCCCTAATTTCCTACTATAATGATCCTAACCAAAAAGGGCATAAGGTAACTCTGGCATGACTTATTCTGGATCAAGCTGGACTGGCTCTTTGGAATCATCATTTCCAGGTGTTCACTAACCATCTTTTTAATGGTCTGTTATGGAATATTCTGGAAATTAAGACAAGCTCAATTGATCTAAAATTTGCAGACTATCCTCTTCCCATTTTTAGAAATTGGGACATTTGCCTTTCCCCAAATTGATTAAAATGCCCATAAACCTTGACCCAGTTAACTGATTGCTAGAGAGACCCACAAGGAAGTTGATTACTTTTTATTTTTATTTTTATTTTTATTTTTTTTACATTTTTAAACTCTTAACTTCTATATGTATTGGCTCCTAGGTGGAAGAGTGGTAAGGGTGGGCGATGGGGGTCAAGTGACTTGCCCAGGGTCACACAGCCTGGAAGTGTCTGAGGCCGGATTTGAACCTAGGACCTCCTGTCTCTAGGCCTGACTCTCAATCCACTGAGCTACCCAGCTGCTCCTCTTTGATTACTTTTTTAATCCTTTTTGCAGCAATTCTTTTTGAAGTAGCAAAGAACTAGAAACATGGTGCACATGCCCATGTGCCGGAGAGTGGCTAAACAAGCAATGCTAGATGAATGAAATGGAATTATCACTATGCTATTTAAAACACACACACACACACACACACACACACACACACACACACACACACACACACACACACACACACACACAATATGTGATACTGGAGAGGCATCCCCCAACCACCCGTTCTGGGATCCCACTTTTTTCTCCCTATTTTCCTACCCAAAGCACTCCAAGCACCTGTTTTTGTTGTCTTTCCATTCCTTCACCAGTTTGTTAGTTCTGGGCTTATGTACAAAGCAAAGAAACATGTTTAAAAGAGAGAGCACTGAACTCAAGTCCAGGAAAACCTGAAATTAAATTCTGCTTCAATCAGATACTCTCTATGTGATTCCTGGGCAAATCTCTAAACCTCTCTCAGCCTCTTTTCTCATCTGTAAAATGACAATAATAAAAGCACCTACCTCACAGGGTTGTTGTAAGGATCATAACAGATAATATGCTAACCTGACAGCTCTATATAAGTGCCAGTTATTATTATTATTTGACATTTTTTAAAACCCTTATCTTCCTTCTTAGAATCAATACTTTGTCTTGGTTCCAAGGCAGAAGGAAAGTAAGGGCTAGGCAATGGGGATTAAGTGACTTACCCAAGGTCACACAGCCAAGTAGTGTCTGATGTCACATTTGAACCCAGGACCACCAACTGAACCACCTAGCTGCCTTCTTCCTGACACTTTTGACAGAACTGTGAGATACTCCCTCTTATTAATTAGTCTTGTTTCACTCTTCTGTATATTTCCTTTTTAAATCTAAGTTTGTTGGCAAGTTCCCTCTATATCCATATCTGTTTCTTCAAACAATTCTCATTATTTTATTCATAGGAATTGTTTCCCTTTGTTTCTCAGAAAGGGATTTGAGTACTGAGTATCATCCACTTTGGGCTGACTTTCTCTGAAGTCTTTTAATACATGACATGCTACCTAGCCCTCCTCTGAACTTTTAAAATTTGCTTTCCACCACTGGATCCAAACATGGTTCAACATTAGGAAAACAATATTTAATATCAAAATCACAAGATAACCTCAAAAGATAAATACTTTCATAAAGTTCAAACTCATCTATACTTAAAAAAAAAAAACCACAGAGCACCTAAGGTGGCTCAGCAGATAGAAAGCCAAGCCTGGAGACAAGAGGTCTTGGGTTCAAATGTGACCTCAGACACTACGCTGTGTGACTTGGGCCAAGTCATTTAACCCCAAATTCCTAGCCCTTACCCATCTTCTACCTTGGAACTTCTATTTAGTATTGATTCGAAGACAGAAGGTAAGGGTTAAAAAACAAAAAACCCATAAAGTATAAGCAGAAAGGGATCTTTTTTTATAATATAATAAAAAGTACCTAAAGCCAAAAGAAAGTATTATAAACAGT
The DNA here is from genome assembly GCF_016433145.1 of Gracilinanus agilis. Taxonomy (NCBI): domain Eukaryota; kingdom Metazoa; phylum Chordata; class Mammalia; order Didelphimorphia; family Didelphidae; genus Gracilinanus; species Gracilinanus agilis. The sequence goes on along the minus strand of NC_058133.1, from coordinate 28,003,108 downwards.
AAGGAAACACCTGAAGCTTTTCCAAAAAATATAATAAAGTAAGGATGTCCTATTATTTTATAAAATTCTAGAAATGCTAATAATTACAATAAGATAAGAAAAAAGAAATTAAAGGCATAAAGGTAGACAAAAAAGGAAATAAAACCCACCCTATTTCCTAACAACATAATGGTGAACTTGGAAAACCCAGAGAATTAGCAAAGAAATCAGTCAAAACAATAACTTCAGCAAATAACAAGCTACAAAATAAACTCACAAAAACCAATAAAATTTCTATATATTACTAGTAAAATCCAGAATGTGTAAAAATGGAAAGGGAAGTCCCATTCAAAATAAATACAAAGTACATAAAATATATGGGAATTAATCTACCAAAAGAAATTAAATACTATTTGTACAAATATAATTTTTAAATGTTTAATACTGGAGGAATATTCATTTGTCATACTTGGACCATTCTAATATAATAAAAATAACAATATGAGTTAATTTACAAATTTAATGTCATACAAATCAAATGTCCAAGGGGATATTTTATACTTTCCCATACTACCTGGGAGGGCTTCCTGACTTCCCTAATCATGCTTCAGGTACTCTCTTCCCTGACCACCCTCTTTCCAGCGCTGGTTGAACTTTTGGCCATGTCCCTGATTCCCTGGACATATTGGGGGAGCTGGAATATTCCATGTTCCCCATTGCTACTTCTAGATTGTCCCTCTACCATTATCACTCAGTAATCTTTCCTCCCCTTTGAGGTTCATTCATTCTGTATCTGTCACCCAATTTAAATACTGGCGTTGGTTATCTACCAAATTCCAGGATATACATACTCCATGGTTTCTCCCTCAATGAATTAAGTGCCTAGTTCACAATCTTTCTCTCTTCTCCACTCCTCTCCTTATATTAGGGAACTTTGGCATTAACTCAGAAAATTTTTTTGTCATTTTACCCAACCATCTGCCTTGAAATCCCAAGCTTTGGCCTTCATTCTCATCTTAATCTTCAATCCCTTGATCCTTCAATTCTTTCCCAAGCCATCATGTTGGCACTGGCTATACTCTTTGCCAGTCTCCATCTTCACCCCTTGGTGAACTAAATGAACTTACGCGGTCCCCTTCTCAAATCCCTTGCCCCTTACCTTCCTGCTATCCTTGTCCTGCCAAGCCTCAGTCTTAGATTACTGCCACCACCCACTGCTTTCATTCCTACTTACATGATACTTAATGAAGCTAAAGAAAATCCTGAAACCATGAGGTCTAGAGCCACTACAGATTACATCATCTCAACTGCATCCTCATTCTAAAAAGACCATCCTTGTACATCCCTCTAATTAATTTACTAGTTCCACTACCATAGTGGCTTTTTCCAAATATCATCCCTCTTCAGATCTCCCCTTGACTCACTCTCTCTTTGATCTCAGCTGAGAACCTTGCCTCATCTTTCCCTGAAAAAAATTACTGCTATTCGATGAGAACCCTGTCTTCTCCCCTGTTCCTCATCTAAGGCATCACAGATGCCTTCAGCCACTTCCTCCATTTTTACTCATCTCACAAGAGGCAATCCTTCTCTTTACCAAGGCAAAACCCTTCTTTACACACAAATTATTCTGCTCCATCTTGCTTTCTCCAGTAGATTGCTCTTTTCATTATCCTCAGCCTCTAATAATCTCCTCTACTAGCTTCTTTCCTACTACCTACAAACACACTCATGTTACTCTCCTACTCAATAAGCTCCAATAGCTCCCTGTTACCTCTAAGATCATATAAAAAATCTTCCTTTTGGAGTTCAAAACCTTTCAGAATCTATCTTCCACAAATACTTTTCCAATTTTCTTACATCCTACATCTTACATATTCTTCATTCCAAATGACACTGGCCTCCATACTGTTTCACAAAAATACTCTATCTCCCAAATACTAAGCATTTTCTCTGGCTATCTCTCATGCCTGGAATGCTCTCCCTCCTAAACACTAATTTATTTGTAGGAACAAAAGGGCTTAGATATAAAGAGAAATAATGGAAAGAATAGGAATAAAAGAGGATGGTACTTCTAGACCTCCAAATATATATAAAACTATATATATATATCCAAGACTTTAGCTGACAATTGGAGAAAGCCAGAAGGCAGTGATGAAGAGGGAGAGAATTCTAGGCTTGGGTAATAGCTAGAGAAAATGTCCAGAGCCAAGAGATGGAGTGTTTTATGTAAGGACAGAGCCTGGGGTGGGGTGGAGTCATTCATGATTATTAAGCATAAACTGGTTGAAGATATGGCAAAAGAGACTGAGAAAGAGCAGGCGGACAGGTAGGATAAGAACCTGGAGAGAGCAAGAAAATTTAGAGAGAAGAGAGTATCAAGGAGAAGTGGATGATATAATCCATCAGGCTGCAAAGAAGTAAAGAATGATGTGATTTGAATTAGTTTTGGCAATGATCAGCTAAAGTCTTACCTTCTACAAGAAGCCTTTCCTTATTCTCAATCTTAGTGTCTTTCTCCCAACTTATCCTGTACATGTCTTGTTTACTCATAGTTGTTTGCTTCATGTCTCTCTAATTAGTCTGGGAGTTCCTTGACAGTTGGGACTGATTTTTGCCTTTCCTTATATCTGAAGTACTTAGCACAGTCCCTGGCATATAATAAGTAGTCATTTAATAAATACTTTTTGTAGTTACTGTTAAGCAATAAAATTTATTTGTAGGAACAAAAGGGCTTAGATATAAAGAGAAATAATGGAAAGAATAGGAATAAAAGAGGATGGTACTTCTAGACCTCTAAATATATCCAAAAGTAGAAAACATCAAAACCATTTGGTACTGGTTAAGAAATAAAAAAGCACATCAATGGAACAATCTAGAAAAGAATGAATCAAAAATAATTAAACTCAATGATCCATTATACAGGAAACACCCAAAACATAAAATAAGATAAAAAAAAAAAAAGTCCTATTTGTTAAGAATTGCTGGGGTGGGGCAGCTAGGTAGCTCAGTGGATTGAGAGTCAGGCCTAGAGACAGGAGGTCCTAGGTTCAAATCCGGCCTCAGCCACCTCCCAGTTGTGTGACCCTGGGCAAGTCACTTGACCCCCATTGCCCACCCTTACCACTCTTCCACCTATGAGACAATACACCGAAGTTAAGGGTTTAAAAAAAAGAATTGCTGGGGAAAAAATGTGGAAGGTCAAAATGACAAATTAAAATTACCATAAAAAAAATAGAGAATTAGGCTATATACCTTTCACAGCTATAGATCTTTAATCAAATAAAAGACAAATGCAATTATACAAGGGAAAGGCAAGTAACTTTTATCAAATGAAACTGAAAAGCTTATGAATGAATAGGATCTGGGATAAGTCTGGGCATTTCCTCTGGTTGACCCCCATGCCTAGAATTCTCTCCCTCCTCAATTCCACCTACTCACTTCCCTGGTTTCCTTTAAGTCCCAACTAAAATCCCATCTCTTTTACTGGAAGCCTTCTCTCTGTTAATCATTTCCTATTTATCCTGAATATAGTTTTTTTTTTAATCCATGTTTGATTGCATGCTATCTCCCCACCCAGCAGACTGTAAGATTCTTGCCGGCAGAAACTGTCTTTTTTGTATAGCTAGCACCAAACAAAGTATTTGGCACATGTTAGTGGTTGATAAATGTTTATTGATGGATCAATTGGTTGATCACTTTTCCTTCTTATATCCAATTAGCTTCTTCTCTACAACATCTCTCATATATATCCCCTTCTCTTCATTTGTATAGTCACTTGCCTGTATTACTGCAATAGTCTTTTATCTATTTCTCCCTACCTCCAGTCTCTCCCTTTTCCAATCTATCTTTCACATAGTTGCCAAAGTAATTCTCCCAGAGCTCAAGTCTGACCAGGTCATTCCCCCACAATAGGTCCTCTGAGACTTAAAGCTCTTTCAAAGACTGCTTTCTTCCTACCTTTCCAATCTTCTTACTTATTATTCCTCTCTACTTATGCCATGGGTTCCACCCATATTAACTTAATTGATATTTTTTACACATACTATCTCTGGTCTCTTGTGACTACACTGGCTATCTCCTCCATGCCTAGAATGTTTTCTTTCCTCATCTCTATCTCTTGGAATATACTTTCCTTCAAAACTCAGCTCAATTGCCACATTCTGTAGGAAACCTTTCCTGATTCCCTCCCAGTTGTTAATGTCCTTCTTTTCAAAACTACCTCATACAGTATTCACTGGGCATATGTGTAACTTATATGTGCATGTGTTATCTCTTCTGATAAATAGTTCCTTAAGGGCAGAAGTTTTCACTTTTGTCTTTGTATCACCATCTTGTTAAAACCTATAGCAGGGGTTTAATAAATTATCTGTTGCCTAAAATCTTAACACAAGGAAGTAAATAGTGCATAATGAAAAGATTAGTGAACTAGCTAGATTAATTTAAAAATAATACCAAGACTTAGTAAAACACAATTTAAGATTTGAAATCTACATCATTGAACTCAAAACAACAGAATTCCAATTAAAGGGAGATACAGATAAAATGAAACTACAGGTTCAACCACCATGAATTTTTTTTTAAAGCCACTTCTAGTTACAAATCATCTTGAAGCTTTAGAACTAATTAGAACTAATGCCCCTGAGAGTCTGCTGTCATCTATAAGACACCTAGATGAGGCAGTGAATAGACTGCTGGGTCTGGAGTCAGCTTCAAACATTTACTAGCTAGGTGGCCCTGGGTAAGTCCCTTAACCTTTGTCTGCCTCAGTTTCCTCAGCCATGTAATAGGGATAATAATATCTCACAGGTCTGTTGTGAAAATCAAATGAAACCATACTTGTAAAGCACTTAGCTTAGTGCCTGGCACATAGCAGACCCATAATAAAAGCTTCTCTCTTTTTCCCTTATTAATAACCCTATTTATTATTGAATGAATTATTTTAAGATAATAAAAAAATATAAAACAGAGGAACCTGAAGTGTTACAGAGGTAAAAATGCTGCAAAAAGTAAAGAACAAATAGAGAGATCAGGAGCCTGAGAAGGAGAAAATGAGACTAGGTAGGATGGAACTACCTCACTTTCCCTTCTCTGATAACAACTATTACGTCAGATCCTCCCAATCCTCCCTATCCCCAAAAGAATAACTGAGGTGGAATTACTGAGATAATCAAAGGGAAAGCAGCCCTTTCTCCTGCTCTAGATACTGCCAATCTACAGGTAACATGTTGGTAATGTACATTTCTATCCATTATTGTCATATCAGCAGGGAAGAATGAGGAGAGAGCCATCCTCACAATCACCATGATCTAGTTCCAAGGCCTACCTTTGATCCACTGGCTGTGCAACTCTGGGGAAGTCCCTTAACCTTTCAGTACACCCAGGCAATAAAGGGATGAATAAATAAGCATTAGTGGCCTTTATCTGGTGCTAGGTTCTGTATTAAATGCCAGAGAGTTAAAAAACAGCAACAAAGGACTCAGGAAATCCTTACTCTCAAGGAGCTTCTGTTCTGATGGAATGAAGACAACATATAAAGTGAATGATTTGGAAATGACTGGTTCTGGGTTGAGTTGCAGGTTAGCTATGGGAGAGGGGTGGGAGGAGGGAAGGGAAAGAACATGAATCATGGAATCATGGAAAAATATTCTAAATTAATTAATTAAAGAAAAATGTTTAAGTCTCCTAACTAGTCTGTCAAATTAATATATAGTTGCTTAAATTAGGCAGGAAATCACCTCTGGGAGACCAAGGTCTCAGGAGCAGAGTACAAGTTCAGATGGGAGGAAGAAGATGGCCAGAGTGTGAATGGCCTAATTTGGAACCTTTTAAGCTCCAGGTCATTCAAGTTTTTGGTGGGAGACAACATTGAATTTGGAGTCACCCCTAAGGTCCAGTATTGTCTCTGCCACTTACTGTGTGACCTTGAACAAGTCACTCAACCTCCAGGAGTCTCAGTTTTCTTATCAGCAAAATGATGTCAGATGTACTTTTCAGCCCTAGATCTTATTCTTACTTTTCAGAGATTACTGCTCACCTCCAGCACATTTTCACAACTTGTTCCTAAACTAATGGCTTTGGTTTATATATCAGATACATTTCTGAATTTATCCCTCCCCTGGTGCAAACATTCCTATGGGAGAAAGGAGAAAGGAGAGGAAGAATTATTGGACAGTTTAGAAGGGCAAAAAGAAGACAATTTTACCTTGTTAAATTTAATACATACTTCTTAAAAAACCAACTGTATATCATGTATAATACTTTGTGTTGTATTTTGATTATTAAAAATGTTAGTTTTTATTGAGCATCATATTCATAAACTTTTAAATGTATCCTTCTCACCCAGCAAGTCTCCCATAGTAACAAAAATTTTAAAAGAACAAAATAAAAAGCACTTTTGCAAAACCAACACAACTCTGAGAGCATATTATATATATGTATATATGATATGTATATACATACACATGTATATACATGTCATATACTCATAGCTTGTCACCTCTGCAATGATGGGGGAGAGAGATGTTTTATTCCTCAGCTCTCCTCCAGGGCTAAGTTTGGTCATTATAACCACATAGTGTTCAGCCTCATTTTATTGTTCTTTCCACTTATACTGTTCTAAGTTATCCTACATACTCTTTCTCTGGTTCTCTGATATGATTGGGGATGTAGACTCTAAATGATCACCCTAATTCAAATATTAATAATATGGATATAATAATATGGATCTTGATCATCAATAACACAAATAAAACCCAGTTCAATTGCAGGTTGGCTATGGGAGAGGGGTGGGAGGAGGGGAGGGAAAGAACATGAATCATGTAACCATGGAAAAATATTCTAAATTAATTAATTAAATAAAGAAAAAATTTTAAGTCTCCTAACTAGTCTGTCAAATTAATATATAGTTGCTTAAAATCAAATCTTCCTATTGAAGGGACCTCTGAATCCATCTCTACATGGCCACCAAATTCAAACTTCTACCTGACAGAGGACTCCCTACTACATCATTCCTGACATTTCATCTACCATCTACTTTCAATAATAGGAAATTCATTTCCTCACAGGATAACCCACTCACTTTTGAACAGTTCCAATTGCCAGTTTCTCTTGCAAGAGAGCTGGAATCTGCCTTCCTCTATCACAAAATCATATAATCTCAGAGCTGGAAAGCACCTCGGAGGTCCAGTCCTATAATCAAAGCATAAATTGTCTCTGCAACTTACCCAATAAGTACAGTCTCAGCCTGGACACCTCCAGTAGCAGGATCTTTCCACTTACAGAATAACTCATTCTAGTTTTTAAGATCTTTTAAGTATTAGGAAGTTCAATTCAGTTTAATCTTCATTTCAATCCAATACTTACTCTCTGTAATGCATTGTGCAAGGTGATGGAGAAACAAAGACAAAAATGAAACATTTCCTGTATTTAAGGAGTTTATGTTCTACTGGGATGTACACAAATATAATACAATGCAAGGTATGGCACAATGAAGCTGGGGAATTAGGCACAGTGCTCTGAAGAGGGAAAGTTAACTTTGAATTAACCAAAGAGCTTAGGAAAAGGAATATGGAAAATATGTACATTTCCTTTCAGACAGAGCTGAACTCTACTGGTTCCCCTGGAGCCATCCTTCTCACTCATCATTTCCAGGCCATCACCCTTCTACATTTGTAGCCTGTCTCTTGTATACATCCCCTTCTTTTACCAACATGTACCAGCTCCCAATCCTTCTAATATCAACTATTAAATTAGCTTCTCTGACTCAATCAATTCTTTCCCAGTTCCAATCCATAATCCAGTCAACTAAGGAACTAATTATTTTAAAACATAGACTAACCATGTTATTCCTCCTCATTTCAATAAAGTCCAGTTGCTTCTAATACCTCCAGGATCAAATATAAAATCCTCTGTTTGGTATTTAAAGCCCTTCCTAACCTGGTTCTTCCTGTATTCCCAGCCTTTTTATACCTTATTCCTTTTATATACCTTGAGATCCAATGCCACTACCCATAGTTGCCCCTCCAAAGGTTCTCCTCTTAACAGCCTTCTCTTTTTGTTCTATGGATATATGGTTACCTTATCAATTCATCAATAGATTTATATATTCTAGTTCTGGTCTTCCCACTGAGTTATAATTATTTATTACCAATTATCTCTTAGACATCTCAAACTGGGAATCCTCTAGGCATCTTAATCTAAACATATCCAAAACAGAACTCATCTTTCATTTCAAACCCTTCCCCCTTTCCCTTTTCCTAATTTCCCTGTTATTATCAAGAGTCCATCATCATCAATAGTCAAAAGTACTATTGCAACAGTCTTCTAACTGGTTTCCCAGCCTCCTAGCTATAATTGAACCCCTACTTAGCAGCCAAGGTGATTTTTCTAAAACACAGTTAGTCCAGTTAGGTCATCTGCCCAATCTGTGAAGTCCCATGATTCCTTATCACATCGAGGATTCAAATATAAAGTTGTCTGGGTAGAGCTGAAAGCCCTTCAGCCTGGCCCTTTGCTACCTTGCAGTTTATTCCACTCCACAAACTCTATAGCTACATTGGCCTGCTCACAGATTTTTAAACATCACAGCAGCAACAGACACTCCATTTCTCATTTCTGTGACTCTGCACTGGCTGTCCCCCATCCCTGGAATACTCTGCCTTCTAGTTTCTTTAGTTTCCTTCCAGACTCAGCTCCAATCTCACCTTCTACAGGCCTTTCCTATCTCACTCTCCCTTAAAATGATTATACCCACAGCCACTATTCTGTACATAGCCTGTATATACCTAGCTAATTGTATGTAGTTTCATCAGCTAGAAAATAAGCTCTTTGAGGAAAAAAGCCTTCCTATGTAGCCTCAAAGCTTAGTTGAGTGCCTGACACATAGCAAGTGATTAGTAAATGCTTGTTAACTGATGAACTGATCATAGATTGTTATATTTTTCTTATCCCTACTTTGACTCCACCATGGTCAGAATGGAAATGTTTGGTGGCAGTTATGGAAGCTCAGGGCCCATGTGCTAACAAAGGAGTGTGGAGAAACCAGAACTAAAGTCACACAAATATATCAGAAGTACCAGTACTTTCCCAACCTGACACAATTGCTAGGACTAAAGTTTCCCTATAAGCAGGTCACTTTGTCTTCATCTTCTCTAACATCTCTAGCCTTCTCAACTAAGGATTCCAGATTTGAAATATTCATGATCCTATCACCCCAAGGGAGGACTTTTAGTTTTACTGAGCCAAGGGACCTCTAGAACCTATCCTGGGCAACTGCCAGGCTTCACTGTACAGAGAGTCAAACAAAAAGATGTCTGTGTGGACTGTATTAAAAAAGAAATCGAAATACTTCCAGTATGCAATGCCAGGAAAAGATGGGGTTGTATCTTAGAATATTAATAATCTTATCTTGGCACATTTATTTACCCCTAGAACTGATGCAGAGATTTCTGGGCTACCAAAATCCTTCAACTAAAACACCAAAAACACATATCATGTCAGTATAGTATACGCTTTGATGTTACTGTACTGACCATAAATATGTAAATGGGCAGATGAATAACCTTCCCAGTATCTTTCTAATCTTAAAAATGAGCCAGCCAGCCTACATTTTTCAACATTATGATTAGCACATGCTGTTCTATTGGCAAAACAAAGTCAGCTTAAAAAAAAAAAGAATTTGACTGAGAGAACATGTTGCATCAATAGATAACAATAAAAAGGGACATCATCTATTTTTGCTGTTCTTTTTGCTGAGTATACCTTCTGTGTATAAAACAGTCTCCCACTTTGTTAAATTATTGGTAAAAGGAAAAAAAAACATTAGCACTCTTATGCCAAAATAGCATTTATCTTCAGTTACTCATATTTAACACAAGAACTAAGACCATTGGAGAAAAGAATTTTCACTTTTATCTGAGAAAGGGAAATGCTGATATATTTTTAAAGACATTTATTCCAATAATATAACCTTTCTGATTCAGCTGATAAACTATTTAAAATTTTCCCTTAATGAAAACAATTTTGTAGATGGAAATGTTTAAGCAATCACGGTAAATTTCTGGGATTATTTACCTTCATTTTAATATCTTTAGTATTGGGAAAGAGGGTGATAGAAAGGAAAAGGCCCAGGACTAGGATTCTAAAGCCCTGAGTTCAAATTGCAGAAAATATTACCTAAGTAGCCTCAGGCAAGTCATACTCCCTTCTAGCCCTAATCTTTTTATTTGTAAAATGAAGGGATTTGACTAGAAGGCCCCTCAAATCCCTTTCAACTCTGAATCTAGGTTCCTGGTAATCATCTCCCTCTAACCCCTATTCCCCCATGGCATTAGGGGAAGAGGAGGAAAGGAAGAAACGAGTTTAAACAAACACTCATTCCCTTAAAATCCTTCTTTTGGAAGAATATTTTTTTGTTTATATTATCTCCAGCTGATTACTAAGCAAGCTTTGTTTTCCCTTTCACTAAAAATCCAATGTACTTTCAAGTAAAATTAAGTTACATAACAACTTGATACCAGTTTGCAAGAGCCAATTCTGTTACTTTTGCCACAAAGTAATAATTTAAAGTCCCATACTAGAACTTTGGGCATATACCCCAAATAGTGCCCTACTAATACTCTACTATCAAGAAAAATATGACAAAATTATTTGCCATGAATAGCAAAGTGCCTTAAAATATTTATTTGAAGGAAAGATAAAGGGGCAGTAGTCATCACAAACAAATTTCACCTCTCCAGGGATCTTTTGCCAAAATACTGCATGGCTACATTCACCAGAATCACAGAATTTGGGAGCAGGAGAGAACCTCAGCATCCATTTGGTTAAAAAAAAAAAAAAAGAAGAAGAAAGAAGGAAGAAGGAAGAAGGAGAAGGAGAAGAAGGAGAAAAAGAAGAAGGAGGAGGAGGAGGAGGAGGAGACTCTCCTTGATGACACAAATCTATTAAAAGACATTTTAAGCACCAACTATGGATAGGGCTATATTGGGTGCTAGTGATGCCAGTTTCAAAAAGCTCAGATTCTAACACAAATGACAGATGGCTATGTAGCCTCTACAAATGGTTTCCAATAAGGGAAAACCTAGTGTCTTCCCAGACTATTTCACACTCCTGCCCACTGGGCACCAGGAGAAGTACACAAACCAACTAGGCTTTCTCCTTTTATTCTTCCATCATCCACAGTCAATATCCTCAAATATGTCAAAGAAAGCAGCTTTTTTTTCTCTCTTTTGTTCCTTCCTCCACACATTCCCACATAGGGCCAATGATTATTATAGATGAGAGAGACTAGAATTCATCTAATTCTAATCTGGTCATCTCTTAGAGATTCTGGAATTCTATCCATCTATTCCTCTGCCTCAGACTTTAAAATCTAGAGCAGTGATTCCCAAAGTGGGCGCCACTGCCCTCTGGTTGGTGCTGCATTGATCCAGGGAAGCGGTGAGGGCCACAGGTGCATTTGGGGGCAGTGAATAATTGTAAGGGGGCGGTACTGATAGTATGTGACAGGGGGCGCTAAGTAATATTTTTTCTGGAAAGGGGGCAGTAGGCCAAAAAAGTTTGGGAACCACTGATCTAGAGCCTTGTTCCCATCTTACCACATCCAGATAGAACAGGTTAAGATCTGAATAGTTATGAGAACTCAGTTCCTTCTGTTTTTTCCATCCAAGAACCTGGGGAAAATGCCATGCTTTCACTACCTCTTCAAAAAATCCAAAAGAGGATCTCATAGTGGACAGTAGAAAAAGGAAGAGAGGTGATTAGAGACTTCACAAAATCTTTCCTGACCAATAATGCAAACTGAAAATGCCTTACATGACCCCCAGTAACTCAACTAGCTATTCATCTTCACCCTACCTCTCAAACATCATCTGAAATGTTTCTCAACAACCCTAGGGCTAGAATGAATCACTGCAAAAAAAAGAGTCAGGCAGTAAATATATATTTAGTACTTCCTAAGGTACAGAAACGAAAATGGGCCAATTCAGGAGGCAGGAAAACCTGAATTCAAATCCAACCTCAAACACTTACTAGCTGTGAAGCCCTAAGCAAGTCCCTTAATCTTTGCCTACCTCAGAGGTAAGATAAAGGTAAGATCCCACCTCTCCCAGTTGTGAGAATCAAGTGAGAAAATATTTGTAAAATGAAGAGCACAATGACTGGCATATATTAGTTGCTTAATAAATACATCTTTCCTTCTTTCCCATATGCTGGGCACTTGCTAAGCAGTAGGGATACAAAGAAAGGCAAACAGCAGTCTCTGCTCTCAAGGAGCTCCTAGTCTAATGGGAAGACAAAGTATAGACAAATGCATGTAAATATACCATACACAGGACAAATCATTAGCATTATGGGGATTTGGGAAAAGGCTTCTTGTAACAGGTGGGCATTTAGCTGAAACTTGAAGGAAAGCAGACAAGACAGAAAGCAGCAATGAGAAGAGAAGGCATTCCAGGAATGAGGTACAGCCAGTAAAAAGGTCCAGAGTAAGGTAACAATGAGCTGTCTTGTCTTTGTTCTCAAAGATCATCTCCTGAAATAATCTCAACAGCCAGGATGACTTCTGATTTGCCAAAGCCTAGATGATCAGTAACACGAAATACCAAGCCCTGCCTTGTAAAAAACATTTGGGAAGAGAGACAAGGAAAAAACTTGGATTCACCAACCTAGTCAACCCAACATATTAACAGAAGACCCAGCACTTATAAAAAAGTTCTTGTCCCAGGCCCTGTGCTTAACCAGTGTGGCCTGATTACTCCTTCTATCAATGTTAAACTGGGGGGGGGGGGGGGGGAGGGGAGGATCTGTCTCTCCCTTCTAAAACT